>NW_027492254.1:0-585581 GCF_021521415.1 Bidens hawaiensis | reverse complement strand
GCCGTATAAATATTTTTCGGAAGCTTTGAGTGAGTCATATGTTTCATGTGATTTAGAACTTGTCGCAATTATTCATTTCAAGACCGAACGAAGAGTTGTATAAGGAAGAAGATAATATTTACACAATTCCATTAAACCCATTACCAAAATTACAAAACCCAAAAAAAAAAACCGATCACTTTATCCATTTTCACCAATAAAATACAACACTGGTCTTTTACCGGCAGACCCTAAAGAACTGGAAATGCATTCTTTCGGTTTCAATTTACTTTGCTGCATACACTTCACAAAACCTAGGTTGCCTCCAGAACTTAGGGAGAGAATTTTTCTCTTTAGCAATGAGGTGAGGAAAAAGTGGCACCAAAATGAACAAAGGCCACCATTCTGTGGAATTTCCAAAAACGCAATGAAGAGAAGAGCAAAAAGATATGAACGATGTTTAGGTTGCGGAAACTGGCCCCACGAAGGAAGATGTAGAAAAAGTCAAACTCAGCCTCAGCATGAATATACCGAACTAATGAGGATGGGGGCTATTAGGCTCAATGCCGAACGATCCATTGGAGTTGGAAGTTATATTCAGAACAGGATTGAGGAAGAATTGATCCACATTCTCGATAAAATTGGTCTTGACGATCTGACCTTAAAAGAGTCATTAGGTACTTAAAAAAAAAAACTCGGAGAAAAAGGAGCTAACCATCGAAGACATCTCAAAAATCCCAACAAACAGTGGAAGTTGTATTTACCATTAACCCTTGAACCACCACAAAATACCAATTCCGACTCACAATAAACCAAAACCCCTTTTTACCTTCTGATTTATGCAACCCTTCAAAAAGGTAGAGATTTGAACTAATTACAAGCTTATTTATCACAGGTTGCATTTTGGCTAAGAGTGTTCACATACTTACATCACAGGTATGATCAGATACAAAACCGAGTGTGAGTGAACATTGTGAGAGCGTGACGTTTTGCATAAACGGAAACTCATAAAAACAAAAGTTCTCTCTTTTATCACTAACATAAATATTGGTTATTTTGTTTCGTCTTCTTGAAGCTCACTTTAGGGATAGCTATGATCTAAATTTGCTGTTTTTTTAGAGGATATTTATAAGAGGATTGCTTGAGGACAAGCAATGTTCAAGTGTGGGGATGTTTGATGTACATATAAATATACACCTTTTCGGCATCAAATAATCTCTAAAAACTAAAATTTCTATCCAATAACATAGCATAAAGACTACTTATCATAATAAAACATAATGTCAGGTGAAACCAAGCCTCAAACTAAGAAACAAGCAAAAAGACGAAGAAAAACAGAAGAAAACACAGGAAAACAAAGAAACACGCCCCCATGCTTCTGACACAAGAAAAGACAAAATCTGGAAACAAAAGCACGGGGCCGTGCTCATCATGCATGGGGCCGTGGACGAGAACACAGAAAAGACAAAGAAGAATTGAGCACATGTCACTAAAAATCACGGGGCCGTGCCTACCAACCACGAGGCCGTGGCCACGTCACAGAAAAGACAAAACAAATCTTGCACATGTCATAAAAATGCACGGGGGCGTGCTCATCAAGCACGGGGTCGTGCCTCACCATCCAGAATGCCTATAAATAGTGGCTCATGTTGCACTCATTTGGTGTGCCTTGAAAAGACTTCTATCCGATTCTCTCTTATAAAAACACACACTAACACTCACATAGAAGGTTTAGTGAAGAGTTTGAAGGCTTGGAGGTCATCACCATCAACCATCATCATCATCCATCATCATCATCATTAAGAAGGAAGATTCATCTACATTTGGTTAGATTGTTCCAAGTTTAATCATGTATTTGTTATTATCATTCATCTTAATGTTTATCATCATACTCATTATGAGCTAAACTCCTTTTACCATCTAAAATCTATTAAGAAGCTTTGTTTTACTTGATAATTATATAAAACATGTGGTGTAGTCTAGTAAAGTACATGGTTATATTAAAATTATCTTTTGATGAGAAATGTTTCACCATCTTAAATCACTAATTCAGAGTTGGTGGTTGTCAATTCCATTGGCAATCGTTCATGATCGATTCATGTTCTTGAAAGATAGAAATAATTTGATACATTATCGAAACATGGATCCTTATATTGTACTTAGAAATGATGAGATATAAGTTATGATGTATTTTTCTAAACCTTGATAATCCGAAAATGGCTTTGCTTAGGATTTCAAATTAGTTAAAGAAATCATATGTTAACGGAATGTGTAATTATAACCTACATAAATCAACCAAGGGGAGGTTGTGTGACTAAACTACAACCACCCGAAGTTGTTAGAATTGGTATTTGAGAAATCGAAGTCAATCCTAATCTTTCTACTTCACGAAACTACTTGCCAACTTAAATTGACATCAATGAGATGGCATGACATTAGGAAAGGGTGGACTTTAAAATGCGCATGTTATCTCCTTAGTGCCAAAGATGCTCGCTTAAGGTTTAAGGAGCTATCTATCATATATTGCTACGGCAAGTTTACCACATGTTTAAATATTAATTATCATGTATTAACTATCCACGTTGAGTATGCACACAGCCCTGAAAACATAACAATGAAATAGGGCTAGAAACTCACCTGGATCATGTTTTTTTCGAGTTTATAGTAATGCGCCTCTTTAGCTGTGCACGACTAACTGTATAATAACTGCAAGTATCAATCAACTAGCTCTAACTATGTCATACTTCTAAGTTAGTGCAACCCCTAACTACGGAGGTCCGGGGGCAACGACCCTGGCAGCGGGGTTCTAAGGGCGGAAGCCCCTAGCAGGGTCCAAGGGGCAGAGCCCCTGGCTGGGGTCGAGCTTATTCGCTATGAAAAAAATTATTTTCATTAACTGGCTTAACACAAATTTCATTGGAATTCTTAAATTATTATGTTATTCGCTAACTCATTCGTTATGACGAATGGGTTCTGGTTAAGCATCAATCACTATCATATTCGCTATGACGAATGACTTCATTCGTTATAACGAATGGTCTGATTCGTTATGAAAGCTTCCTTTAAGTATGTATCATTCGTTACACCATTTTCTATGACGAATGGTCCCATTCGTTGTCTCCTCATGGCGAGTGAACGGATGACAAATAAATAAGGTCATTCGTGACTCCTATAGGGCGAATGAGGGCTCATTCGTTACACATGCAACCTCATTCGTTATGATTGCTTAACGAATGACCAGCGATTCGTTCAATCATGACGAATGAGCATCAGCCTTATCCAGATTTTTGACTCTGGTGTCAAAGTCAAAATCGATAAGAACAATACACACCAGATTCTCAATTAAGCCTCAAATCTTGATGAAATAACACGAATTTGGTATCATTAGGATCGCATACCCAGCGCCTACAAACCCCAATCATCCAAACATCAAAACATTTCGTAAATTAATAGTAAACTAGTTGGCTTACCCGTGCTTCGCGGCGGGAAGCGTGAAATTGACCATTGTTGGTTTGGCAAAGGGCGTTGCACATTTTAATTCTGCCGCCGCCATAAACGGCCGGAACCGCTAGCAACGGCAGGTTAACGTCCAATGACATTCATTTCATCAACTCAACCCAAAAGGTTAAGAGCCACAAATAGATAACCACCGCCGCCATAGATGGTCAGAACCGCCGGCAACAGCAGGCCACCCACTCCCAACTCTTCGTTTCTCTTTCTAAATCACCATCCGAGTAATCCAGAGCTAGAAACAAAAAGACAACATCATACAACGCCGCCATAGACGGCCAGAACCGTCGACAACCGTAAGCATTTGTCCATATCTTTGTTTCTTTCTCAACAATTACCGTCCAAGTAATCTTTTCCCTATGTAGATTCAGATGTAAGACAAAGAGCTTAATTTGATGTTTAGAGAGAGAGCTTGGATATAAGGTATGGAGGTGAGAGAAAGAGAGATGGAGATGGACATAAACAGAGGGTTTTAGAGAGAGGAATTGTTCACTATCAATCTTTGTTTTATGTAAAGTAAAAAAAACAATGTCAGTAGTTTGCAGAAGAGAGCACGTGTGTAAAGTAATAATGCTTCAAGTGCTTCTAATTTGTGTTTAAAATGTTGGAGCACTATAACAGTAACAAAATGTGAGTGACACCGACCTTCATAATTAATATATATATATATATATATATAATGAGTAAAGCATACAATCAGTTTGTAAACCTACTTTATTTTCTCCTTTCAAATCCAATAATAACTGTTAGGAACAAAACGGCACAGCGGAACAACACACGAACATGCACACACGATTATATACGCAATAAACAGAAAATAAATTATAAACACGACACAAGAATTTTACGTGATTCGGTCCCAGCGGGGAACCTACATCTACGGGCTGCAACTAGGTTATTTCATTATTAAGGTGCAAAGATTACAATTAAATAGCATGGGTATATATAGATATAAAACTAGGGTTAAAGGCTTAACTAACAAGAAAAAATAACGGGCCAAGTCCTTGTTCTCCTTGTCACCAATTTGAGCTCAAGCCCAAAAATAGCCCAAAGCCTTCACAAATCCTAACAATCTCCCACTTGAAGGCTTTGCACGAACTGCAACAGCCATCTAAACAAAACCCGATACCCAGTAACTCAAGTAATCTCCAATAACATAAATCACCAAACCTCCAGTTCCAAGAACAAGCTAAAACTCCAACAACGGAAGTGCTCCAAGCCTCCAGTTCTTCATGAACAATCTAAGATTTCAACAATCCAATCCACCTAGTTGCAACGGCCGGCCTTTGCATTAGTTTCCCAAAAGGCCCATTGAAGCGCCCCAGCTCCAATACGGTCATCACAGACCCAGTCATGGCAAATTCCACCAATGACTCATCTTCAATCTCAACCAGCACCTACTTACTGATATAAACGGCTCCAGAGACTTCTAGAAGAAAGAACACTCTCCTAATACAGCAAACACCAAAGAGAGAATTTTCATTCGGAATTCCGGTCTCGAAACCCCAACGTCACTCTAACTGTACTTGAACACCCCCGTGCTCCCACTGTTACCAAATCCTCGTCAAGCTTTAAACCTCCGAATATGCTCAAGTTGACATCCTTGTGGCTCCGGGATTCATGCTTGCAATACGAACCCACTTAGCTCTACTCGATACAGTGAGCCAAGACTTTTACAACTCCTGAAAAGTCTTAAATAACATATTCACCAATGCTTCATTGAAGTAGGTAACAAGAAAATGAAGCAAAATAGAATCTCAAACCCAAGAGTCTTCAATGCCTTCCACTAAGTCCCAACGCATCACCATCGACCCATTCTCAGAAGCATAATTTACCATCTATGGACATTAACTCTAAAGAATGTCCCACACCTTCATGCAGCCCCACCAAGTCAAACTATGCTCAGCTCCCACTGTCTCTATTATCCCAACTCATGCCAAACCAACACTCTATGATATGAATCCTCAATTGTACTTCCCCGGCAAACGTCTTCACCCAGCACAAGATTCAGGTCACCTCAAATGTTGTACCACAGTCACCACCGAACAAGATAAAACTTCACTGTTCTAAACCAGCTAACAGACAAACAGTTATAACAATAGTTGAGCTTTCAAGGAAAGCAAGCGGTACCAAGGGTTATCTGACCGCACGCACAATCAGTTAACACAAACCCTAACTAAAAGACCATTCACATGAGCAATAGTTCACATGACTTGCCACTAACCCTTTTTTTCACTTATGTTGTTACCAGTGCACCCACTAGTTCCATTTTCTCCAAGTTTATCCCATCATCAGTACCATATCCAAGTTCCCATGACAAACCAATCAACCACAATCCATAGCCGGAAAACACTCCAATCATAACCATCCCGTCTTCGATTATAACAATTACAAACGAGAACAAATCAGAAAGGGTGAAAAGACACAACAATGGCACGGGTCTGAACTTGACGGTGGTTTAACTGAACACTGTCAATCAAACCGATTTGCTCTTGCAATAACCGACAAAACAACTAACTATTAATAAACTAGAAACATTTACCTTTGACTAATCTCTTGCAAACAAATATGAACCCGAACCCCAAACGATTTTCACAAAACCGGGTTAAAATAATTATGGTTGATAATAACGCCAAAATCCGAACTTGAAATAATTCCAAAACAGTGTTTAAGCTAAAGAACCGGCCCAACAAGTTGTTTCATTTGGAGTCTTGAAATAAGAAAATCACAAAACCCAAATACTGGCCCAAAAAACAACAATGGCCCATCAACTAAGAAAAATAGCCCAGTAGAAATAAAACCCACCGAGGGCAAGTTATGAAACTTACTGGTCAAATAAAACAAAAAACAAGTCAAAAGCATGTAGGTCACCTTCTTGTAATAAGAAACCGTCAGCATGTAGCAGCTAAAAGAGAAGCTCCGGGCACGCTTTTCTGGCCAAACAAACCAGCACGCAAAACGCTACCCAGTGACCAAATCTGCTCTTCGTAACAACAAAACCAACCACATGTCTTGTCATCCGACAACATCCAAGGATCCTTTGTCAATCGAACCAGATTCTCGGTTTTCAGGCGACACCATCACCCTTAAAACCGATGAACTTCTGAGCCTTAAAACCTTTTTACCTTCAATTGAACCAATAAAAAAACCGACGACATTCATGAGTTATTTAGGGCGACGGACCCACCCAAACCTAATCGCCAAAAACATATTCAAACCAAAACCCCTTGCGAAACCATAACCATTGCAACGAACCGTGTGTTACGAGCCAAAGCTCTGATACCACTTGTTAGGAACAAAGCGGCGCAGCGGAACAACACACGAACATGCACACATGATTATACACGCAATACACAGAAAATAAATGATAAACACGACACGAGAATTTTACGTGGTTCGGTCCCAGCGGGGAACCTACATCCACGGGCTACAACTAGATTATTTCATTATTAAGGTGCAAAGATTACAATTACATAGCATGAGTATATATCTATGATATAAAACTAAGGTTAAAGGCTTAACTAGCAAGAAACAATAATGGGCCAAGTCCTTGTTCTTTTTGTCACCAATTTGAGCCCAAGCCCAAAAATAACCTAAAGCCTTCACAAATCCTAACAATAACAACATAATAGATCCAATAATATTGATGTCAAACATTCAAATAACAACCTAATTGGTTTGCACTAACAAGTAACTAAATAATAGGTCCAAAGATAAGGGTCTGTTATTCATGCTCGCTTTGAACATTCAAAATCTCGAAATGGCCCTCTAGATCAGTACTAGTATATGATGTATGTTTGATAACTGACCCAGTGTTTGAAACATTCATTTAATTTTTTCCTTTTATTTTTTTATTTCACACATTTAGCCATATAGGCACTACTCACTATTGAGACGTTGAGTTGAATACTTGAATCCATATAATCACAGGGACGGCTAGGGGTGGTGCCGGTCGGACCATTAGCTGGGACACGTAATATTTGGAGGCCAACATTATATATATATATATATATATATATATATATATATATATATATAATTTTTAAAATTATAAACGTATAAAATATGATTTGATCTTTACCATGTATAATTATAGGGCCTGAAACTTTTTTTATCCATAATCTATTTAATCAAGTTTAAATTATTGGATCCAAACTAAAAAATAAAATAGAAATCAAATACAAAATAAAAGAACTGGAGTCCGATTGAAATTATTCATTGACTCCTTCCTTCTTCATGAGTGCTGAAAAAAACATGAACAACAACCAACTCAGCCAACCACCATTGTTGGTTCGTCGTCGACCACCAGGCTCCTTCGCAGTTGACTAGGCCAGCCACCAAGGACCAAGGTATGTTTTTTTTCTCCCGATGTTAGGAAAATTTCACGAATCATCGTTTAGTCGTTAGCTATTATGATATTTGATTTTAATAATATATTTCTCTATGTTTATTATTATAACATTAGGTGCCATTTAAAAAAAATTACATATATATTTTGTTACTCGTTAGAGCTATGAGCCTTCTTATTTCAGCTTGGCCGAGGCAATTAAATCCTCAGAGACGACTCTGTTGGCGATCACACGAGCCGCCCCATTTGTTGTGTTATGGATCCATTTGTACACTGTGTAATCCGTTCTGGAAGGCCCCGGTCCCAGTGCCCTACTTGAACGTTGTATTTACTCATAAACACAGTTCTAAATATTAGAGTTAATTAAACTTTTCGCGGAATAGATAAATGTCAACCATTCATTACATAAATCATAAAATTTAAACAATTATAAACTTGTCTTTGAGTTTAAACATCATAAAATAAGTTTTCAGATGCCAACTTTTTTATAAATTTGTCATGTGTCCCTCCTTCAAGCCAACTGTCTCATCCTACTCACCTGCGTGCATACTAAAAGTCAGCTACGCTGAGTGAATTCTAGTTAATCAGGCAACATACATCCATACACTTACTTTCATATACGCATCCGAATGTAGATATATACTTTACATGTTACTATTCTTTCGTACATACATACATTCTTACATACTATCATAATTTCATACTTTCATACTACATGCATAACTATCTTTACCATCTCAAATATTAGTAGAGTCTGCTCCATTTCTTCTCTATCTCAAATATTATTAGGATCTGGTCCCTCCTGTCTCAAATTTGATTAGGGTCTGGTCCCTTCTATCTCAGATATTATTAGGGCCTGGTCTCTTTTTTCCATACAACCATACATAGGTTTCTTTACATACACATTTCATTGTATACTTTCGTACATGCTCTTAACCTTTTACCCATATCGTTCATACACATTCACATATCATACAATTACCACTTAAGGTAAGTGTATTAACTATCCACATTGAGTATGCACACAGCCCTGAAAACATAACAATGAAATAGGGCTAGAAACTCACCTGGATCATGTTTTTTTCGAGTTATAGTAATGCGCCTTTTTAGCTGTGCACGACTAACTGTATAATAACTGCAAGTATCAATCAACTAGCTCTAACTATGTCATACTTCTAAGTTAGTGCAACCCCTAACTACGGAGGTCCGGGGGCAACGACCCTGGCAGCAGGGTTCTAGGGGCGGCAGCCCCTAGCAGGGTCCAAGGGGCAGAGCCCCTGGCTGGGGTCGAGCTTATTCGCTATGAAAAAAATTATTTTCATAAACTGGCTTAACACAAATTTCATTGGAATTCTTAAATTATTATATTATTTGCTAACTCATTCGTTATGACGAATGGGTTCTGGTTAAGCATCAATCGCTATCATATTCGCTATGACGAATGACTTCATTCGTTATAACGAATGGTCTGATTCGTTATGAAAGCTTCCTTTAAGTATGTATCATTCGTTACACCATTTTCTATGACGAATGGTCCCATTCGTTGTCTCCTCATGGCGAGTGAACGGATGACAAATAAATAAGGTCATTCATGACTCCTATAAGGCGAATGAGGGCTCATTCGTTACACATGCAACCTCATTCGTTATGATTGCTTAACGAATGACCAGCGATTCGTTCAATCATGACGAATGAGCATCGGCCTTATCCAGATTTTTGACTCTGGTGTCAAAGTCAAAATCGATAAGAACAATACACACCAGATTCTCAATTAAGCCTCAAATCTTGATGAAATAACACGAATTTGGTATCATTAGGATCGCATACCCAGTGCCTACAAACCCCAATCATCCAAACATCAAAACATTTCGTTTAACTGTTGTGTTTGATCTCTCTCTCTCTCTCTCTCTCTCTCTCTCTCTCTCTCTATATATATATATATATATATATATATATATATATATATATATATATATATGTGTGTGTGTGTGCGGCTTATTATTTGATTAATTAACCCATTAAACGTTAACGAATTTCAACGAGAATCGTTGTGTCCATTTATGTATAGATCTAGGATCATTAAACGAGCTGTACAAATTTTCGTTATAGAACGTATCTTAAACGAATCGGTTTACACACGCGATCTAGTCTTGATATCGGTTTTGGCTCTTTACGATGCTCTAACACTATCAAGCTCGGGTTCTCACCTTCGGATCTTGGTTCGGGATAAACGAGGGTGTTTGTGTGTGTTTTTGAAGGTGTAGGCTATGGTGTAGAGATAGATGAAAAATGAAAAGAATTAGGGTTTAAGGGGTATTTATACTCCCTTAAGCCCATGGACCTAAGGCTCATTATCACCCCTTATACCTTTTTATAAGTTCCAAGCCCACCCTCTAATAGTTTATTTATCTAAAATGATACACGACACATTATTGAATAAACGAAATTTATTTTATTGTTATTATCGAAAGTAGGATGTTACACGTTCCAAGCTATCGAGTTTGTTTGTACTTTAACCTACAAGTCTGAATGTACATATATATACGTGTGTGAATGTAATAAACATATTCACTAGTTATATGTAACTATTCATTAGTTATACATGTGAATGTAATAAACATATTCACTAGTTATTATGTAACTATTTATACTATGGGCTAATTTAGCAAGCTGTCAGCAGAGTTACTTGAAAAAATATAAATACAATTTATGTGATTGTTTGTTTTTATGTATTTTACGTACTTAAAATTCTTACTATGAAGTCTCAATTTACATGATAAACTACCCGTGATCTTTTAAGTAATAATTATATTTTATCATGGTTTCTTGAAAATGCACAAACAGGTTTGGGTCTAAGTCTGTTTTAGGGACCTAGGCCCAATCAAAAATAGATGTATATTAAATTAGTATAAACTGGTTTCTGGGCCCAAGCCGATTTGGGTTCAATCAAACACGGTCAAGACTGGGTTCTGGCCCAAACTGGTTCAGATTGAAACCACTTTATAAAGGGAAAATGACCGGTTCGGTCTGAAACCAGGTTGGCTCGTTTTTAACTGATTTCCATGGAGTTCTCAAACAAATTTCAACCTAATGGTTTGATTCTCGAATCGAATTAACAAACATATTCAAGTTTTTAATAATTTTTATTTTTCACCTCTACCGGTCTATGCCTAAGTCCCGAGAGTCGCCATATACCAGAACAAGGCTTGGTTGGTTTGAAAGTTGCGTTCAGTCTAAATATGGTGGATAGCCCGGTCCAAATGAATAGTAGTGACAAGACTGGTTATGGCCTAATTAAGAACGGCCCTTTTCAAATTGAGACCTGGTTTCTATAGTTTTTATTTGGGGATTTGGGCTTGGGCCTTGGGGGTGCCTAAACGGCGTACACTTTTTTTTGAACGACCAACTAAGTAACGCCGGGTACTTCGTACGCGACCCACATTGGCTAAAGGTAGCCCGAGCCGGCCATTAGTCCGGACGGACGGAGCCCCTAGCGGTCCACCTATTGAGGGATTCATCGGATAAAACCCGACCCCCACGCCCGCCAAATGGCATGACAGCGAGGAGCCGGTAAAACCGGGTGAGATCAGGACTCGAACCCTGGCAAGTCAGGGTCATCCCTCATATCTCCCATATAAATTGGTGATAATGAGGTTTGAACCCCCTACCTCTCACTTGTGAAGTAAATGCTCTACTATTGAGCCACATTCAATTTATGTACACTCACTTGTGAAACGGTGTACACTTAGTCACGTTTATTCAAACGATTTCCAAAGTATAATATTTACACGAATTATAAAATTAAAATGCAAATACGTGTGTGAGAAGCGATCACAATTGCAAAAAAAATAAAGAAAATGGATTTTTGAGTTAGTCATGGAAGCAATCCATAAAAACACAAGAATGTAGGGATAACAATTGTCTTAACTAAAATTGAACGGTATTTAATTCAGCAAATCTGAAATTAAACAACAAAAACAAGCAAATAGCGGGAAACATATGTTCACAAGCAGAAGAGTAACTTATTATAGTTTATACTCACCTTCTTCCTCTTTAACTATTATCTATTCTTTTATTTTTGGTTTTTTATCTGTTAAAGGATTTAACTATAAGAACAATCTTTCGTAAAGTTAAAAACCAACTACGTATAAAATTCCATTTAAGTGAAAAGAACAATAAAATTAGTTATGGCTCTTATAATTATTTACGGCAATGGTTATTCACACACCCTTTTTGGATATTCACACACCCTCTTAACGCACATATTATCTCTTTATACACCATATAAAAGGTGTAACACATCTCTTATTTACTATACACACAAAAAGTAAGCTTTTAAGGTAAAATCCAAAAAAGAGACACCTAGCAATTCTAATATAAAACTACCACTTTTCTTATATTTTCTCGACAACTGATTTATTTTAACCTTTTTTGCACCCACTGGCTAATATTCCTGGATCCGCCCAGTATTATCATCAACACCAATTTATCTTAATTGACGGCTACCACCATAACTTACCCTTTTAAAATATGAAAGTTGTTAACACGTCCTATATTTCACTTCACGGTAATCTTTTTTAAGGGACCCACTTTTTATATTTTTACAACTTTACAGTTTACAATCACTCAGGGAGAACAATAGTTGCAATAAAGAAGCCTTGACTCAAAACAAATTGTTTAATAATGGGCTGCAACAATTAATACATGGACCATGGCTGATTAAATAACTCATTTGGGTTGGGCTAGAAGTAACAAAATAATTAATTCACAAAATCAACTTTTATACATTATAAAATCAGGAATTGAGTTTTAATATCATAAAAGTTGAATTCAACCACTCAAGTTATTGCATCTTGTTAGGCAAGAGTCTTCTCTATATCAATAGTTATTGTACTCTAAGCTATATTAAAGCATTAGGAGATTCTTTTCCAATTCAACCATAGGTTAAATCAAAACTTTCAAATTTGCTATTAATTTTGCTTTGTTATAGAAAGACCAAAATACAATTTTCTTCTCAATAATAATAATACTAATAATAATATTATCGTAATTATTACAAGACCAAAGAAGCTAAACAATCCAAAAACAAAGGATAAGATTCCACATGTTACCACTAGACTTTACTAATCTTGTTACTACTTTTAACTATTTTAGATCATATTAAAGACAAGTCTCTACCAATTAAATGAATGGCTCACAAGAGAGAGATATGAAGTTATTAAAAACATGTCAAACTTATTTATGTTTTAAAAATATAAATTCAGTAAATTTAATTTATGAAATTATGTGATGGGAAAAAACTAAAGGCACATGGAAGTAAGGAACCGAATAATTAGGCTACCTGAAGCATGTACACACATAGCTAACTGCTAAGGTCACTTTTGTTGCAACATATGAAAAAAAAGGCACCTATACTATAGACTTTATTTTTTTATATGCCTTTTTCTTTTTTCCTTTGTTAACCCACACTTTCAATTGTGACCACTAAGCAGTAGGCAACGGAGGATTAATTCCAAACAAGGGATATCATTCCTATGTATAATATTATTATTATTATTATTATTATTATTATTATTATTATTATTCAGTAATCAATGACATCAAAATAATATTCTTCTCGTATACATAGATATAGTATATAATAACTAGGGGTAACATCCGCTATCCTTCAACTTTTCGTCAGTAGTGTAATATTTTTTTATTTCTTTAGTGGTTTTCATATTTCGCTGCCCTTAAAAAAATATAACGTTACCCCTCTTTGTTTAAAGTCCAACCAAATTAAAAGTTAAAACCAGTTGAAACCCAACCAAAGTTTAAAGCCAACCAAATAAAACTATTGTTCGGTACTCCCTTATGTTTGGACGCTTGGTTTAAGCCAGACATCAACATTCACAAAACAAAGTTTCATACAGCCACCATCCACCCCACGTTGCCCCGACCCCCTGACGCCCTCCTTTAGTCACCGAACCTTCGCGCTACAACTAAGTAGCCAATAGCCGGTGACCCTTTAGTCCCTCTTCCACGGTTCGACTTCTACTTGTTCAATTTAGTTATTCTTCTATCTTTATCTAAAATTATAATTGTTTATGGGAAATTCAATATTTGAATAATTAATTATGATTTATTAGATATTTGAATAATGTAAACTGTAGTTGATTTGGGAATTAAGGTTTATATATAAATCAGAGTTTGTTAAGGATTTATGGTTTAATTTTTGATTCTTTGAAAATTAGGAAGCCTGAAAGATAAAACGACAAACTCTCTTATTAGTAATCTTTTTAAATAAAAATTTCAAGAAAATGATGTTATCGATCCAACACTAAGTTAAAAATTATTATTATGTGAAATACGGTAGAAAAAGAATTTAGTTATTGTATAAAATATGGTAAAAAAAATATATTCGTTTGCATTGCATGAAATATAGTAAAAAAAATTTGAACATTAACCCCGAGATTTTTGTCTATATCCGTCACTAACAACCCAAGTGGTTTGTTAGATTAGACAGAGATTTTGGATGATGCGCTTAGATTTTGAGGTTTTCGTCCATGCAATGATGATTAGAGAACCAAGTAACCATCGTATTCTTACGAGTATATTTTTTTCTAATCGTGATTCATCAGAAGTCGCATATAGACTTCACGCATGGGCTATTTTAACCCATATCAACTAATTAGTAGCATTAATCATATAAACCCAATGTTATTATAAAGCCAAAGTAACATTTAGAATTAAATCGAGCCGCACACTCTAACTCGTTTAATCTCTAATGTTATTTCCTCGATCGATAAGTTAATTCAATAATGCTAAAATTACCAACAATTGTATTTGTTTAGCCAGGTATAGGGTTATTTAATCAAAACTAACACATGTATATGAATTGTTTTAATGGTTACACAATTTAGGAGTTTAGGGTCCCAGAAAAAATATATAAATAAATAAGTCACGATTTAGTTCGATGGTTAAGAAAACGCTCACAATTGTTTAGCTAAATCAGGTTTTAAAGCACTACAATTATGTCAACTTGTATCACTCGGTATTGATTTGTGTGATTTCTAACAACTTTTTATGGAAACGTTGATTTCTATCAATTAACTTTGATGTGAACATATGTTTGAGATGTATCATTGGCGTTTGTATGGAGAGTGTGGTTTGGTATTGGCCGTCCTGAATCAATTTAGTTTTTTAAAATCAACTTTTAATCATCTTGAAGAAATATATACTTTAGTGCGTACCATGACCGTGTCTACTCTTTAAGCCCTCTTTACATAATAAAACAAAAACACATGTAACACAACTAATTATATGCTTTTAAAAGAGTAGAAGTGGAAAAAAAAAAGTGATAACTCTTGAATCAAATAGAACAATAAAGTAATCAAACATATTGATGGTCGACCATGTTGTTAAAGATAGGGCTGTGCAAATTTCTGGTAAACCCGAAAACCGGACCGAATACAAACCGAAACCGGACCATTATGTTGTAAACAGGTAGGCAGTCGGTTCCTAATTATTGTAGCAAAAGAGAAATCAAACCTATTGCTTTTATTTAAAAATAACACAAAATTATTACCTTTTGTTGAAAAGGTTAAATTATTACCTTCTTCACCAAAAATTATTACCTTTTGTCAACAGGTTACTCAGTTAAAAGTTTTGGTTTCCAAGAAAAATAATAATTCATCTCCATACCCTCTTCTATATTTTTTATAAATTCTATTGTCATTTTAAATTTACATCAACCACCCTTAACCCATCTTCATCTCATACCCTATGTTCTTAGTTCAAGTACGCCACTAGTTGGCTCCACATCTTCATCTTCTTCACCAAACAATTTGTTCTCGGTTTTATACTCGTACCCGAATCTGACAAAAAGCAAAGTTTGAATAATTAACGAAGCTTTAAGGGTGATTTCTGCAATAAAGCAAAGTTTGGTGTGACTTTTGATTTAAGGGAATCTTGATGGACTTGTATTGATTCTCAGTCTCCTATTTAAGCGTGAGCACTGAGCATACATACATACACACACCAATCTCATATAACTCTCTTTGTCTTCTTCCCAAAAACTTTGAAACAAACACAATATTATAACTAAAAACATCAACGCACACCTTACAACAAAACATAACCATGGCCAAATACTCATGCTGATCCTATTCATCATTGTAGTTGCGGGTATGCAACTCCGTTTGGTACTTTTATTATAAAATTATAGCTTTGCATTTTATGGTTTTAACAAATAATAATATTGTTTATTTGTTTGTTTGTCAGTTGTTTTTGCACGTGTAAACGGATGCTCGGTGGTTTTGGAAAGCAAAAATTGTAACAGTTACAAATGTGGAAAAACTTGTTTTGATGTTTATAAGGGCTTCGGAAGATGCGAGTATGAAAATCTTCCGTATGAACATTTTGCTTGCTATTGTACTTATAACTCATGCTGATCAGCTTGGTGATTATTTAAATAATTTACTGATCATCAAAATCGTTCCTCTTGAAAATAGCATATGCTTATGAATTACCCTATAACCTTTTCATCTAATGCACATTTCGTGCAATTATAACTTTCTTAAAGCATTCCAAACCCATTCCTAAAAATCAACCCATGTGACACCTTATTAGTTCATGATACTTTTTCAGTTTCGTTAACATATAGATATAGCGAGGGCGACTCAACGTCAATTTTGTTTTTTAGTTTGTTTTAACTTCGGTACCATAACGAACATGATGAAACCGACTGAACTCGCGTAGACTCACCATCTCAATTAAGTTTAGTGTCTGATGCCACCCCATTAATCCACCTTAATTTATATATATTTTATGGTTTTTTTAGCTCCAAAACCGTAACGAACGTACCTGAAACTGACCCAATTTGTGTCGAGTTAGTGCCTCAATGCTCGGGACCGACAATTTTTGGGTTTTACCACCGCCTGGGTTTACCGGCCAAATAAGCGTCGATTTAAATATTTTATATTTTATATGTTAATCTGATGAATTTGTTTGTTGGATTTTAATGTTCATGTTTTACTAGCGGTGACTATATTATAACGAACGTAACTGATACTGACAGAATTTACGTCACTAACCGTCGTAACGCACATATTTTATCAACGCTTGGGTTTTACCAACATCCGAGTTTCAATGTTGGGGTTTTACCAACTGCGTTGAGCCAGGTAAAAGCTAGTTAAATTAAAGAAGATGAAATGAAGGGAAAATAATAAAATGATTTAAAATGTTAAAGTGTGCCGAAACAAAATAAAGAGGGATGCATGTGATAAGAAGAATCGGTCCATTTTAGGAATTAAGATTTTTCTAAACAACTTCCTTTCTTTATCATCAATCCATCAATTGAGTTACGTTTTTTGATGGTCGGCCACATGATTTCAACATCCCACTTGTTGTTTTGTGTTTTAATTAATACTAGTTTATAAATTAGAGTCACGCCATTCATTTAGATTTTAATTTCACCATGATGTTACACTAACTAAAGCTTACATTTACTTGAATGATCATTTGTAAGGAGAGAACATATTTATTCAACTTTTAAATTGGTTAACAAGGCGATCGCTTTAATTAAAAAGTTTAATTATGTTAATCTATACACAACCTATTTAACTAAACATACCAATCATGTCAATTGAGACTTGTTTATTAGGGTAAGCATAAAACCCTAAAATCTAATTATTTTGTGTTATTTTTTAGGGCCTATAACAATTTAAAAATTCATAACTTTCACCTCGTTTTATGTAATTGTTGAAGTAATCATTAACAGCATTCTCAACTCATTCTTTAAAGTTGTCAAACCCATATTATTTAGGGTAAATTTTAAAAAAAAACCATCAAAATCACCTCTCTAATCCATTCCCTATTATATGGATGAGTTATATGGCAACTAAAGTAAATCCCTAAATATAGGGACTCATTCTTTATCCATACCATATAATATATCATATATCTACCAATCATCATTTACTATATAATAAGACATAAGAGAAAAAAAATAATAAAGAATTAATTTATGGATATGAATAGGAATAGAATGTGGAAGAATTTTAAAAAATAACAGATAAATTTATAGAATGGTGTTTTTTAGCTAAATTATAGGGAAAATATATGAAATGGGATGTGAATGCTCTAAAGCAAAGTAGCATTCATTCTCGTGATGTTGTACTGTTCTATTAAGTTTGAACAAAAGGAGAAAGAAAAATCAATCACTAAAGAGATAGATATCGATTAATAGAAAGAAATCATACACTTTTACCAGCCTAAAATATTTCAAGAAATACGTATAATTTCATCGAATTACCTTCAACTTTTTGTTAAATAAATTAATGTTGAGGTCATTCATGTAAAGGGGTGATTAATAACAAAAAAAAAATTCATAATGCATGTGCTAAAAACCCTTATGTAAAGAGTAAAGTGTCATTTTTGTTTTTGTAGTTTGGCAAATAATACGAATTTTGTTTAACAGGGTTTATTTTTTGTATATGGACCTTTCACGTTTCCCAGTTTTTACCATTACATCCAAATCACTAACTCCGTTAAATTTAATTGTTAAGTCAGGGGTAAACATGTCTTTACACCCTTTCTTTATTATGATACTTATTTTAGTAAATTGCAGTTTTCGTCCCTCTGGTTTGTCCAAATCAGTAGTTTTAGCCTAGTAGTTTCAAATTTGCAATTTTCTTCGCTATGGTTTCATTTCACTTACAAATAAACCCAAATTCACTAATCTTATAAAGTCTGATCGTTAAACCCATCAGTGTGCCCTTCACATGCGGGACAGTTTTGTTCATTTTTTTTTCCTTTTTCTCCAAATACGCCCCCAAACCTCTCACGTGAGGGGGCTTACGAATTATGACTGCTGTTTATTTAAGGAGAAAAACAACAAAATTGGTTGTCACGTGAGGGGCTCGCAAATGGGTTAACGACCAAACTTAATGAGGTTAATAAATTCGGGTTTAATTGCAAGTGAAATGAAACTACAAGTACGAAAATTGTAAACTTGAAACTATTTGACTGAAACCGCAGATTTGGACAAACCACAAGGTCGAAAACCGCAATTAACTGAAATAAGTATTATATTAAAGAAAAAGTGAAAAAACATGTTTACCCCCGACTTAATGATTAAATTTAAAGGAGTTAGTGATTTGGATGTAATTGGCAAAAACTGGAAACGTGGAGGGTCCATATGCAAAAAGTAAAATTTTTGAACTAAATTCGCATAATTTGTTAAATCACAATAAGGAAAATGACATTTTTCTCCTATTTAAATAACTAAAATGTCTGAAATAGCCAAAAAGTTAAAAAATAAATTAATTAAAACAATGGTAAGAACATTAAAATATTGGCAAAGTTAATGATTAAATTTAAAGGAGTTAGTGATTTTGATGTAATTGGCAAGAACTGGAAACATGGAGGGGGTCCATATGCAAAAAGTAAAATTTTTGAACTAAATTCGCATAATTTGTTAAATCACAATAAGGAAAATGACATTTTTCTCCTATTTAAATAACTAAAATGTCTGAAATAGCCAAAAAGTTAAAAAATAAATTAATTAAAACAATGGTAAGAACATTAAAATATTGGCAAAGTTGGACAACACCACCACTCCTCCGATGATGGGATATAACATTAAGCAAACAAACCCTTTTCTTTTCTTTTTCTTTTTTTTTTTACAATTAAAAGAGAGAATCATGATATCACCTGTCATTTTAAAATTATCGTAACTCCCTCCTTAAAAGCAGGAGTTTCTGTACTTCCAAATCAACCAAACTGTAAAGTAAATTATAGCTAACTTTATTCTTTTTCCTTTTATGTTAAACAATTTGAAAAAGTCCGGCTTATTTAGATGGTCAAGAGGGAAAGTGCACTCCATCTACACACAGGGCCAGCTATAAGGTGTGGTCGGGTAGTCGACGGCCATAGGCCCGACGCCCCTCAATGCCCGAGATTTTATTTTTAAATATATGTATTTTTATTAAAACAATATGTATATTTAGTAGAGGTGTCAATGTGAGTGGGTTGGGTTGTATTTGAGTGATGAGTTAGAATGATTATGGGTCAGGATGGATATGGGGTCATGATGAATTTTTAAAATAGAAGATCAGGATGGGTATGAGCCAAGATGGGTAAAGTTAACCCATCTTGACCCAAGTGAAGGTTAAAATACAAAACGTTTCGAAAAAATATTCAAAAAAATTATTAAAAAAATAATAACTCAAAATATAAATAAAAAACGCAAAATGTAAAATAACTAAAATGTTTCCCCCGTCATCCTCGTTCATTAAAAAAAACCGGTTTTGTACCGGTTCATGTTTGATTTTTTCGGGTTTTTTTTCAGTTCAGTTTTGCTTTTTTTTTCTTTTTAGTTGGTTTCGGTAACTGTTTGATTTCAATGATTTCGGTTTTGATTTCTCGGTTTCTATTCGGTTTCGTAGGTTTGGTTTAAAATAAAATTGGATGGAGCTTGTTTTAGTCCATTATAACCCATAACAAAAGACATTAGCATTTCCCCAACCCATCTTGACCTCATTGGAAAAATCTTTTGATTCATCCTAACTCATTTCAATTTTAAAAATTATCCATATTGGCCCATAAAAACCCATTTGGGTTTGTTTTGCCACCCCTAATATTTAGTATTTAAACTCAATTACATAAGTATTAACTTGGTCTAGTGGTAAAGGGGTATTACTCCCAACCCAAATGTTATAGGTTCTACTCTCGTTTGAGACATGTTTAATCCTATTTTTATACAAATATTTTTTACATAACCCAATTATAACCAAATAAACCCCTATAAATTAATAGTTTAAACCCAACAAAAAACTATTTTTAGTTCATGCTCAAAACAATTTTCGCCTTCGGCCAAAATTTTTTATTTTGCTTTTTCGGAGCCGACCTTGTACACACATTTGATATATTCATCTCTAAATCTCCAGAGATAACCCGCATCCAATCGAAGGAATAATTTTATATTAGGCATGGTAGAATCTTGCAACTTCAACTTTTGGTTCCTAACTTGAGACGTGATCGAGACAGAGAATTTATTTGGTATTAATTTCACGTTAGCTCACAGTACTATAGGATAATAAATGCTTATACAATTGTAGCTCGCACTCGCAGTACACAAGTTGAAAAATATGAAACAAAACGCGACAATAACATGACTTAAAAGAGTGTTGGGAGTACTTCTACATCAATGATTTTGACAATTCAATTCCTGATTTTATAAAATATATAAGTTATAAAAGTTGATTTTATTAAATACGTAAATTAAGATTAAAAAAACAAATTTTGAGCCATACAAGGACTAAAAAGCTCACGGGTTTTTTGACGAGCCCATTTATAATTATGACTTAAAAGATTTTCATTCAGGCGTCAGGCCCACACTTCTCTTAATCGTATCATGCTCGGCCTAAACGCCAATATTTTATAACCCACCCACCACAATTATGTTCATTTGATGATTCTACCACCATCAGTCATTCGTATTGCAGGCACGATACCAATATTCATACTCATATCCACTACAAGGGGTGTCGTTATTACCCGAATCCAAATACCGTCCCCAGCCCGAATTAACCCAAACCCGTCTAAGATGGGACCTGAACAACAAAAACCCGTTTAAGATGAAACCAAAACCCGAAGGTAGTGTTTCGGTAATTGGGTTAAAAAATTTAACTATATTAACCCGAATATACATTTTAAAAAATGCAAATTATATATATACTTACATTAAAAAAAGTTCACGGTTCCACTTTCACCAAATTTAGTAGATGCCATCTGCCACCGAGTTATGTGAAGGGTAGATTGGGTATTTAAACACCCAACAAAATATTCTTTATAGTACACAATGGGCCCGGTGTTTAAATGATGTTTTATGTTTTTAAGGAAGGCTTTGAAAGGTAGACAAAGACCCCTTTCTATTTACAGAAAATCTTTGTCTCACTCGTTAAAAAGATACTGAATTATATACATATTAATTAGCAGATTTGTTTGTGAGATAAGAATACTATTCATTTTTAGTACAAGATGTGCTGCATGTGGTACAATAACTTAATGCAGCTTAAAAATAGAAAAGAATATGAATACCATTGGTGTAAGTAATCATACATGTTCTTACATTAATATTGTTGTTTATGTTGATGAAAAGTATTGCCTATGATTTTAATGATAGTTTGAGCTTAAAAAGAGTGTTAACTAGGGTCTAGGTGATGACATGAGTTTGTGGTATAATATCTAAATTCCATCACACACACAATCACAATGGTATCTTCAACTTTAATTACTTTTTAGCATATAAATTAATAAATATACAGAAACACATGTACACCAAGTTATCGATCACTAAGCTTTAGAGTAGCATCAATTCACTTACGATGGTGTGCCCCGTGGTTAGAAGTTTATATCATGGAAAAGGCTTGGCATGTCTTGTTCAAATCAAAGGCCATGTTTGCATTTAATTATTGAAAATCTTTTTCATCTAATGTGCATACCATTCAATTATAACTTCCTTAGAGTAGCATATTGTGCGATGTAAAAGGCAATGAGGTTAGAATGGTGTAAAATACACATTAAATAAAAGAAAAAGAAAGGTAGGGATATTAAATTGTGTAGAACGCAAAAGTGTGCAAAATAAAATAAAAACAAAACAAAGTCCGATGTGACGAGGGAATAATATGTTCAAGTTAGATTGTGCCGAAAACCGGCCCGAAAAAGGACCGAAACCGGACCGTATACTAGTATATTAATCACATATCGGTTATTAATTTAAGTGTCTTCGGTGCTCAGGTCGGTCTCGGGTTTTAACCCGATAGGACCGAAAAGGTGAAATTTTAAAATTATACAAACTTGATAATGACTTTTCACATGGCTAGTTGATAGAATGACAGCTACAAATGTTCATTATTTCATAGACTTTAATTTTCTTCTCTTTCAAACACTATAATAAAAATCCATCACATGATATCTTCACATTCTTCAATCTTATATCCACCACATAACACTTAAATTCTTTACCTTCTTTGTAACTTATGATGAAGAACCAGAAGAGACGATTTCTTCACCATCTTTAACTTAAACCTCTCCAAAACGACAAAACCAGAAAGAAGAGATGATATGGCTCAGTTTGGATCATCGGCAGAGTTGATGTACCTGGACTAGGATGAAGACGTTTACAAAACACGACATCAACCAAGTTCTATAAAATTAGCATCAACGTACTGGTACATCCATAACTCCCGTCTCTCCTATTTCTTCACCATCTTTAACTCTCCTATATCACTTCATCTACTCCTCAATGTGCCGTGATATATAAAACCAATCGGTCTCCGTCATCTTCACCTTACCAGATTGACCAAACCGAAACCCGAATGTATCAACAGGTCCAGTCATCGGTTCGAATTTTAGTGTCTTTTTCGGTTTCGGGTCGGTCCGGTTAGTCTCTTATGCACATGAGAGAAGAACTTTTCATTTTAGGAAGGTTGGTAACATTTCTTGTCCAAAGACCAGAAAAGTGTTTCTTTATCCATCAATTAAGATAAGCTGTACTTGATGGTCGGCCATGCTGTTAAATATGTGATGTGGCCACCATCAAAAGAAAAATTAATGCATTCACCAACACCAAACAAAAAGAAAAAGGGAGGAGTTTAGTTATCTAAGATTCTAAAGTGATAAGTCATGGTTTAGTTATTAAGTTATATCCTATGACTGTATAACTAAATTGCAAATGTTTGGAAGCCAACTAATTACCTAGTTATACTTTATAAATTACACCTAACAAGGTTTAGCTATTAAGTTAAGAATCAAGAATAAAAACAAAATCTAAATTCATTAAGTGAACCAACTAGACTAAACAAGTTAACAAAAGCATTCTCGACCCGTTCCTTATCCCTATCTCTATAAATTACACCTAGCCAGGGCATTTGTGGGTTTCCGTTTGTGGTTCCGAACTACATGCCCGGGATCACACCTTTGATACCACCCAGTGGAGTGGCAATGGTGGATGCGATGACAAGTGTGATTGAGCTCGTGACGAATCCGATGAAGGTCGGCTGGTACGTGGGTGATAACCCCTTGGCTCCATCTAGGCCAAATAGTTGGATTGTATAAGATTTTGAGTGTTACCAAAAGCAAAGATTTTTTATCAATTACCAAACTAATTATGAAACACCAAAAGTATACAAATAAGCAATCTAAAACGAGGTAACCAATTTATATATATTATATTATTATTAAAATTATTCATAGGTTCGTCAACATGGGTAATCACAAACACAAATGTCCTTGCCTAAGAGTTCAGCGTATACACATTTTGCTTCGCCCTTAAAATGTTCAACGCATTCTTTTCCACAAACCTCAAGGTTACATTCATGAGTGTCCATTATTCTTTCGCATATTTGCTGCGTATCCAACACCACTTCGCATCCATGAGCATATGAAGATGCAACTGAAAAACAAACGCACTAATAGTTATTTAATAGAAACATAAAATACATAGGCTATTGATATTATTGTCCTAATTTAGTTAAACGATACATCTTCTAATGTACGACATTATTTATAATGACAGTACCAAACGAACTATAACAGACCTGCAATAAGAATATATAGTAGGAACACGCGAGAGTACGTAGACATGGCCATCAAGGAAATTAAAGAGAAAAGATATAGATGCAAATATTAAATATGAATTGTTGTCTTATTTTATAGACATAAAGATCATGGGTGACCCAAGAATGGCCCTTACCTTTTACTTTATTTCAATATGAACCTAGAAAGGTTAAAACCAACAAACGGTCTAATGTTTGTAAAGTTTATTACATGACTTTTGTTCACAAACTAACGTTTGAAACTTTTATGCTAGCGTTAGTGAAAGGATTTAAGTTCCGTCTTTTGTAAATTGGATAGGATTAAAATACTAGCTCACAAATTCATAATCGAAACTAGGTACTAGAAACTATCTTCGTATATTGAATCGAACGTTTATTTATTTATTTATATTTATATTAACATCTAGCAAATAGAACTCAATATTTTACTAGGGTTCTATCTTAATATTTACATTAAATTGCTTACGAGTTTACGTTCTTAGTAATATGAACATTTTAGCCTACTTAAATGATAATTTATCGTGTTAGCCCAACTATACTAGTGAATCCTCGTGCAGCTGCAGTAGGACACACCCTTGTCAAACAAGAAATTGTACATTCATATGAAATTAAGCCTTCTCTCAAAAACTCAATTACACCAATTATTAATATTATTAGTGTTATTCGTATTAACTAGTAAACAAGGTTAAGTGTTTCGTGGTAGGTTAATGTGAATAAAGAATCATATGAAGTTGTAGCGGCTCCATTTTAAGTATCAAAATGCACATGTTAATTCGCTGGTGTAAAAAAATCGAAGAGATAAGAAAAAGGAGGGAAAAGAAAAGAAAATAACTTCACATATGTCATTTATAAACAAAAGATGAGAAAGTGAACATTCAAAATTCGTATTTGCTATCAGTGATATTTAAAATGTTATAAAAGAAAAAAAAAGTTATTACGAGTGAAATATTTGTCACAATGTGAATGTGTAAAAAAACATATAGGAAAACATAAGGTAAATGATAAATGTAGTCAAATACAATATATTAGTGTAATATACGTATAGAAAAGTTATTATACCAATTGAAAGGCATCGGCGTGTTGTGAAAACAATCGTACTTAAAAAGCTGATTAATATAAAACAAACATATGTTTACAAGTAACAAAGAAAAACTAACTTATACTCAACAAATTTACTCTTTAAATTTGTTTCTCTTAACTTTAGAAGCAATTTCTTAAAGTTAACAAAACCAACTACACATACAATTCCATTTTAAATGAAGAGAATAAGAATATACGTAAAATTAAGGAAAAGCGTAAAAATGAAAAGAAGAATAAAAATAACCACAAGCAAAGCTTGTTCATTTTCTATATATTGCAATCCATTCAAAACGAAAGAGTAGCCCTAAATAACTTTTTGAGATAAATGACACCGATCAGTTGTACAAATCAAATGATAAGGGATAAGACTGTGATAATAATATTGTGTTATAAACTATATAATTGTTTAAAACAAGCAATGGAAATGTTCGATATTGATTAATCCTCTTTTTGATTTTGGTAAACAACAGGAAGGGTATATGGTGGCTCTTCCCTCTAGCCACGAGATAGATTGTTGGAGTTATTGTAAACTTTAGTTTATTTTAACTTTTTGCGTGAAATTATAATAGGCTTAATAGCTTCAAGAGTTAATTACCCGATGGTCCTTGTGGTTTAGCTAAAGTAACGAATTTGGGGCCTAAGGTTTAGAGTAACGAGTTTTTGGTTTGTGGTTTCAGTTTTGTAACAAGCCCGGGGTCTAAAACTAACTTTCGTTAACTTTTCTGTTAGGTGTGTGTAAAATGACTATAATACTCTTATGAGAGGTAAAAAAACCAAGAAAAATAAATTTTTCGAAGTCAAGCGCCCTTTTTTCGACCGAAGCAGTGATCGCTCAAATCATAGTGGCCAATTATTTTTGCAAACCAATTATTGTTGCAATCGGGATTTTGACTGGAATTTTTTGTCGGCTGTCACAAAGTTAGCTATTGAATTTGCGACTGAACAATCCAGAGCGCGAGTGAACTTTCGACGGTTTGGGGACCTAACTCTTAGCGGCTTAACCATTATGCAACTAATTTTGTGACTAAAGTCGGGAACATGCCAATGTTTAACTGTCAAAAAATTATACGAGCATTTATTTTGCCGAATGATTTAGTTTGAAGTTAGCGTGCCACACATCAACCGAATATCTTGAAAAACTGAGGTAAACAACAAGACATAAAGCTGATGTTATATTTTCTTTAGCATTCAAGATATAAAGAAATTCTTTTACACACAAATCATAGGTATCTCAAGTCGATTGCAATTTACCTATCTATAACTTATGTTACAAACTCAAAATCAACCACACTTTTCAAACAACAATTAGGTATCTTGATTCCATAATGAAATCAAGGAAGCAATCAGCAATACCTATCTCTCAAAGTCTCAATACAAAATGTAGATCAAATCATCAACTTGAAGATTTAAAAACAATGAACACTAAACTAAACAGTTGTGATCAAACAACCAGGCGAAACACTAATCTAGGAGAGACCATAATGAAGTAAAACATCACGTGAAAGACGACTTCTATTCACTTGCCTTGGACGTTGAACACTTCAATACTTATACTATTAAAACAAAATCATGTATCTACAGTCTTTTTTCTAGACCATCCAAGATGCCACTTAATACAACTTCCATTTATATAATTGCCACATAATTCACTAATTAATATTTTCTAGAATCATAATCATTGACCAAAACCAACTTTTTCCTTTCATATGATTTAAAAACCGAGTTTGGCAAGAATTAATTATTTATAACCGATTTTAGTATAACCATTATTTTAGCAATTCAATGATATGTATTTTTATACAGTTCTTCATTCACATAATTTATACATATTTTACCTACATCTTCTGGTTTTTAGAGAACAAGGTAAATAATTAATATGTTATACGTCATGTTAATTGGTTTATATATCGTTGAACGATATTGAATTGATGAATGAACATGATGTTTTATAAATACTTTGTTTATAACATATTTTATTTCAAATCATGTTATATAATGAAGATATATACATGTGTTTAAAAATAGGGATAATGGTTTTAAATACTCCAAAGTTTGACTCATTGATAGATAGCACTCTCAACTTACGAATTGTTCCCCAACACTCCCAACTTTTAACATATTTTCTTCTGACACTCCCGGAGTAACGAGACACTAACTTCGTTAGTGTTTTGGGTAAAAATGTCATTTTTCAAAGTTCAAGGATTAAATCAAAATTTATTTATTATATATTTCATCATCCATCTCAACGACTCAACCCAACAACCACTCTTCTTCCATGTTCCCTGCCGACAACCACCAATCACCGACCACTTGGGGTTTGAGAGATTGGACATGGCGGAATTCGGGATGGCGAAGATGATGGATTCGGAGGTTGAGAGGAAGAGGTCGGCGAGACGTGGATGAGGTTGGCCATGAAGTTAAAGCCGTTGGATCGGAGGAATTGGGAGGCGTAGGACGGGAAATCGAGTGGGTGGTTGTTGTTATTGGGTGGGATACGATGGTGGTGGTGGTGTGGTGGTGGGTGGGAGACGGTGGTGATTATGTTGGGAGGAAGATGGTGGCGACGGCGAGGAGGAGAATAGTGGTGATGATGAAGAGTTGGGTTTTCCGGCGGCCATATTATCGGAGGTAAAACTGTTTTAATGATGAAGAGTTGGGTTTTTCCGGCTGCCATATTCCGGTGGCATTTGAGGCGTCGGTGAATTCTGGCCCGGAAAGGTCGGTGGGTGGGATCGATTCGGAGTGTTTCCTATATGATTTTCTATCGACTCGGTTTCAAACACTAAAAAATTGGGTTATTAACTGCTGCCAGTGGCTGATGGTTGTTGACTGGGAAGATGGAAGATGGGTGGTTGTTGCCTTGTTGGGTGGAGATAGATGTTGAAACATATAATAAATAAATTTTGATTTAATCCTTGAGCTTTGAAAAATGACATTTTTTACCCAAAACACTAACGAAGTTAGTGTCTCGTTACTCTGGGAGTGCCAGAAGAAAATATGTTAAAAGTTGAGAGTGTTGGGGAACAATTCGTAAGTTGAGAGTGCTATCTACCAATTGGTCAAAGTTGAGAGTATTTAAAACCAATTGGTCAAAGTTCAAAGTATTTAAAACCAATATCCCTTAAAAATAACATAGATCAAAACTTGATGTTGCCATGTTCATTGATTGTAACTTTAATGTTTGTTTTGTAATTAACTAAAATGTTTTTTTTTGTAGTACCAAGTATTCTAGAGATTGCAAGTTTCTATTTTAAGTATTTACTTTTTATGTTATCGTAAAAGTGTTTTTTTGGTAATATTTCTATGTCTTGAATGTTGATTTTAATAAGTATGAGACAAGATAATTTGGATGTTGATTTCACTGTATCATTAGGTATGTGTTATGTTTTTTTATTTCTTATAAATATGACATTGCGCTAACGAAGTTTCTTGCCAGGGCTAGCGCCTTTAGTGTTACCGACCGCCTGCCTTTCGGCCTTAGCGTTCCAAAAATTCCGATGAGTAATAGTATAGTGAGCCCTCCGCTACACTCACCAGGACAACAACTTCCTAACTACTATGAGTTAGTCAAACATATCTTGCACTTTCTTTGGCCTAACTAAGAAAAGAGAACAAAATAATAAAAGCAAAAGCAGTTATGATTATTAGCCGGTAAGACAAGTACTTTATAAAAGTTACAATTAAGATTTGAATAAATATGTTGTTAAAGGAAAATAATACACACCGGAAGATGCATTTAGAAAATCAAGATTGATTTTTGGTTGTGTCCTAGTCAAGTTGAATCGTATCCCATGTGTTACTTTTAATTTTGAACAACATGTTTGTATATTGTAGTCTATGACCAAGTAAATCAATCAATTGAATAAGCAAACAAGCTTGGCAATATTGTATGCGACTTTATTATGAAAAAAATAAAAGCTGGATTATTCTCCAAATTGTTTAATTATTATCAGATAAATTTATTTGTGGGTTGCACACAATGATTTATCAGATTAGACAGAGCATTGTGATCATCAAATTATTTTTTTATTATTCTGTGAATTGATGAAGAACTGGAGAGAACCCTTGTAGCCGTCTATTCTTCTCTGTGTATGCTCAATCGAAAGTCTTTGAATTCTACCAGGGAAAAGATCGATTCATATGGTTTTATCGATGAACAAGTAAATCTAATATACTAAAATACATATTGATAAAACTATACTAACACAGCCTATGTATTTTTTTAACGACAAATAATTTATATGTATACGCCACGTTACTTGTTTTCTAGTAGTTTTTAGCAACTTCTTCCAACATGTAGCTTTGGAAAAGTTACACATTGTATTTTGACAAGGGCATCACTGTAGTTGATTATTTTTCTTTTTGAAAGATAATATTTTTTAACACCTAAATTTAACCTTTGCTTTGCATTTTGTAAAGATTTAATCCACAAGAAATCATACCCCCAGACCAAAATATTACCTATTGAATTAAACAATATATAGTTTGAGCTCGAAATAATAAGCAAAAGTGAAGAGGTAAATTTGTAAAGTAAATATAGATTTAGAGGGGAAGGGGTGGTTCCAAATCTATCACCCACCACATCCGATGGTGGTGTGCCACCTCACCCCACCACATTCTATCACTAGTGATGGAATTTAGTGGGGGTGGTGGTAATGTGATAGTTGTGATACACACACACACACACATATATATATATAGGTTTTTGTGTGTGTGATGGGTTTTGTGTGGGGATTTGTGTGCGTGATGGCCATCACGTAAACCCTCTTATCACGCGTGATGAGAAGGGTGATGACGGTGTTTGTGATGCCATCACGCGTGATGGTTTCCCATCACGCATCACCCTGAGCCCACTTAGGGCTTCTTAACAAGTAACAACCATACGAAAAGAGTATATAACTAAAAGTAAAGATGTTTTAGATGCTGACAACAAAACAAAATGAAAAAGTATATAATTAATTAAAAGCTACGATGCTTCTTCTTTTCTTCTATTTTTCCCCCATGTGCTGTTTAGACAAATGTAGTCTCCACATTTTGTTTTTAGGTTCTTTTAGACACAAACTAATATAAATAGACACACACACCACGTTATCACTAGGCTTTTAGATAAGTTCACTCTTATCATGCACTAAATCTTATTTTCATGTTTTATACATGTATTTAAATGTCATGATAAAATACTTGATGTTTAGTTAGTAATTTTCTAGTATAACTATGAAATGTAAGCTATATCATTTTCTTTCTCAGGTTAATCGAGTCAATCGTGAAGACGCATGTCATATTCAAGTTCACGTGTTTGAAACTACTTTCGGGTTAGTGTGCCACACATCAATTGAATATCTTCTAAAACTTAGGTAAACAACAAGACATAAAGCATATGTTATATTTTCTTTAGCACTCAAGATATCAAAAGGTTTTCTTACATATAAATCAAGTACCCTAACTATCTCAAGTCAAGTCGATTGCAATATTGATACGGTTACAAAGATTGGAGAAGAAGAAACCAAATAGAGGAGGAAATATTATCTCAAAACATTCTGATCTCCATTCCAAATCAAACGAAACTAAATAGAATTCCAATTACAAAAGACACCCCCCAACTAAACCAAAATAGCATACCACTCCCTAACATTAAAATAATAATAAAACATAAATATAAATAATATAAATTACGTAACAATACTCCTCCGTTAACCTAATATTTCTTCCATTGCATCTTCAAACATGGCATTAGAGAAGCGTGCTGAAATAGCATTCACATAGTCTGCCCATGGCAGATCTGCTATGGAACCCTTGCTGATTTTCATAAAGGCTTGATGCCACTCGATAGCATCCCCTTCGAGATGTATAACCGCACATCTGAGTTTCGCATTATCTGGAGTCTCATCGATGATGAAGAAGTGTTCACAACGATGAATCTAGCCCTCAACGTTTTCCCCATTAAACTTGGGGAAATCGACCTTACCCACTCGCATCTGCCGATAATTGACTCGTACATCTGCACCGGTGTTGCGGGCATCACCAATACCAGAACCATTAATCGCCTTCAAGATCTGTTCTTGTTGGCTCATCATGGCGGCTAGGGTTGCTTGTAGTTCGGATATGGCTTTTTCGTGATCCTTGATTGTCTTCTCAACCTCTTGACTGCGAGTGTTAGTCATCTCAGCTCCTGCGAATCCAATGAAGATCGCCTGGAAAAAGCTTTGATACCTATGATACGGTTACAAAGATTGGAGAAGAAGAAACCAAATAGAGGAGGAAATATTATCTCAAAACATTCTGATCTCCATTCCAAATCAAACGAAACTAAATAGAATTCCAATTACAAAAGACACCCCCCTAACTAAACCAAAATAGCATACCACTCCCTAACATTAAAATAATAATAAAACATAAATATAAATAATATAAATTACGTAACAATACTCCTCCGTTAAACTACTTTTTGCCCTCAAAAAGTAAGCCCTTCAACTCAAGCATCAACCTAGATCATATTGTTCGAGGTTCTCATCGTCTTTAACATGAATCACAAAAAGTTGTTTCTTCTTACAGTTATGCCCCGGGACGAACTTTTCAGAACACCAGCATTCCCCCTTTGACCTTTTTAAGTCAAGTTCCTCACTCGTCAAGCGCTTCTAGTTGACATTTTTCGGTTTATAAACCGATGGCTCGTTGACTCCAGCTGTTAGATTTGGCAACAAGGGAAGTTTTGAAGCATTGATAGGAGGGGTAATTTTGGTATCTTCGCTTTGCGAACCATCCTCCACATCTTTAAGTCGATTCATTAAGCTCGTGTTGTTGATGGTTTGAAGTCTCGCTAACCCATACGCCTCATGTAACGTTTGGGGCTTGAACATCTTTACCGGACCTTTTATTCTCGGCTTCAAACCTTTCACATATAGGCTAACGGCATATGGTTCACTAATCGTAACCTTGTTAAGCAAGCGATCGAAACCTGAATTATAGTCATGTAGGCCATCGATGTCATCAATAATTTGAACCAGAGATGCTATTTCTTCCATTGCATCTTCAAACATGGCATTAGAGAAGCGTGCTGAAATAGCCTTCACATAGTCTGCCCATGGCAGATCTGCTACAGAACCCTTGCGGATTTTCATAAAGGCTTGATGCCACTCGATAGCATCCCCTTCGAGATGTATAACTGCACATCTGAGTTTCGCATTATCTGGAGTCTCATCGATGATGAAGAAGTGTTCACAACGATGAATCCAGCCCTCAACGTTTTCCCCGTTAAACTTGGGGAAATCGACCTTACCCACTCGCATCTGCCGATAATTGACTCATGCATCTGCTCTGGTGTTGCGGGCATCACCAATACCAGAACCATTAATCGCCTTCAAGATCTGTTCTTGTTGGCTCATCATGGCGGCTAGGGTTGCTTGTAGTTCGGATATGGCTTTTTCGTGATCCTTGATTGTCTTCTCAACCTCTTGACTGCGAGTGTTAGTCATCTCAGCGGCTGTGAATCCGATGAAGATCGCCTGGAAAAAGCTTTGATACCTATGATACGGTTACAAAGATTGGAGAAGAAGAAACCAAATAGAGGAGGAAATATTATCTCAAAACATTCTGATCTCCATTCCAAATCAAACGAAACTAAATAGAATTCCAATTACAAAAGACACCCCCAACTAAATCAAAATATCATACCACTCCCTAACATTAAAATAATAATAAAACATAAATATAAATAATATAAATTACTTAACAAATATACATATCTATCATTTATGTTACAAACTCAAAATCAACCACACTTTTCAAACAATTTCATTAATTTATTACTTTTGGTTCGAGTTGGGACGAATTTAGGTCCAAATGAGTTTGGGTCGAAATAAGTTTCGGTTCTAAACGAGTTTCTGGTCAGAATGAGTTTCGGATCACAACATGATCTGGTTCGGATCGGGTTTTGGGTCGTAATAGGTTCTTTCGGGTTGGGACGGGTTTCCATCGAGATAGGTTTCGAGGCATCACGGGTTTTTGATCAGGACACAGGACGAGTTCTAGATCAAAACGAGCTCAATTTGGATTGGGTTTCAATTCGGTCGGGTATTTGTTCACAACTTTTTATCATACTCATGGCTCATTCTCAATGGATGACGACAAAGGCAGAAAGGCTTTCTATAAATAGAAAGGGCTATAAACAAGAGGTCCCACTCTCACGATCACAACACAACCTCATCATCACAACCTCATATACTGCCTTAGTGGGACCCATCACATGTAATTTTATAAAAGCTTCACAATGAGAGTTACCGAAAGCAACTAACATGGATTGTGTGTATATTTTTATACTTTAGTTGTCTAATATAAAATAAAAATATGGAGCTAGATTGAATTAAAACTGTTCTTTAATACATGGAACCAACCAAAAGATGGAAAAATGGAACATATGGATATATACTCTTTGTCCTGATTGTGAATGCATGTGATGGAAAAGCCAACTGATGCATGTACACAAACACATAAGGTCATGTCACTTTTGTTGCAACATATGTTAAAAAGGCACCTACAGACATTATTGTTATATGCTTCTTTTCCTTTTGTTTTGTTGTTAACCTAACTTTTAATTGATAACAGTATCTTTTAATATCATTCGTATGTATTGTATTATTCAGTTTAATTAAGATAAATCAAAATATCAAAAAGAGATATAAAACTCATATTATTAACAAGCTAGCGTGCACAACATATATATCCAAAATCCAAAACGCTAATATTCTTGTCTCGTATGCATAGAGGTAGTTGTATTCATTATACTTCCCATCTTATTTCCATTCATATCTAGATATAGCTTAGAAACCTATATATTTCTTTTTAGTTTTTTTGTTTGGTATTCATATCATTTTGTAGATATGGCATTGCCAAATAGTAAGTGATAAATACTTGTTGTTTTTACCATTTTATGTAAATAACAAAAGGGGATTTACGAAATTATCACTCTGTATGTTTGAGAGATGTCACGTGACTCACGTCTTTAGCTTGAAATGACACCATTACAAAACCAAGCGATTTTTTTTTTCTTATAAAAGATATAGTGCCGACACAAATATATTAAGACTCAAAAAAGAGTACATTTTTTTATTATAAAAATCTTACATAATAAATAATCCAAGCATGCAAGGATACAAACCGGCTTAAGGGACAATTAGCAATTTAGCTCAAATCTTGGTAAGGCCTTACGCCAGCCCAATCGGTTCAGTCTTGAAGCCCAAATATGGGTAAGGCCAGATCATTGTGTAAGCCCAAAGACCCAAACAAAAAACCCCAAATCCCATGCAAGTAGAGGTGTACAAATCAGGTTTTTCTAATACCCGGTTTTGGGTACGGAGCCCGGTTTGCATATGACAGGGTATTGAAATATCGGCTATTGGTCATACCCGGTTCAGGCTTGGGTATTGACTCCAAAAACCATACCATGTGCACTGGGTTCGGGTTGGCTATAGAACCGAATATTCTAAAACCAGGTATTTGAATACTCTATTTTCGGGTAAGGATGAGCTTGGTAACGAAAATTCCGATTATGAAAATCACAATTTTTTTGTATTGGTACCGGTACCGAAATGTTCGGTTCGGTACCGGTATTTAAGATAAAATTCTGAAAATACCGGTACTGTACCGGTACCGAAAACTCAAAACTTTGGTACTGATTCGATACTGACGCTACAAAATCGGTACCGATTTTGGTATCAGTACCAATCAGTATCAATACCGAATTTGCTCATCCCTTTGGCACGTTACATTCAGAAAACAAAATAAAAAACCTGACAAGATAAAATCGGTTCAAAATTACATTTAGATTATATTGCAATATGCGTCTCTATGGGTACCACTTGCATCCCTCTAAAATGAACAGTTTGCGTCCATGTGATGTGAGTATTGGGTGGGATAAGTTTACGTCCATTTGCATATATACATGCAGTTTGCATTCCTTCATCTACCTCTCTCCAAACTCAAAAAACTTTTAACAAAATTCCAATTCTTGTGACAATATTTAACATTAGCTAGTTATATTAAAAACAACCCATAATTACAACTAAAGTCACAATTATACGTACAAAATTGACCGGAAACAATGAGAATTCATCAAATTAATGATCAAGGAAAATCTTTATCAACAAATACACTTGCTCATCATAGTCTCTTATAGCCCATGATATTGTCTTTGATATTGCCTATTACTTCCCTTTTTCTTGGTGGTATACCTAGGGATGCCAATGAAACCCGAACCCGATTGGAAAATCCGAAACCAGACATAAATGGGACGGGTAATACCCGACCCATTAGGATTAGGGACGGGTTTGGGATTATTTTTAAAATTTTTCGCGGGTTTGGGACGGGTTTGGGATTTATAATATACCGATTACCCGATAACATAAACCCATTTACCCAATTATATACCCGATATAGCTTATTATATTATATATATACTATATTCCTAATATATTATTTGTCTAAACTTGTTTTTATTAATTATTTGAGATATTTTATCTGTATGGTAACCATCTTTATAATCAATTAATTATATTTTGGAGGGTTTTGAGCCGGGTATACCCGATGGGTATTTTATCAAAACCCGATAGGAAACCCAAAATCCGATTGGAAAATCCGAAACCCAACAGGTAATTACCCAATAAAAACCCGACGAGTTTGGGGCGGGTTTGGGATGGACTTTAATAACCGGGTATGAGTTTGGAAATACCTAAACCCTTCCCAAACCTGAACCATTGCCATCCCTAGGCATACCCACCACATGCAATTTTATTATAGAAGGTTGCAAGTTTGCAACTCTTAACATGTCGTTTGTTAAATCTTTGTGAATGATTTCAGGTTTGATACTGCCTATTACTTTCCTTTTTGTTATTTTTTAAGTTTTAATTTAAGGTTGCCAAATTCTTAGGGACCCATCTTCGTGATCGTTCAGTTGTGGACGCCTTCAGCGTGTTCACATAACATAAAATAATGGAACTATCAAGCTGCTTTAAAAACCAAAATGATTTTTGTAGGATACCATACAAGACGTTCTAACATGTCATTGTATTACTATCAAGCAGGTTATGATATTTTTTTAAGGAAAATAATAAGGTGTGTATCATTTATGTTGTAATCTATGACTATATAATCCACCACGGTGTAAAGTATATGCACAAACTATTTCTTTTCATTCTACTTTATAAAACAAACACATATCTCCATCAATTTCTTTGATTTTTTAATAACATTCATATAATCCTTTAGTTACTTGTAAACAAACCTAAATTTTGTCAATAAAAATAATTTATGTTTTTCCCAAATAATATAAATAAATGTATTGGCCTGTCTCAATGTTAACTGTTAAGTTAGTGTGTCAATATATAATTCGCTATACAAAATATTTCAAATATTTAAAAGTTCAATTCTTATATTTATGGGTAAAGTTAAAATACAAAAGACAATAAATTAAGAAGGGCAAGAAGAAATTCAGTCCATTGATCTTATATTTGAATGGTTGAGATTAATTTAATAAATAAAAAATGATGGAAATGGCATGAAGGTAATAATCCACTTTTGTTGACTTTCTCTCTCCACATGCAAGTCACATGTCAATTCCACCATTATTTTAAAATATCCATAATTTTTCATAATAATAAGCGTTTTTTATCTTTAATATGAGAATCATATTGTTATATAAACATAAAAAAATTAATGCATTTTTTTAATTATGTTTTTTGTTGTTCATTGTGTCTTTTAGTTGAGTTTTCAATGAATCGTATTATAGATTTTGATCATTATATTTTTCAATTGTTACTCATATTAAAGACAAAAATTAAAACAAAGATTACGTCATTGTGTCATTTTGTTCGTCATTAACTTTTAGTCATTGTGTAATTCGTTCATTGTCTTTTATTCGGATTGACATATGACAAATTCATTTAATTTGAGAAAAATAGTATTGCGTTCATTGTATATTACGTTCAAGTCATTGTGTAATATGTTGTTTACATTGTGTTTTACGTTTCAAGTCATTGTGTTATATATATTCACTATTGTGTCTTACATTTTAGGTCATTGTGTTATACGTATTCACCATTGTGTCTTACGTTTTAGGTCATTGTGCTATACGTATTCACCATTGTGTTTAACGTTTCACGTCATTGTGTTATATATATTCACTATTGTGTCTTACGTTTTAGGTCATTGTGTTATACGTATTCACCATTGTGTCTTACGTTTTAGGCCATTGTGCTATACATATGCACCATTGTGTCTTACGTTTTAGGTCATTGTGCTATATGTATTCACCATTGTGTTTTACGTTTCAAGTTATTGTGTAACATGTATTAATCATTGTGTTTTATGTATTAAATAATTTGTTGTTATTTTATCATTATTTTTACATATTATTATTACACAACGGTGTTATTAGTATTTAGAAAAACATAATGATGAGTTGAGAGACGCAATGACAAAAAAAGACACAATAATAAGCGAAAAGACACAATGGTGTGCGAAAAGACACAATGACGGAAAAAGACACAATGATAAGCGAAAAGACACAATGGTGTGCGAAAAGACACACTGACGAAAAAAGACAATGATAAGCGAAAAGACACAATGGTGTGCGAAAAGACACAATGATAAGCGAAAATAAACAATGGTGTGCGAAAAGACACAATGACGTAATTTTTGTTTTAAATTTTATATAACAAAAATAATACTCATATTAAAGATAAAAAAACACTTGTTATTATGATGAATTTTTTTTTTAAATATCATACGAAAAAATTATAGACGTTCTAAAATGATGGGGGTATTAACATGTGTCTTGCATGTGGAGATAGAAAATGTGTACAATTACCTTTATACCCTTTTCATTTAGTCCCCACTTGACACATGTCAATTATTTATAACTTTTCACACTTCTCATTTTTGTTACCCTTAAAATAACTTTATATTAGCCGGAAGAGATAGAGACGAGACGAGACGAGACGGACACAATCATGTTTCAACTTTCACGTGAACTTATATAATCCTCTTCAAGTGCTTTTCAGTTTTCACCCACCCCCACCACTTTCATGAGTTCACCACTTATTAACCAAAGGTTGATTAGAAGGTTGTTATTTAAGACTCCAAATTGAACTTACATCTTCTAACAAAAAATTATAAAAACCATAATAACAAGCTAATAGTCAACAAACCTAAATGTTTAATAGTTGCCTTAAGATAAACCTACATTTCATCTAAAAGAAAAAAAAAATGCTCCTGCCTTCTATTCTAATTTCAATTTATTTTTATTTCAGTTCAACTCACTTATGCCGTTATTACGCTTACTGAAAATTAAAAGTTATGTCGTGTTAAAAGTTTAAATAAGCCCATGATAACATCTATAGTCACGGTTCAATGACTCAATCATGCTCACAATATTAAACACTAAATAATAGGGAAAATGGTGATTTTTGTGGTTGGTAATTGATTTTCGAAAGAAAAAAAATACTTTATGAGCAACTTTAACACATAAGATAGTGACTTACGCGTATACTTTTATCTATGCATAAGAAAATTATTATAGAAACACTTAGTCACTTAGATAGAAAGTAGTGAAGATATTTTTGAGTTATACGTATATTGTCACCAGTTTATATTTCTTTAGTAATTTAAGCGCGACATTTATGCAAGAATATATTATTTTCTTAGATTGGATTGGATGAGTGAGTAGAAAGTTAATACAAAACCATGTAATTAACCATTGTCAACATCATCATTCCATAGAGGAAGTTAAAATTGTTGAGGGGTATTGTTCGGTGGATAATATGGGACTTGTCCAATCATCTTTAACTTGTACCATAGGCTAGTTAACTTCACAGTTCTATTAGAAAGTTAAACGTATAAAAGGTTGAGGGGCGTAATAGTTAGGGCACAATTGGAAATTGAATTTATATGTATAGAAATTTAAGCGCGACATTTATGTATGCATAAGAAAATTATTATAGAAACACTTAGTCACTTAGATAGAAAGTAGTGAAGATATTTTTGAGTTATACGTATATTGTCACCAGTTTATATTTCTTTAGTAATTTAAGCGCGACATTTATGCAAGAATATATTATTTTCTTAGATTGGATTGGATGAGTGAGTAGAAAGTTTATACAAGACCATGTAATTAACCATTGTCAACATCATCATCCCATAGAGGAAGTTAAAATTGTTGAGGGGTATTGTTCGGTGGATAATATGGGACTTGTCCAATCATCTTTAACTTGTACCATAGGCTAGTTCACTTCACTGTTCTATTAGAAAGTTAAACGTATAAAAGGTTGAGGGGCTTAATAGTTAGGTCACAATTGGAAATTGAATTTATATATATAGAAATGATATTTAAATTAGGACAATTAAAAATGAAAAAATGGATATTTAAAATGGGACGAAGGGAGTATAATATAGGAGAAAAGGGCAAATTAAGACACATGATTTTAAATAATTTATTAAGTAATTCAAAACTAATGATGCACAAGGTACATATATAAAAAAGACAAAGTTGTCTTTTAAACATACAATTCATCCATTTAATTAACTCTTTAAAATATTTATATATTTACACCCCCAACTTTAGTCAACTTTTGTCCAATAAAAGGATAATTACATGTTTACCCCTTCATCTTGAACCATATATTAACTTAAATTTCAGTTTTAAACCAACTTCCCCCCACAAATTTTATACGACCATAACTTTTTCGTACGTTAATATTTTTCAAAAAAGTTACACCATAAAAACGAGCATTTTATTCACTTTAATTTGATAATGATATTGCTATAGTTTTATAAATTAAATAAATTACCACATTGGTGTTTATGGTTGTTTTTTACGGTCCTATGTTAACCCGTGAGTCCAACCGTTAGTAACATCTTTTTGACGTCGAAAACCAAACACTAAAACCACACCAATATCCGGTTTTAAGGGTTTAGACCAAACCATGAATACCAAATACCCGCCGCATCACGCGAACACCCATCTGGTGGGTAAAGTTAAAATACAAAGGACAACAAAAATGAAAAGAGTGAGAAGGAATCAGGTCCATTGATCTTAGATTTGAATGATCGAGATTAATTTAATAAATAAAAATTGATGAACCGAACGTTTGTTGACTTTCTCATTCCACATGCAAGACACATGTCAATTCGGCAATTCCTCCATCATTTTAAATTGTCCATAACTTTTTCATATGACATTATTTTTAAAAAAAAAATCACCATAATAATAAGCGTTTTTTATCTTTAATATGAGTATCATATTGTTATATAAACATAAAAAAATTAATGGGTTTTTTTAATTGTGATTTTTTGTTGTTCATTATGTCTTTTAGTTGAGTTTTCATATGAATTGTATTATAGATTTTTCTTTTGTGTAATATGTTGTTTCCATTGTATTTTACGTTTCAAGTCATTGTGTTATATATATTCACCATTGTGTCTTACGTTTTAGGTCATTGTGTTATACGTATTCGTTGTGTATTAATCATTGTATGTATTAACCATTGTGTTTTATGCATTAGATAATTTGTTGTTATTTTATCATTATTTTTACATATTATTATTACACAACGGTGTTATTAGTATTTAAAAAAACATAATGATGAGTTGAAAGACACAATGATGAAAAAACACAATGACGAAAAAAGACACAATGATAAGCGAAAAGACACAATAGTGTGCGAAAAAACACAATAAAGAAAAAAGACACAATGGTGTGCGAAAAGACACAATGACGAAAAAATACACAATGATAAGCGAAAAGACACAATGGTGTGCGAAAAGACACAATGATAAGCGAAAAGACACAATGGTGTGCGAAAAGACACAATAACGTAATTTTTGTTTTAAATTTTATATAACAAAAATCATACTTATATTAAAAATAAAAAACGCTTGTTATTATGATGAATTTTTTTTTAAAAAAATTATCATACGAAAAAGCTATAGACGTTCTAAAATGATGAGGGTATTAACATGTGTGTTGCATTTGGAGAGAAAAAATTTGTATAATTACTTTATACTCATTTTCTTTTGGTCCCCACTTAACACATGCCAATTATTTATAACTTCTCACACTTCTTATTTTTGTTACCCTTTGTATAATATCTTGACCCCGTCTGATTTATAGTAAAGTCATATATTAGCTGGAAGAGAGAGAGAGGGACAAAATCATGTTTCAACTTTCAAGTGAACATATCTACATTCTAATCCTCTTCAAGTGCTTTTCAGTTTTCACCAATGCCCCCACCACTTTCAAGAGTTCATCACTTATTAACCAAAAGTTGATTAGATGGTTGTTATTTAAGACTCCAAATTAAACTTACATCATCTAACCAAAATATTAGTAGTTAATATATATTATTATAAAAAACATAGTATCAAGCTAACAGTCAAAAAACCTAAATGTTTAACAGTTACCTTAAGATAAACCTACATTTCAATTTATTTTTATTTCAGTCCAACTTACTCATACCGTTATTACGCTAAACAATTACTGAAAATTAAAAGTTATGTCGTGTTAAAAGTTTTAATAAGCCCATGATAACATCTATAGTCACGGTTCAATGACTCAATCATGCTCACAATATTAAACACTAAATAAAAGGAAAACATGTGATTTTTGTGGTTAGTAATTGATTTTTGAAAGAAAAAATACTTTATGAGCAACAACTGTAACACATACGATAGTGACTTACGCATATACTTTTATCTATGCATAAGAAAATTATTATAGAAACACTTAGTCACTAAGATAGAAAGTAATGAAGATATTTTTGAGTTGTACGTATATTATTGTCACTAGTATATATTTCTTTAGTAAGTTAAGCACGACATTTATATAGGAATATATTATTTTCTTAGATTGGATGGATGAGTGAGTAAAAAGTTAATACAAAACCATGTAATTAACCATTGCCAACATCATCATCCCATAGAGGAAGTTAAAATTGTTAAAAGGGGTATTGTTCGGTGGATAATATGGCACTTGTCCAATCTTCTTTAACTTGTACCATAATTAAGCTAGTTCACTTCACAGTTCTATTACAAAGTTAAACGTATTAAAGGTTGAGGGGCGTAGTTGATTATAATAGAAAGATGTAGGGCTGATTCGTTAGTATTGTTGGTCTATAAATTGAAGGTCCAGTCCAGTCAAATTATTGCACAATGAACATCACTTTCTTTCTTTTCTGAAAACTGTATAAATAATAATATAATAATAATAATAATAATAATAATAATAAAGGTGAAGTAAACACCGGCGTCTAGAAACAGATCGAGCAGAGGAGATGATGCTTCAAGTTCAGTGTCAGTTTCCCTAATTATTTATAAGCTTTTAACTCAAATTATTCGTACGAAATTCTATGTACTACAACATGCAACTTAATGATAACCAAATGGAGTAAAATCAACAAAGAGTGACTATACAACCCGATTAAACTAATTAATCAAAACCTATTGTAATAATAATACATAATGGTAATAAGCTTATAGTTATAGAGGATACAAGTCTAGCTAAGGGGATGTATTAAAATATAATCTTGACTTAGTTACCAATGGCACATAAAAAAACTAAACTCAAATATGACGGGATCTTAGGCTATACCCATTCACAATCTAACAATCTCAATCTCATATTATAAAATTAATTTATCTCTTCTCAATCTATATAATTTAATTCACCCCAATCTTTTACACACATTCACAACCCATCCCAACTTAAAAAAAATATTTTTTAACGAAGTCCGTTTTAAATAAAATCTATGTCGGAATGTTCATAATTTTTTTTAAGAAATATCGTGTATTTAATTATTATTTTTTAGTTCAAATATTAAAAGTTAATTGAATAATTAAGTTATTGGGGGTTAGTTTGGATTGTAATCTGGGTTTGCTCTACCAACCCAGACTGCCGATCTAGATTGCTTTATTTTCTTTTTCAATTTTTTTTAACTTTGGACCCACCAATCTCATTATGAGATTGTCAATGAGAGTAGTCTTAAGATGATACTAACCGAACATTACAAATTAAATGAGTAATTGTAAAAAGCCTAGGTTTGACCATTTGAACCTCTTAAGCTAAAATTTCATTCAATTTGACATGAAGATTAAAAAATATGTTTTATTGTTTATGAAGTAAGTAAAATACATGTATATAAAGACAAATAAAGGAATCTTGTGGCCAAATCATTTATATTTGTACATTTGTTAACTGTAAATGATAATAAAGAAATATTAAATATACCCGTACTTGTCAGCTGGTTTGTTGAAGTTAAAAGTTTTGCAGTTATTATTTTCTTTGTATTTGTGCAGCAGAATTATAATTATTTAACTAATAATACAAATGTGTGTAACAATTGTGAAGAGGTAGGTTCCAGCAGAGCCCAGTTGGACCCGCAAGACTCACCTTGAAGAGGAACGTCTGCGCAGAAACCAACTGGATCCGCAGGACCAACCATGCTCAGAGACGTGACGTCCTTACGCGCAGTACGCAAGCTGTTCCCGCAGGAAATGCCTCCCAATGGTGAAGGACTCCGCCTGTCCCCGCAGCCTCGGATACAAGCCATCAGGGAAGGCCACCCGCGCAGCAAGGCTACACGCACAAGGCACTTAGCTCTCAATCACTCAGTGTCACCTGAAGGAATGAGCAAAGCCGGGAACAATCCCGCACAAGGGCGGGAGGGGGAATACTCCCGCCCAAATAAGCCAGTCCGTACGATACGGGAAGATCTTCTGTACTGTACCTGACGAGGTATGGGCAAAAGATCTGACTAAAGATACGACAGCTTATTGACAACAGTATGGCGAGCAGCATGCTCCTGTGCTGTATGTCACTATTAGCCGCTGCCTACTCACCAACTACTGCCATACCACGTGCATAGCCGGCAGTTGGTGGAAAAGGAATAGTACACAGCAGGCCTGGTCACTATCAGCCGCTGCCTACCCACCAACTACTAGCAGGGCACGTGCGTAGGCCACTGTTGGTGGAACAGGAATACTGTTGCAGCCGGCCACACCTCTTTGGAAACCTACCTTCGGCTATAAATATCACAAATGGTATGACCATCTCATCTTAACATATTATCATCATATTATACCTGATATCTGCTCTAGCAATCTCTTAATATACATTTATATTTAAAGAGCAATCTAGTCTGATTCTCACGCCGGAGGGTGGTCACAAGGAGGAACCCCCCCCCCCCTTCTCAGTGACAAGCTCACGGTGTCTGTTTTGCAGGTTATCAGAAGAACCATATTTACCGGGTCTAACCCCTCGTGGGAAACATCTATCTAACCCCCCAGGTTACCCGTAATCTGCCCGGGGTCAGGTTAGTGTTTCTTCATTGGCGCCATCCGTGCATAAAAGCTAGAACTTCATTTTTCTCCAGTTTTTTCAAACTTCTGGAAAGATGGTTAAAGAAACTCCGGTAACCACAACCCCAGCTACTGGGGGAAATACCGGCTACACAGTTTTTACAAACACTACCCCGGTTACCCAAGCCGGGGCAAGTGAAGTAAATTTTACGAACACTACCCCAGCTACCCAAGCTGGGGCAAGTGCAGTAAATAATCGCTCACTGGGATTCACCGATAACCAGTTAGAGAAACGAACAAGACTCCCCCACCAAACACTCGATGAAGTTAAGGCATGGGCGGAGGCACGTCAAAAGAAATTCCAAGCTGAGTTGGACGAACGCTTGCGTTCCGTCCAACAGGCTGACGAATTCGAAGAACACTGGGACGATGACTCGGAGTCCGACTCCGACGCGAACCCTCGCCATAGGGCAAAAGGGAAGCGTAAGGAAACGGGCTCCCAACCAAGAAGGCATTTTGGAGAAGCCTTCAAACCAAAAAACACAGGTGGAAGTCCACGTGACTTCTCCAAAACATTCAGACCAAATGTTGCAAATGCAGGAACGTCCAAATTTGCAAGGGACATTGCAGAAGCAATTGCCCCAAAAAGTGCCAAACAAATGTCCAGCATAGGCACATATGATGGTATATCCGACCCAGATGATCATTTGAACAGATTCATAGCGGGGGCAACCGTCAGTAGTTGGACGGAACCCACGTGGTGTTACATGTTCCAAATGACGCTTGTCGGGGCTGCTAGAGCGTGGTTCGATCGTCTACCGGTCAACCACATCTACGACTGGGCAGACTTCCAACAGAAGTTTAGCCAACACTTCAGCCAGCAAAGAAAGTATACCGAGGAGCAATGGACAATCCTCAAGTGCATTCGAGAAAAAGATGAATCTTTGCTAGACTTCATCACTCGCTTCAACTCGAAGAAGCTAAGTCTGGGTAACATTAGCGAAGATCTTGTTCGCGCTGCCTTTATTCAGGGCGCGAACGACCCAGAGCTCATCCGCACCTTAACGGGTAAAGATGGCATGCCATCCACATGGGATGCCATCATGACAGCAGCTAAACGCTTTGCGGAAACGGAGAAGCAACTGGGTAGAGATCTTCCACAGAGCACAAACCTCTACACCCAGAAAACAAGAGAAGACAACGTCCTTACCGCCCGATTAAACAAAAAGCGAAAGCTAGGCATTTGGCAGTCAAGGGTAAACTTTGACACCTCATCCGGCTTGCAGCATCGGTTAGGCGGAAGGGATAACGTACAGTCGAGGGTCGAATAGCGCCTTACCTGGCCGCCTGGCGCTAAGGATCTCATGGCCTAGCGGATAGACCTCCACGAACCGATCCGCCGTTTGTTCTAAGATGGGCAACTCGTTCTCGTCTAGAGCGCGAGTACCCATCCGAGCGGGACCGTCAGCCTCCCGCGGGTTTAGGAGCGACTGCAAGTCGTTCCCCTCTAAAATAAACAGGAAAAAAGTTAGAAGAGATTCTAAATCAACAAAAAGAAACAAAGCATACCGTAAGGAACAGAGTTCGAACCGTATTCGAGGACGATTGGGATCTTATGCGCATCCGCAGCCTTCCACACCCGGCTCATCCCCAGCATCACCATCCCGGACTCCGCAAACCGGTAAACCGGAGATTGGACTCGGGATATCTTCGAAAACCGTTCCGCCTCCTCGTAGTTGGAGGCGTGAAGGCTGGGAAGTACTTGCCCGTTCTTAAATTTCATGGCAAGGGGGATGGCGCGAGCGGAGAGGTAGAAGAACTCCCTCTTCCACGAACGAAGACTGCGCTCGGTTGCGCAAATCTTCAAACCCTTGATCCGGGTTATCAACGTGTACCACCCCTGGATGCACCTCCAAGTGTAGAAGGTCATCAGGCGGTCAACATAGGGCTCAATGCCCAAAATCCGGCACACCCACTCGAAGTGGCGAATCTTGGCGATCGCCATGGGGTGCAACTCGGTCAAATGAACACCGTGCCTCTCGAGGACACGGTAAACAAACTTTGTCAATGGGAACCTAAGATTCCCATAAACAAAGAATGCAGCATAAACCCCGATCTTGCCTCTGGGGGCATCGTACACCGTCTGGTGGGGTTCAGGAAACTCAGGCTCGAGAGACTCGAGCATGAACTTCCTGACGACGTACCGATACAGATCGCCAGGCAGAGCACACTGGCACTCGCCAGCAGTACTCTTGTCATCGGCTGTAGATTCGAGATCACGAGACATCTTGTAAAAGAAGAAGAAAACGATTTCGGGAGAATGCTTGCCTGAAAAGGTGAGTTTTCGCCGGAAATCGCTTAGAAGATGAAGAGAAGAGTGAAAGTGTGGATTACAAAGAACCCTCTCCCCCTTTATATACTAATCGCAATTAATGCGACGAAATTAATGCGGAAGAGAGAGAAAACGAAGGTGCAATGAAACTATGACACGTGGCAAAAAGCAAGCTGGCAACAGCTGTTGACAGGACGCATACCATTAATTTCGCGGCCACGCGCCCGAAAAATCGCGCCCACGCGTCTGAAAAAGCGTCTGGAATGACCATGTACTGTCACGTCACCATAACTTCCTGCACGTCCTGACACAGTCAGAAGAAACCGTCGCACGACGTTTCAGAGGTTTGGACTGTTCTTATCTTTCCACCAACTCTTCGAATTTCAAAATTCAAAATTCAAAAAAGTAAGCGGGAAAATACCCCTTACCTTGGCAAACAAGTAACCGTAAGACGGATGCGGGTACAGTGTTAAGGCAAAACCCTTCACATACCTAGCACCCGCAGGGAATTGAAGCCAAGAAAACCTTGGCAAACAAGTAACCGTAAGACGGATGCGGGTACAGTGTTAAGGCAAAACCCTTCACATACCTAGCACCCGCAGGGAATTGAAGCCAAGTAAACCTTGGCAAACAAGTAACCGTAAGACGGATGCGGGTACAGTGTTAAGGCAAAACCCTTCACATACCTAGCACCCGCAGGGAATTGAAGCCAAGAAAACCTTGGCAAACAAGTAACCGTAAGACGGATGTGGGTAGAGTGTTAAGGCAAAACCCTTCACATACCTAGCACCCGCAGGGAATTGAAGCCAAGTAAACCTTGGCAAACAAGTAACCGTAAGACGGATGCGGGTACAGTGTTAAGGCAAAACCCTTCACATACCTAGCACCCGCAGGGAATTGAAGCCAAGAAAACATTGGCAAACAAGTAACTGTAAGACGGATGCGGGTACAGTGTTAAGGCAAAACCCTTCACATACCTAGCACCCGCAGGGAATTGAAGCCAAGTATACCTCGGCAACCAAGTAACTATAAGACGGGTGCGGGTACAGTGTAAAGGCAAAACCCTTCACATAACTAGCACCCGCAGGGAATTGACGCTAGGAATACCTTGGAAGTAAAGTAACCGTAAGACGAGTGCGGGTACAGTGTTAAGGCAAAACCCTTCACATACCTAGCGCTCCGCTGGGAATTGAAACCAAGAAGGATCTTCTGGGTAATGCTTGCGGAAACGGAAATAACATCCCCGCATAGCGGGAACGTCGAGAACTACGTTGTTTGAAGCTCCAGGATGGAATTGGTGGTTTTAACATAATTGATCACTATGTTCAAAACTACCAAAACCTCACGGAGAATCCACACAAGTGGGACTCAACGCTCCTGACTTGCGAGGAGGTTACAGCCTACCCGCATCATACCCAAAGATCAAGCAGGAAACTCGGGAATTTCTGCAAGTGACAAGGACTTCCGCGGGAAGAATCCCCATGGAAAACCTTAAAAAACCCTTTTCAAAAACCCTTTGCTTAAAGTCCAAAAGTTCACCTCACTTTATTAAACACTCATGAGAAGAACATTGGACTGGGGGGACTTGAAGAGGTAGGTCCCAGCAGAGCCCAGTTGGACCCGCAAGACTCACCTTGAAGAGGAACGTCTGCGCAGAAACCAACTGGATCCGCAGGACCAACCATGCTCAGAGACGTGACGTCCTTACGCGCAGTACGCAAGCTGTTCCCGCAGGAAATGCCTCCCAATGGTGAAGGACTCCGCCTGTCCCCGCAGCCTCGGATACAAGCCATCAGGGAAGGCCACCCGCGCAGCAAGGCTACACGCACAAGGCACTTAGCTCTCAATCACTCAGTGTCACCTGAAGGAATGAGCAAAGCCGGGAACAATCCCGCACAAGGGCGGGAGGGGAAATACTCCCGCCCAAATAAGCCAGTCCGTACGATACGGGAAGATCTTCTGTACTGTACCTGACGAGGTATGGGCAAAAGATCTGACTAAAGATACGACAGCTTATTGACAACAGTATGGCGAGCAGCATGCTCCTGTGCTGTATGTCACTATTAGCCACTGCCTACTCACCAACTACTGCCATACCACGTGCATAGCCGGCAGTTGGTGGAAAAGGAATAGTACACAGCAGGACTGGTCACTATCAGCCGCTGCCTACCCACCAACTACTAGCAGGGCACGTGCGTAGGCCACTGTTGGTGGAACAGGAATACTGTTGCAGCCGGCCACACCTCCTTGGAAACCTACCTTCGGCTATAAATACCACAAATGGTATGACCATCTCATCTTAACACATTATCATCATATTATACCTGATATCTGCTCTAGCAATCTCTTAATATACATTTATATTTAAAGAGCAATCTAGTCTGATTCTCACGCCGGAGGGTGGTCACAAGGAGGAACCCCCCCCCTTCTCAGTGACAAGCTCACGGTGTCTGTTTTGCAGGTTATCAGAAGAACCATCTTTACCGGGTCTAACCCCTCGTGGGAAACATCTATCTAACCCCCAGGTTACCCGTAATCTGCCCGGGGTCAGGTTAGTGTTTCTTCAAATTGCAGACCCCTTTTAAAGATGCCAACATTTTGGGTGGTGATGACATTTATTGGATTTCTTGGGTTAGCAATTATTGATACTTAATATATTAAAGTGACAAAATTTTTGATATATTCATGTTTCTTATTGAAATCATGGAATCTACAGCTTGGTTGGATCATTGAACAATTTTTTTATTTTTATTTTTCTATTTTTGTTTTAATCGAACTAATGATTAAGGTGATAAGTCATGTTTCTCCTGTCAAAAAGAAAGCACATATTTATTTCACATGAGTCAAAAATGTCATATCTTCAAAAAGATTTGAACAAGATTTCATACCTTTACTCAATGCAAAAATCTACCTACTTTAAAGAAGCACTATATGTTCGACCCGATTCTATTAAAAGGAACATTATGTGGTTTCTGTATTACACACCATACAAAACATCAAACGTATACGGATATCTAGCTGTAAACGCAAACCATGTCAAGTACACCCACAACAACAATAGAAAACCCAATCATCAAAAGTAAAAGTAAATCCAACAAACAGTGAAACAAGATTTCCTCAAAAAGCCAGCCTAACACAACTTTTTTTTGCTATCATGTTCATGCAGTCCATTTTAAAATCCAAGGGTGAGCTGATACTTGTTCCTCATTGGGACGAGACGATGCATCTACAACTAGCATTTTTAAAAGCAAATCCACCGCTTCGTCGGGTACCCCATCAACTGAAATTGCAGTCCCAAAAGTGACAAGTCTTTTAAGATGAAAATCAGATTCATCATAAAACAAATGATGGCCGGTAAACAACTCATACAAAATAACCCATGCGGCCCAAGTGTCTGCTGCTTTAACACATCTACAATCCTTGATTTCAAGAGCGGTATAGGGATTAATATTGACTGGTTTGCGTGTGATCTCTTGATCTGTAAACTGAAGAGAGCTTCCGAAATCGATAAGCTTGAAACAGACATTCCCACCAGCACTCACCAACACGAAATTATCAGGCCTCACATCAAGATGCATAACGCCATTTTCATGACAAACCTTAACGGTATGTCTTTCATGATCAATGTTGCCTCCCGTTCAACAAAAATTTCTTTCACGATCGCTTCATCATAACCATGGAAAAGGAAGCCTTTAATTTATACTTTCTTTGCATCTTTTCAAGCAATGTGCCCCCCTCACACAACTCCATGATAACAACAACAAAACCTGGGTTAGTAAACCCGTCTTTGAAAAAAACAAGGTTTGGATGAGCAGGTGTCACACCACACTTTAGGGCCTAGGCGTGTGACCACAAGTTGGTACCTGTTTTGTAAATAAATCAGAGTTGCGGTTTTATAGCGGAAGTCTTTAAAATATTTATATTGAAAACTTATTAAAACCTCGGGTTTGAATACCCGCTTGATACTTCAAATACATTTCTTTATAAAACATAACTCTTTTATTATTATTATTTTTTTGAATAAAATATCTGAGCCATCAGATAGCATCTAATGACTATAACTCCAATCTTCTATTCCTTCTTGCTTGTCTGTTCTAACATTTCTTGTTTCCCTGTAACATGAGTGGGAAAAATACGTCAGCACAAAGCTGGTGAATAACGCTGACTCTAAAATCTCTTTTTCAATACCTTTGTGAAACCAACAATAATACCTTTGTGACTACTCATTAGGCACCCAACTAAACTGGGATCAAATTACCCTAAGTACCATGTACAATTAATTATATACACAATATCATTTCTCTGAACAGTCCCGTAGACCTTCAGAGGCATGTTGATGATATGCATGGCCTCGGAGAAATGCCGAGTCACCATGTATGTTTGGATCCATACACATATATACTCTTAATCAGAGTGTCCGTTTCTTATTATTGTACACAAAGTTTTTAAGGATTCGTCAATCCTATGCAAACATTCTGACTCAGTATAAAAGGTTTGGGGCGTATTTACCTGTTCTGTTTATAATCAGTTTCTTTTACTGATTCCTGTTTTCTGATTCCTCTTCTTGTTTTGTTACCTCGGACCTCACACGGGTATTCGGAGTTAGATATTCCTAAGTTTATACGGGCAACACTTCTACTCTATGCACGTTTATCGAGGCGTCCTTGATCCACCTTTTCTTGGCACGCAAATCAAGGCAACGTTCGGGTGTCGCCTGGTCGTGTACGTACTTCAAGACGGAATGTCCGGTTTCTTGAGTGGCACGCACTTCGAGGAAACACCGGGTATTTGGTACGGATTACGATGTAATATTTGTCGGGTCGGTGGCACGCAAAACGATATTCGGCACGCAAACCGAGGTAGAGAGAGTAATTCTAGAGAGAGAGTGGGTGTGGTGTGCGAAATGAATGTGCCATGGCCATCCTATTTATAGCCGATTTTGAGTCCCATCGCGTACCGCGATGGGCTCCTTTCCTGACTCCGTCGCGTACCGCGACGGGTACCTTTCTGCATGCCCGCCACATGTCCTGACACGTCTGCCACGCCCTGCTGCCCACGTGTCACCAGAGTGTGACACGTGTTGATGAGTCATCACGGCCCATCGCAGTACGCGATGGCCGTCTTCTTGGACTCATCGCGTAGCGCGATGAGTCCCTGAATATTGTTTTTCATTTATAGCCCCTCGTCTTTGATAGCTTGTCATTTCTAGGCTAATTCTCGTTGTCCAAAAATACTAAGGCGGCTCGCGGCGATGCGAGCGTGCGAAGTGCAAAGTGCGCCATCAAAGCGCCACATTGCGCCCAATACCCTTCGCCGTCGCCTTCGCCATCTTCCTCGTCCTCGTCCGAGCCCGAGCCAGAGCCCGTGCGCGTCGGGTGCTACGCACCCTCTGCTAGGACCACTTGGTGCATGATATTCATAAAAGAATATAACTATGGAAATTCTCTTCCTTATAAAGAGCTTCCATTTCTTTACCACTTCCAATGTGGGATGGATTCCATTTCCTTTATTTATACCTTGGTGGAATGCTTCCACTTTCTTACATCTTCCAATGTGGGATGGAGTTTTCTCTTTACTTATTTTCTCCATGTAAGAATACTTAGCTTTAGGAATTTTTTTTGTTTCCTTATTTTTCTTATATTTCCTTATTTAATATTTTCTCATCCCTTATCTTTAGATTATTTTTGATCCTTCAACTTTCCTAAGTTGTCAAATTTGGATCGAAATTTTGGAGGATGTTACAGCAGGCAACATTCTCATTAGATTCTCCTCCATCTTAGCCAAATCAAATACATCACTCGATAACCTTTTCCTCCATGACAAGTACACCCATAACAACAGAGGAAAAACCTAATCATCAACAGTAAAAGTATATCCAACAAACAGTGAAACAAGATTTCCTCAAAAAGCCAGCCTAACACAACTTTTTTTTGCTTTCTTGTTAATGCAGTCCATTTTAAAATCCAGGGGTGAGCTAATACTTGTTCCACATTGGGACGAGACGATGCATCTACAGCTCGCATTTTTAAAAGCAAATCCAACGCTTCGTCGGTGTCACACCCCGACTTATGGCCTAGGCGTGTGACCACAAGTTGGTACCTGTTTTGTAAATATATCAGAGTTATGGGTTAATTTTAACGGAAGACTTTAGGTTTGAATATAATATTAATTTACATTGAATTTTTTCTCGTGAATTAAATACCCGAGTATTAGTTTACAAAAGATATGTTTCATATTACAAGGATTTTAGTTTATCAAAAACGGAGCCATCTTGTGCTCGCTTCTATCTTCATCAAGACTTCAATCCTTGCTAATGCTACTTATGCTTAATTACCTGCAATGGGTTGGAAAAATACGCCAACTATATGCTGGTGAACACGCATAACTCTATAAAACATTTGAATGACATTATAATACAAATATAGTTTTCTCGACAAGCTCAGCGGAAGCATTTCTACTTCCAGTATATGTACCACTGCCCTATAAACATAACGATATTCTCCGAGCCACAAGGCCTGAACAGAGAACTAGTCATGACCGTTTTAGCCTGCGACCACCTGGCCTTTGACTGATTAGGCTTAACAGTTATGTTTGGATCCAGACACATGCATATTCGGTCTGAGTTGATTTTATTCTCTACTTTGTATTATAACGTTTTAGAGATCACATAGTCACATGTAAATATTGACTGACTCATTAAGACAAACACCCCATCAATTGAAATTGCAATCCCAAAAGTGACAAGTCTTTTAAGATGAAAATCAGATTCATCATAAAACAAATGATGGCCGGTAAACAACTTATACAAATTAACCCATGCGGCTCAAATGTCTGCTGCTTTAACACCTCTACAATCCTTGATTTCAAGAGCGGTATAGGGAGTAATATTGACTGGTTTGCGTGTGATCTCTTGACCTGTAAACTGAAGAGAGCTTCCGAAATCGATAAGCTTGAAACAGACATTCCCATCAGCACTCACCGACACGAAATTATCAGGCCTCACATCAAGATGCATAACGCCATTTTCATGACAAACCTTAATGGTATGTATTTCATGATCAATGCCGCCTCCCGTTCAACAAAAAATTTTCACGATCGCTTCATCATAACCATGGAAAAGGAAGCCTTTAATGTTATACTTTCTTTGCATCTTTTCAAGCAACGTGCCCCCCTCACACAACTCCATGATAACAATAACAAAACCTGGTTAATAAACATGTCTTTGAAAAAAACAAGGTTTGGATAAGCAGGCAACATTCTCAATTAGATTCTCTTCCATCTTAGCCAAATCGAATACATCACTCGATAACCTTTTCCTCCGTGTGATCTTACAGGCAAACAATTTACCCGTAGCAACTTCAGTACACTCATAAATGACAGCATAACTTCCAGCCCACAATCCTTTTCTAATTTCAACAGTATACCCACTCTCATGTAAAGACTTCACCAGTGCATTTGGAAGTCTCTCAAGATCGAGTTGTTCCTCAGCAGCTGGTGGCATGATCGGCCCATAATACACTTTTGTTTTCCCTTTATCAGCCATAATTGTCAAACCTAAAACAAAAGATGAAGCACTCCCGAAGAAAAATGTTCATTTACTTTTTCTATTGTTGTTGGTAATCTTGGTATTTTTATTTAAAAAAATAAAAAAAATTGCACCAAGATATATTTAAGACACATTATAAAATGTAACTCATAAAAACAAAAAACCAAATTTTTGGATCATATGAGAAATTATACCATGCGTTCAAAGATATACTTCAAGTTTCATCTGATGCAATTCATGGAAAAATACATATAATAATAAAATGACATTTTCTTTGTAATCCTAAAGACAGAACATTTATTTCAAACAAGAACCAAGACTGGCCTTTCATCCTAACGAGGATACAAAACGGGCTTAAAACAACTTCCAGTCTTTTCTAACTCAACACTTTCTGGAAAATATAAACAAAGAAACAAGGTCACCGATCTCTTTACGTGACAACTGACTTCAGATTCAAAAATATGAAGTTGATTATTATTATTATTAGGAAAAACAAAGAGAACCACAACAAACTTGGCAAGCCAACACCACAACTTAATTCCTAAAGCAAATATAACATAGAAGTTGGATAAACTCCAAATAATAGCGACACACACAAGACAGTATTGCTCTCAATTCACAGATGTCTAGTCGTACGTGATCTTACAACCAAGGAATACTATAGAAAAATTAATCAAATAAATGACAAAGAAAAGGGAATTTACAGTAATCTTAATGGCAACTAAGAAAAGAGACAAGAAAACAAGAACCATTTAATAACTTCATTGCTTGAGTGTCATAGCACCCATGAAAAGAGTGAGCAACAATAATCTTCACAATAGCCATAAAATATCAAACATCTTGCTCATAATTATCACAAATGAATTGATCATAAAGTCATACTTCTATCAGTAAGCCTAGAGTTAGGCTACACCAAGGTGTTATATGGAAGGATCTCACTGTTGACTTTAGGACATTTATATCCACCTCTAATAAATTTTACAAATTTTTAGATCCTGTCAACAGTGGGAAAACCATGAATCAAAATGATTTGTTCAAGCCATTTTATTGTTTTTTAATATTTGAGTCCAATTCACTTGAATTGAAAAGATCCACTTGGGTTTGAGGTGAAATAAGGGGTATATTATTAGCTTATTGGGTAGTCATCTTACTAAATAAGCCATTTTATATTTTTTTTGGTCATTTTTTTACTCCATTTTCAGGAAATTTAAGCCATTTTACCTTTTTTGTGATCAATTGTCCCGGGACATTACCCCTTTTGGTCACCTCTGCTATACGGGATTGGTGGATAGCACGTAAAAGGTTCGAGGGAAACCTAACCTATGGAGCGATAAGGCTGGATCACATCACCGTGACTAGGTTAATAATTTCCACCCCAATTTTTTTTAACATTTTGCTAAAACTTGACGGTGATGTGAAAACCTTTCGTGTAAATGTTTCATTGATGGCCTTTTCTTGTTTCAAGGTTGTGTCATTTGAGTCAGCCTCACTTTAGGTAAATCTGGAAATGCAGTAAATATCAGATTTTACCAATGTTTTCTAAAAACCGGTATTATACTTATACCGGATTGGACTAAAAAATGGTACAACCGGTTGAACCAGGTTATACCAGGAGGTTCAACCTGTTGAATAATTCATCTTATAATATTCTATAAATGTAACCACAATCCAAAAATAACCCAAAACTAAATGATTCTATAACAAAAAAATAATCCAAAAGTTAATCATATTAAAAAAATAATGCAACAACACTCAATTTTAAAAAAATAGTCCTAAAGTTTACACGTTTAAATGTTAATTGTTAGGTTAAAATTAATTTTGAAAAAATATGGGCGCAAATAGCAAAAATTTCTCGGGCTTAAAACCGGGTTGCCGGTAAAAACCGGTATTTTAGACAAAAACCGCCTGTACGATGTTCTAGCAAACCGGTCAAAAATACCGGACTCAAAATACCGGCCTATTATGTGAAATCTGGTTTAACCGGTTCAACCGGCCAGTTTGAACCGGTTTTTAAAACACCGGATATTACAATGGTATGTATTAATTGCTTGACAAAGGCTAGCTTGTATCAAAGTCAATGAACCAGTCAAAGTCAACCACTTTATCAAAGTCAAAGCATGAATGATAAGGAATATTGGTCGTTTGATTCTCAGAGGCAATATTGGTATTTTGGAATTTATACGATGACTAAAGTCAACAAACTGAAGGAAAGTCAACTCAAAAAGTCTCAAGGTCAAAGCTTTATTATGCCCTGGAGTCTATGTCAGAATTCTACTTCAAGTCAAAATCAAGTTCATCAAAGTCAATGCAAGTATCAAAGTCAGAATCACAATCTTTCTCATGGCTATTGGTTAATTCCGAAAGCTCAATGGCGCTACATCTGGCAAAGTCAACTGCTCTGTTTCAACATTTGAAAATCGTTTTTTTCCCATAAAAGCTTAGATGCTAAACCCGATTTTCGGTTCATGTATAGTCTTTGATTATTTAGGGCCTATTCCTAACTTGGGGAAATGTCCCGTTTAGGATATGTGCCTTATTAATTTTGTACATTTATGTTTTCTTAATAAGTTTGTCGGGCCTCGGCCTTTTACCAAAAAGAGTAATGATTTATATTCAACTATCCGGACAACTGTTGACATTTAATCAACTTATATTATCGATTAATGGGCTTGGGCGGGACAGAGATATAACATTGTGATTTGATGTCCTTGGGTTGGACCGTTTGGGTACTTGGATTGAAAACTGGCGGTTTGTTTTCTAACGGGTCTCTGTGTGTATTTTCAAGTTAAAATATTTGAGGGAAAAGAAAGAAAAAAGAAGGAAAAAAATGTGAAAAAGATTGATGTTATTTTTTCAGTCCGTTTCATTAATTTTACGAAAAGTTTGTTATAGAGAATTTCTGGCATGAACCGAATGTTTGGATACATCAAAGAGAAAGGTCATCATATCATACGCTTGGTACACTCAATAGGCTATTTAGGATTACAGTTACAAAAGATATAATTCTTATTCACTTTGGGAGTCCAACCAGATTGCATATCGAAATCAAAGGTGGTCAGACAATGTTCGATCTTCTGATACAATTGGAGCTCGAGCAAAAAAGAATTTTGTGGTGATATCTCAAGAATGTGGTAAAGAAAACTACAAAGTCTGTTCTGTGGTTATATAACCATTATGCTGATTACATGAAGCTAAGAAAAGCTAGCAACTCGTGTCCAACCTAGTTGTATTAATTTCAACATAAAGTTATGTATTTCTACTTGAAGGTGTCTAACTCATGAGGCTAAGAAAAGCTAGTTGTTTCCACATCAAAACATATAATCCACCAACGCGGTGTTTCAATTGACGTTGTCACAGTGTAATAAAGGCATTGGCCCCAGAAAGTAGCAGCAGGAGACCAAGTGCAGCTGGAGGGCCGAAGGCCGAAAGGGAAAATCAATCTCTCTCCATGTCTCCAACATGTGGGAATAGATGTAAGCCCTGAAGTCACCCTCGGACTTCAAATATACAAGTTTGTAATCGTTAGAAGAGTCTTTATAGAAACCGACAGCATCACTAGAAGTAGTAGGACAGTAAAAACAATTCTTTGACAACTTCCTGTAGGCACCGGTCATTCGGTCAATGTCGACCTGACCATGTAAATTTTACAGTTTTTTGTTAGGAAATTTGAAACTCTTAAAATAATTTCTTTAACAAGTGTAATAACACATCATTTTTATGCAACTTATATCGTAAAAAAGAGTTGTATTTTAGTTTACGTAACACTTTAATGTAGTTTTTTTTCACGGTCTCACACCCTCGGCTCCTTTCAACTAGTTCGCGATAGCGTTTCGACATTAGTTTTTACATGTTTACGCCCCCACCACATCGCGTAGGTTATACTACTAGTTAAGAAAAAAAAAGCACAAAACTGATCTGCACATACACGCACGCAGATCTGCACGTGCCGACCAGCATGCACGCGAGTACCTATTAATAAAAAATGCATAAAACTGAAATGCACACGCGCACATAGATCTGCACGTGCTGACCAGCGGCTTTAGTTGCAGTTGTCACGCATTGTTGTAAATAAATAAACGAGCCAGTAGCTGGCTTGGCTCGACTCGTTTACAGCCCTAGCACCAGCAAAGAAATAAAGCAAATTTTGCTGAAAATGTTAATTCGGATAGTTAACCATAACTGAAGTCAGCAAAAAAGACATTTATACTGAAGAAACACTAAATGACCCCGGCAGATTAAGGATAATCTTAGGGTTAAGTAGATGTTTCCCACGAGGGTTAGGTCCGGCAAAGATGGTTATTCTTCTCAACCTGCAAAACAGACACCGTAAGCTTGTCACTGAGAAGGGGGGGGGGGGTTCCTCCTTGTGACCACCCTCCGGCGTGAGAATCAGACTAGGTTGCTCTGAATATAAGTGTATATAGAGAGAAATAGCCAGAGAGAAGATGATGATACCGTTCCAAGGTGTTGGAGTATTTATAGCCGAAGGTAGGTTTCCAAGCAGGTACGGCCAGCTGTATATAATATTCCTTTTCCACCAACTATGGGCTACGTTCGTGCCACGATGGGAGTTGGTGGGTAGGCAGCGGCTGATAGTGACATTTTGTATGGGAGCGTGCTCCTCGTACTATTGTCGGTGAGCTGTCACCCTGTGATTGGTTCATGGGTTGCTTTTGTCAGATCTTGTCTATTTGTCCATACCTTGGTAGATATAGTACAAAAGATCTTCTAGAAGCGTACGGACTGGCTCTTTTAGGCGGGAATATTCCCGCCCTGCTCATTCCTTCTTCAGGTGACATTACTGAAGTATTAAGAGTTAGTGCCTTATGCGTGTAGCCTTACTGTTAGTGCGGGTAGCCTTCCTTCTTGGCTTGTACCCACAGCTGCGGGGACAGGCAGGGTACTGTACCAAGGGAGGCTTTCCTGCGGGAACAGCTGGCTTACTGCGTGTAAGGTCTTCATCTCTCTGAGCATGGTGGGTCCTGCGGATCCAGTTGGTCTTTGCGCAGACGTACCTCTTCAAGGTGAGTCTTGTGGGTCCAACTGGGCTTTGCGGGGACCTACCTCTTCATATACCCTTGTCAATTATGCATGTTTTGAAAACCTTTGGTTCATAGCAGATAGCACACTAAAGGCAATTTGATTCCTTCTTACTTACCAAGCATGCTGTGGCATTCAAAATATAAATGAAAATTGCACTTTTGTATTATAGTTCTAATTCTTTTTTATTCAAAAATTCCTTTTGTGGTCACAGTCACATGAATAAGATTCTGCAGCACACCTAATTTATTTTATATGATAACATTTTCATTTAGATCATCATTTTTCATTTATATGACAACCTTTTCATTTAGGAGGTCTGCAGCACACCTAAATTATTTTTAGTTGTATCGCAATTACACGTATAAAAATAGTTTTTTGGGTTAATCGAGTTGTTCACGGGTCAAGTGGGTTCACGTGTCAGCGGGTCATAAGCTGGTTAACGAGTCGAGTATGGAAGTGAACGTGCAGAGATGGAACTGCTCACGCTGACGTGCAGACATCGGGTCATATGCTGGTTAAGTGCACCTGTGTGCGCGAGCTGACCTGCATCTGCGCACGTTGACCTGCAACTGCTCACACGTATTGACCTACATGAACCTGATGTGTGAGATTAGTTGCACAATTTTCTAACAAATAGGGATGCTTTTTTGTTAGTTTTTTGTATAAAAAATAGGTTGTTGATACTTATTTCTAACCAAACTCACATATTTTGTGAGCTTGTAAACATATTAGTTCCAGGAGATTACTTGGATATGCACACCATAATTACTTCTCACAGCTAACACTGTCTTCCTCCCAACTACTTTTGCTTTCCATTCAATTCAAACATTAATTTCCTTCAAGCTTTTAATCTATATTTCAAATCAACATTTATTATTCAGCATCCTCTTATGTACTATAAAAATCTGAGAACAACAAACATTAAGATTCAACCTTCTATTGCTTTAGCTTATATATTCTACAAACCACTAGTTTAGTTTATGTAAGTGTTGACTAAGTTTTCTTTCTGTTGGATGTTGATTATGTGATTTAAACTATATTTTAAATGCATTAGACTTGTTGCTTTATCTTTGCATTAATGTCGTTATGTTGACATATTCTACTTTATTTGCAGCATATGCTTTTATTACATGGCTTGTACATTTTTTCAAAAATTGATGATATACGTATCCTCTTCTGAAGATGATAGTGATATTGAACTTAATGATGTTGTTGATGGACAGTCAGCAAGTCATCAAGATAATCGTCGGCGTCGTAAGTTTATTTGACGTGATCGTATTGATGGACAAAAGTGTCTGTTTTAGGATTATTTTGCAGAAGATCCAAAATATTACTCAAAGCTATTTCGAAGGAGATTTAGGATGCGTCGTCCTCTATTTTTCCGTATTATAAATCAGATAGAGTCTAATGAGCCCTACTTCATCCAAAGAAGAGATAATGTCGGAAGACTCAGTTTATCTTCCATGCAAAAGATAACTGCATCACTTAGAATGATGGCGTATGGGGTACTTATGGATGAATACATACGCATTGGTGAAAGCACCGCAATGAAGAGCCTCAAAAAGTTCTATTAGACGATAGTAAGTGTTTTTTCAACTGAATACCTTCGGTCACCAAACACCAATGATATTACTCGATAGCTTGTTGTTACCGAACAACGAGGATTCCCCAGAATGCTCGAAAGCATTGATTGCATGCATTGGAAATGGAAAAGTTGTACCGCGGCCGGGAAAGGTATGTACTCTGGCCACATTCATGAACCTACTATTATTTTAGAGTTGGTTGTTTTATATGAATTCTGGATATGGCATGCATTTTTTGGTATGCCTGGTTCACAAAACGACATTAATGTGCTAGAGAGGTCTTTTATTTTCATTGAACTTGCGCAAGGGCATGCGCCTCCAGTTAATTACACAGTTAACAGTCATGACTATACAATAGGGTATTACCTTGCAGATGGTATTTACCCTAAGTGGCGTACTTTTGTGAAGACGATTCCATCATCTAGAGGGAATAAGAATAAAAATTTTGCAAAAGCACAAGAATCTACAAGAAAATATGTCGAATGAGCATTGTTGTACTTCAACAAAGATTTGCCACCATTCGAGAACCTTTGCTTACTACATAATCAAGTCCAGCCGAGTGTGACTAATTAGATAGATCAACCCACCCACCGAACTCCTATACATAGTGTCGTTAATTTGCCTTAATAGCCAAGTCATCAAGTAGTAATTTTTCTTGAGTTCATTGGCGTATCAACAACTTTTCAATCCTTCATGCCAAACTTATCGAGCTAGTTCTTAGCATAATTTTCTTGTGTAACGAATACTCCTTGTTTCGTTTGTTTTACTTTCAATCCCAAAAAGTATTCATATCAGTCATCCCGAATGCTTTCTTCATACACCATCCTAAAATCTATATAGTAAGATTAGCACAATGATAGGTACAAGTTATGTCATTGACATATAGGCATACATACATCGTTATTGTGGTGTCTACTGAAGATGAAGTTACACGATTAATTATAATTTCTTCATGCCATGTTTAACAAACGGCATAATTTATTAAACACTAATAAAAACATGTTTTAAAAAACAGGTTATATAACATGATACGCTTTACACGATAATTGTAACATGCTCAATGACACGACATGACACGTTTAGCACAATTAAATTAATACAGGCCTTTTTGTAACACCAATGATGTATGACACGTTTAACAAGACTACTGAAATGCTTAATTATAAATAGTTATAAAAAATAATAGATCGCAATAATATAAAAGGCTTAAAACTATCTAAATTTATAATCCACATTTAACCATGATATATTTAATAATTAATGTATTTTGTTTCGATAAACGGATATTTGTATCAATCTATTATCCTATTCAACACTATATAAGTTAAATATGTTGTGTGTGTCACTTAAGATTTAAGCTTATTAAAACTGTTTAGACACATTTTTAATCGTGTTATCAATGTGTTAAACCATTTATGACATGAACCCGTTTACCCCAAAAACTAACATGTTCAACTTCATGTCATATCAAATGGAGTAATGAGTAACGCCAATAACCAAGCTAAAACTCAAATTCTGGATTCCTAATAGATCGCATGCACCTTACTAGAACATTTTTGAAAATCTTTGTTTCTTGTTATTGTGTTTAAACCAACCTCAAGGCTTGCAACTTGCAAGCTTATCCACGGAATTGAGTTTGGTCAAATGCCTCAATTAGTCCGCTAAAGTCCACATTTTTTGGTCATTAAACACAAACCTTGATTATTATTATTATTATTATTATTATTATCATCACATATTTAATTTATATTAACTTTCTAATCTAATGCTTCAAAGTAATTTATTTGGTTCATCCAAAGGTAAAATAGGTTGGAATTTCCTTTGTGTTGATTAATTGTAAGTTATTCACAATAATACATTAGTTAATTAAGAAATGGAAACCAACATCAAATTAAGTTTTCATTACCAGCGAACACACGTTTTCCATCTAAACCTACTCAATTATAAAATTATCACACATGCACTCACTCCACAGAGTTTGAACCACAACTGCTTGGTTAGAGAGTACACCATTTTACCATCATTTCCCGAACAAGTTTTAGTAAGCAGTTTTACTTTAATTTGCATTCAAAATGATATTTGCGGCTGGTAATGATTGTTATTGCGTCTTGAAATATTAGCATTCACTTTTAGAGTAAGCTAGTGTTTCCATGCTATTAGGCGATGGTCACATAAGTACTTAATAATGATGTAGATTATTGGTGTGTCGCCACAAAGTGTGTTATTGATGTGTGCTTATCACTTACGTTCGGTCAATTTTTCTAATAATTGTTATGGATATTACTTTAGTCTACATTGATTCAGTTAATACTTTCTAAGATTTAATACACAATATCGAAGTGTCAATTTGAAGATCGTCCATGCTCTTTGATGAAGAACTTACGTATAACTAATTTACTGATATGTATGTTCAACGTCGAAGATTAAACACTACAACTATAAAATACGACTATGTCGAAGACCTAAAATAAATATAAAAAATGAAATATTTATTGTAACTTTTTAGTAATGATCTTTATGTTTTTGTAACTTCTAAAATTACAAAACAAAATAAAATATAAATTTTAATTATGTTGTTCAAATTGTATTATAACTTTAATGTTTTAGGGTTTATGTACAACTCGGTCCCTGCTTGACCCCTAACCACGTTCAACCGGTTTGGGTTTTACAGCTCTTTAAATTGGTTTGTGTGGGTATCGATTTACTATATGTCGGTGATGATGTGGCTGCCACAAGGGCTACACTAAGGCGAGGAAGACGAATTGTGTGAAGTTATCCACGAAACAACAAAGTAGCTGTGAGGAGGACGAGTTAACGCGTTGTCTTATACTCTTATTCATGCGTCACCTTCGCAAGCGATGCACTCGGTCCCATTGATATAAAATTTAATTAATTGAAATGGGGAATTTGATAACCAAAGAAAATTAGAAAATTGACTCATATCGTCTACTACATGTACGGAAGACAACCCACTTGTCATGTTTGTATTATTATATTGTCACTTGTTATTAAGCTAAGACTATAAAATCACAACGAAACCAGTACTTTCCTCCCCAAAACATAGAGAAAAAAAAACCAAATAGGCTCTTTAATTGCCCTTAATGAGAAGAGCAAAAAAATTGAAAAAAAAAGAAACCAGTGATCATGAGGTATACTTTAACTCATCTTAACTAGCACAACATTATTTATTTTTCTCTTTTTCACTCCATCTCATCCAAAGGAAATAGTTTAATTATTTTAACGTCATATCACCCATATTAATTGTTAATTTGATATATTGTTATTTGTCTTTTAACCCGTTAAAAACATAATCCAATTGCTCTTTTTAACAAATTTAGCACAAGTGAGGAGTGGTTTAATCCATCTTTAAAGTGTCATGTCATTTTAACTTATGTTAGGGTTAGAGTATACCTCATGACCTAATATCATCGTTATAGGTTCATGTACGTATAAAACTAGAAACAAATACCTTAGTAACTTTCTAAAATAGGAAATTCACTACTGTTATCAATGGAAACTATATATTACGTGCCTTTTTAGTTTTTAAGCATTATCATGCTAGAAAAAGTATAAAATGCTTTAATCAAAATAACTAACTAAAATAAGAACATTCAACTTTGTTAACTTTTGGAAAAACATGGTCCATTGTTTATTTATAGCGAAATACTTTGGTTCTTAATTTCGTAAAAAAGTTGAATACAGTTAGGTGTAACCAACAATAAAATAGTAACATAAGTACAAATGGGATACATGTGTAAGCAAAAGTCTATAAAGTAACCGATGATTTACCTCACTTCGAATTAAGTGGCTTCAACAGTTAAAAAACGCATTACATAATTTGTTTTCATTAAATAACTACTCGAGTTTGAAACTATAAACTTGTATCAAAATATTAATTAAAAATATATTCCAAAACCGAGCCCGTGATTTTAAATGGCTTTTGTTTTTGTTTATAATTCTTACACATCCATATTAAATACTTTCTCATGAATTATTTACCTGATTAATATATTATTAATATTTATTTTTTTCTATCAAAGCATAAGTGTGAAGGCTAAATTTGTAATCTAGTGTAGGTGTTAAGACGCGTTATTGCTAGAAGCATAGAAATCTAAAATCTATTATAGAATCACTAGGGCAGGGTCATAATGTAAATTTATCTAGTTAGAAACCAGAACAAATCTAACTCAAAATCTTATTTAATTAAACTCGTGCTCAACTAAATCTAACAAACAAAAGACTCGATACAGATTGTATATGGTGAATGAAACAAACTAAATGAGACTATAAGTTAAAAAAAATCACTGCCGACTGAAAGAACTAAATCATGGTATGAAAAACATGATCATGCATTCATACTTTTAACCGGTAGTATAGTGGTATGTGTCATGACATGCGTGACTATTTTTTGTGGAATCATAAATTTATGCAAATTACTTGCTGAAAGAATTCGAAATTAATCTTTTGACGAAGTTTTAGAAGAAAATAAATTAAAAGTTCGAACAAGTAAAATAAATAGTTCAAAGTAATAATGAGTAACGTAATAAATTTTAGAAGAAAAAAAATATAAACTTTGAAAATCTGATACACTAGCCAACTAATATTGAAGGTTCAACTGGTCGGCTTGAATCCATAACCGTAACATTCAACTGAAAGTGGGTTCGGAATACTTAAGCATGTTATCTAGGTATTTCTAATCGGTGGCGAAGTATGCTTAGGGCCAGGGGTTGCTCCCGCTCCCTCTTGTTTTTTTGCGGTGTCTTAGTCCAAGCTTCTTAGTCCAAGTTTCGCTACTGTTTTTGACCCGACCAACCTTTGTAATTCTAAAAAAAGTTACTTGATGCTAACAAATAAAAAATTAATACAAATAATATTTCTTGTGTCGTTTTCTTATAAAATATATATTTTCTTTAGAAAAGTAAACTACATAGTAAGTTACGTAAGCGACTATTTTCATTTTTGTGTTTTGTCGAACATCTTAACATCTCAAATTTAACCCTCAATCTTAACATCTCAAATTTAACCCTCAACATTATCTTTACATGCGACAACATATTTTTTTCACTAGTCACTTCAATCTTTAACAATTTAACACCAACTCAGATACATTTACTGAAAAGTATAACCATCATTTCTCAAGAAACTATTATGTAATTTACTTTTCAAAGATAAAATAATCATGGCAATGATACATATTCAAAACAATCAAGTATGAGTGAACCATATACGTATATATGCGTATCTGTTACTTTAACTACGGTTCATTAAATAATAACCATAATTTATAAAGCAGTTATGTGGTGATATTACTTTCTTTCGATGATCAAATATTATCTTTGTCTGAACGACAATTTTTTCCAACTTAAACCCATCACTTGCATTTAATTATTTAAACCCACTATTACCATGTTCGGGGTGAAGCTCTACTTCACTTCAAGTAGCTGTTGGGTGAACCCGATCAGGCACACCAACTCAAATAACTCAGTAACATAAATCAGGTAATGGTTTTGAGTATGAAAACCGAAAAAGAATGAGACGTGTAGATGATCTGGAACGTCACACTTTACATTTGTAAAAATACAAACACCATACCACCCAAAATATCACATACGTATATTTATCTACTTATATATATTCACTCTTGGATTCTATGTTTATACATACTTTCTATTATTCACTTAAAAACGCGTTACATACAAAAATTTTAAACCTTTAGCAATAACGGTATCCGGTTAGTATGATACCACCACCAATCATCTCCTCTCTCTAATCACACACTCCATTCTCTCTCTCTCATAATACTCTGGACTCCACAGCTCAACTTCCATGGCGGATTCAGCCAAGTATACACCCATTAATAATAATACAACTGACCCTTCAGATTTCAAGCTCCCCAAATTATTCACCTTCAGAACTAAAAAAACCAGGGCTTTTGCCTACGCATTCATCGCTATCTTCATCGCTTTCACTGTCTTTTTAGTCTTCAATCCTTCACAAAACCCTTCGTCTCCATGGTTCTCCAACATCTTTAATGGGTCAAGCTTCAAAATCCCTAGCTCTAAAGCTAATGCTACAGATGGGTCTGTCGGATCTCAGTTTTCTTCCGTTTATTCTTACTTTTTTAACAGCAATTCAACCCAATTGAACCCGAAGTTAAACGGTACTGGTACTGGATCTGGCAGTGTGAACATATCAGCACCGACAGTTACTAATAATAATAATAATATTAATATTCCGTTGGTTAATCGGAATCAAACACGAAGTGAAGCTGTAAAGCTAAATCAGACAAGGGTTTCGACTCCTCCGGTTCAATTGGATTCGAATCAGACGAACCGGGTCAAAAATGATACTGGAAATGGAGGTAAACCCGGTTCGGATACGGTAAAATTGAAGCAGGAAAACGGTAATAAAGGTGGAAAGGGTCAGGTGATTGGTGATTTGGTGAAGAATTTGTCGAATTGTGATATGTTTGATGGGGAATGGGTGAGGGATGAGTCGTATCCGCATTATAAACCCGGTTCGTGTTCGTTGATTGATGAGCAGTTTAATTGTTTTAATAATGGTAGACGGGATAAAGGGTTTCAGATGCTCAAATGGAAGCCGAAATCCTGCTCTTTGCCAAGGTGTGTTAAGTTTTTGCCATTTGGGAATTAGTTTGATTGATAGGTTCATTTATTGATTGCTGCAAATTATTGCTTGTTTTTTTTCGTTAAAATTATTGGTTATTTCTGTTAATTCTAGATCGTGTTGTAGAACTTGTTAGGCGCTCGTCGGGCGGTGGGGTACAAACTAGCAATTAGTAGGGACTGATTGGAATGATATTATGTATGTAGTTTTTTAAGATTATGTGTATACAAAGTTATTCGAGCTTATTCGGATTAATATGTATAATGTTTCAAATACCTGAAAGAATTTGACCGATTTGGACTGGCTTTGACTCCTTTTGACTGAATACCGATTAATTTGTTACCAATTCTGAAATAGTTTGATTTATAAGCTCATTAGTTGATGGATTGTGTTCTTCCTTCCAATTGTTGATTATTACCGTTAATTCTTGACAATGTTGTAGAACTCACTAAGTTACTAATATTAGTCGGGTGGTGGGGTACGGACTAGCGATTAATTGGTATTGGTCGGATTGACATTTTATATGCAACTTTTTAAAATTATATGTGTAAAAAATTAATTTAACTTATTAATCGGATTGGACTAAAAGTATAATGTTTCAAATACCTAAAAGATTTTGACTGTTTTGACCGAATTTGACAGATTTTGAATGATTTTGACTACTACCGATTTTTAGGTCCGATTAGTTAAAATTACATTGGTTGATCACCGATTTCTGATTAATTGGTGCCTAATACTGATTGATACGATATTGATTGTAGATCTTGTTGGTATTTGATAAATGTTGTATTAAAGTATTTGTAATCATATAGGTTAGATGGAAGCCGTATGTTGCAGTTATTAAGGGGAAAACGTTTAGTATTTGTTGGCGATTCGTTAAACAGAAACATGTGGGAATCATTAGTTTGTATCTTAAGAAACTCTGTAAAGGATCAATCGAAAGTGTACGAAGCTTCAGGCAGACACCATTTCAGATCAGAACCTTCTTATTCGTTTGTATTCAAGGTAAATGACTAAATTCAGTATAATCTTTTGAATTAGGATTGTAATTTGCATAGTGTGTTAATATTCATTATTTTTGAACTGTAGGATTACAATTGTACAGTTGAGTTCTTTGTAACGCCATTTATAGTTAGAGAATCTGTTACAAAGGACAAAAATGGAACAAAGAAGGAGACCCTTCGGCTTGATTTGATTGGTACCTCGGCTGATCAATACAAAACTGCTGATATTGTGGTCTTTAACACGGGTCATTGGTGGACTCATGAAAAAACCGCGAAAGGGTAATTAACTATAAACTATTTATAATTCTTGATTTGAATTTTTTTATAATGATGGTCATGTTGGTTATAATATAATGATGATGAATTGCAGGAAAGATTATTATCAGGAAGGCAGTCATGTGTATAACGAGCTTAATGTTTTAGAGGCGTTTCGTAAAGCTATGACAACGTGGGGAAGATGGGTTGATGCTAATATAAATCCTAGCAAAACTTTGGTCTTTTTTCGTGGTTATTCGGCTTCACATTTCAGGTAAAACATGTTGAATTTGTGAATAATTAAAGTACATTAATATAGTAACAAAAACTGTATTAGTAAAAAGTTAATGTAGTTACTTTTTAATATCTGGATTAGCATGTTACAGTCATTTGATATCGAACGAGTAAACGACTTTTGTCCGGCTTAATCTGCTTGACCCAGTTGACTCGTCTCATTGTTGACTAATAATAATCTTTTAGTCATTTTTTACCTGTTTCATTTTTCCCATAACTTCATGATTACCAAAGGAAAATAAATCCCAACCCAAACTGGCTTTTTTTATATGTAAATAAATTGACCATGTAAAATCATTTTGTCACTTATAAGTTCTATGGTAAAAAGGCAGTCAAAGATTGTAAATATAAGTCAACAATGCTGGATAGGGGTGCTCATTGGCTTATTCTGTTTTGAGCCATTTTTGGCGCTAACCGAGAAACTGAATCCATCCGAATTAGAAATGTGTCTAATCAAACCGAAGTCAACCAATTAAACTGATTTATTCCGTTAGTTTATCTGATTAAACCGGGGTATTTTTCAGTTTATTCGTTTGAATTTGGTTTGATTATCCAAAAAAGCAAGATATGTGGAACCAATAACCAAACGGAAAACCGAATTTACAAATTAGCATACGGTTGAGAGAGAATAGATTTAGTCAAGTTTTTCAGTTGTATGTTGCGAATTAGTTAAAGATTGTAAATTTCGGTCAACAATGGTGCTTAGATATTAGAGAGAGTAGAGATAGATTATAGAGAATGAGTTGCTTTGAAGTTTTTGTTTTTCACAACTATTTGCTAAAAAGACCAAAATGCCCCCAATGTGCGAAGACAAGTACGGCGAAAAAAAGTTTAATTTACTCTTTTTATTTGTTTCTGACAGAGGAGGACAGTGGAATTCTGGAGGGCAATGTGACAACGAAGTCGAGCCTATAAAAAACACGACATATTTATCACCATATCCCGACAAAATGTTGGTTTTAGAAAAGGTTTTAAGAGGCATGAAAACCCAAGTCTCGTATCTCAATATCACGAGACTGACCGACTTTAGAAAAGACGGGCATCCGTCGATATACAGAAAGCAACATTACACCGAGGTAGAAAGAAGATCACCGTTGCATTATCAAGATTGTAGCCATTGGTGTCTTCCTGGCGTACCAGATTCTTGGAATGAGATCTTGTATGCTAAGCTTTTGGCAAAACAATACCAAAAGAATTAGTGAAAATGTGAAAGTATAACACGGTCCTAGTCGAGTCAACTCGAGTTGAGTTGAGTTGAGTTGAGTTGACTTGAGTTGTGTAGAGTTGAGTTGAATCAGGTTTATAAATCTAAGAAAGGTGAATTAAATTACTTACTTATTTTTGTGTTCCCTTTGGGGAATGTATAAACAAATAAGCATATGATCCAAGAAGAATGGTATTTTATTATTTTTTAATTTTTTAAGATGTGTTATTTGTTTATGTTTTTCTAGTTATGAAAAGAACCGCATTCAAAGGATGTGGTCAGGTGGTCTTTCTCGGAAACACAACATATTTTAAATTCATTCTGTTTACAAAAACATATACTTTTGGATTTTTTATGTTTTTAAAAATGTATCTAACCGGCCGGTTCAACCGGTCAAAGTAGGAACGGCCTGCTTTGGTGGTTCAAAAGTATATGTAAACTAAGGCCTGCCACATGCCACGCTGTGAGTGGTTGACAATTTCTCAACGACTTTTACTACATTAGTAAAATGGGTTGTAAACGAGTCAAGTTGGCCTGTTTGTTTTAACGAGTCAAAATGTGAGCTCCCGCTAGGCGGCTTAGCTCTTTTATAAATGAGTCGGTCCGAGCAGGCTATTAAGCCAAACATTTTTTTTTTCAAGTAATGTTTCTAACTTTTCCACGTATTCATACACATAAAAACAAAAAATAATAATTTCTTTAATCTTAACTTACTAAAAGTTGAAACAATGATAATGAATTGCTATTTCAAGGACTATGATCCTCATATATATTTTTGAACTTCGTGTTTCATTAGAAAATGTCAAAATAACCGTATATCTGTGGTGTATTAGTAGGGCTGTTCGCGAGCTGAGCCGAACCGAGCGAGCGTCTGCTCGAACTGAAACCGAGCGGCTCGGATCGGTTCGAATTTAAGTAAACGAGCCGGAAAACGTTGCTCGAACTCGGATCAATTGAAACCGAGTGGCTTGGCTCGGCTTGTTTTCACTCAGATTGGAATGAAGAATACGAGACACCTAAACTTAGGGCTGAGCACGGTTCGGTTCGGTTCGGTTTTTAGGTGAAACCGAAAATTCGGTTTTTTCATATATAAAAACCGTTCGGTTTCGGTTTTTCGGTTGCGGTTCGGTTATATTCGTTTTTTTTATTTTTTCTTGTTTTGTTTTTTTGTTCTATTAATTGTTTTATGCAATTAGTTCCTATGTACAAAAATAAATATTAGCATTTACTATTCCTTTCACAAACTCTAATTTCTCTTAAAAATATATTGAACCAACAAACTCCTAATTTGTTTCGGTTGTTGTCACATATGACTTAGTATAATATATTTAACAATCATTTAAATTATTTATTTTAATATATTAAGTTAATCGGTCCGGTTCGGTTTTTTTTGAAATGGGTAACCGAACCGAAACCGAAATTTCGGTTTTCCAAAAAAACAAAAAAAAAGCCGTCGGTTAATGCTTCGGTTCAGTTTTTCGGTTCGGTATTTTCGGTTAATTCAGTTTCGGTTCGGTATTTTCGGTTTTCTGCTCACCCCTACCTAAACTTTAGAATGGAGAGAAGCTTGTGATTAGCCATCAACAAGCGATTATGGTTCTCCGATCCAGTGACGTGCTACGTGGATAGAGAGGAGTGGAGCCGATGTCGTGGATAGACGGTCACGGCCCGATGTTGTGATTGTGCTGGTTTGAATTTAGAGATTTGGTTCACATGAAATTGTTGAAGTGGAATGTGAAGGCATGGACGTGGAACATTTACATAGGTCATAGTGAAATTTGATCATTAAGGGTTTGTATGTTACTTATACCACTGCTATGCTGTATTATTATTATTTTGATATTTCAAGTATACATAATTAAATTAAATATAATTCAATATTTTAATATTACATATATAATTAAGGGTCAATATATTCTATAAAGGGTAACAAAAATGAAAAGTAGGAGAAGCCATAAATAATTGACATATGTCAAGTGGGGACCAAAAGAAAAAAGGTATAGAATTAATTGTACACATTTTCTCTCTCCACATGCAAGACACATGTTAATACCCCAATCGTTTTAGAACATTTATAACTTTTTCGTATGATATTTTTTTTTAAATAGTTCATCATAATAACAAGCGTTTTTTTATCTTTAATATGAGTATGATTTTTGTTATATAAAATTTAAAACAAAAATCACGTCATTGTGTCTTTTTTCGTCATTGTGTCTTTTCGCACACCATTGTGTCTTTTTTCGTCATTGTGTCTTTTCGCACACCATTGTATCTTTTCGCTTATCATTGTGTCTTTTTTCGTCATTGTGTTTTTCGCACACCATTGTGTCTTTTCGCTTATCATTGTGTCTTTTTTCGTCATTGTGTATTTTCGCACACCATTGTGTCTTTTCGCTTATCAATGTGTCTTTTTTTGCCATTGTGTCTTTTCGCACACCATTGTGTCTTTTCGTTTATCATTATGTCTTTTTTCGTCATTGTGTTTTTTCACGCACCATTGTGTCTTTTCGCACACCATTGTGTCTTTTCGCTTATCATTGTGTCTTTTTTCGCCATTGTGTTTTTTCGCACACCATTGTGTCTTTTCGCTTATCATTGTGTCTTTTTTCGTCATTGTGTCTTTTCGCTTATCATTGTGTCTTTTTTCGCCATTGTGTCTTTTCGCACACCATTGTGTCTTTTCGCTTATCATTGTGTCTTTTTTCGTCATTGTGTCTTTTCACACAATTATGTTTTTTCGCTTATCATTGTGTATTTTTTCGCCATTGTGTCTTTTCGCAAACCATTTTGTCTTTCCGCACACCATTGTGTCTTTTCGTTTATCATTGTGTCTTTTTTCGTCATTGTGTTTTTTCGCACACCATTGTGTCTTTTCGCTTATCATTGTGTCTTTTTTCGTCATTGTGTTTCTTTTCGCCATTGTGTCTTTTTTCGTCGTTGTGTCTTTTCGCACACCATTGTGTCTTTTCGCTTATCATTATGTTTTTTTTCGTCATTGTATATTTTCCCACACCATTGTGTCTTTAACTTGAAACGTAAAACACAATGGTAAATATGTATAACACAATGACCTAAAACGTAAAAAACAATGATGAATACGTATAACACAATGGCCTAAAACGTAAGACACAATGGTGAATATAATGACTTGAAACGTAAAACACAATGGAAACAACATATTACACAATGACACAATGAACAACAAAAAAACACAATTAAAAAACCCATTAATTTTTTTTTTAATTTTTATATAACAATATGATACTCATATTAAAGATAAAAAAACGTTTATTATTATGGTGAATTTTTTATAAAAAAATAATGCCGTATGAAAAAGTTATGGACATTTTAAAATGATGGGGGAATTGGCATGTGTTTTGCATGTGGAGAGAGAAAGTTAACAAATGTGTGTTATTACCTCCATGACCTTTTCATCAATTTTTATTTATTAAATTAATCTCAGTCATTCAAATCTAAGATCAATGAACATGATTCCTTCTCACCATTTTTATTTTTGCTGTCCTTTGTATTTTAACTTTACCCTATAATTAAATATATGTTTAAAAATGGGTGATTTTCATTTAACTAACGAAATACAAATTTCTATAACAAATAAAGAAATACTTAAAAGAACTAGAATACTGAAGAAATGAAAACGAACTTTGGCTTTAAATAAATGAGAATAAGGATCACACGGGTTCTAACTCTTCCTAAACATGCTAAGATGACTAATGAAAGACAATCTGGTTGACAGTCACCGAAACGGCTACCAAAAAAACTCAGTTATGGATGCGTGTTCCTTTCATCGGTATGAAAGCTAGGGAGTTGATATGTCCTTTTAGGCCCTAAATACTAGAGGTGCATAAATCGGGTTTTTTCTAATACCCGGGTTCGGGTATGGAATCAGTTTCGGGTATGATCGGATATTGGAAAATCGGGTATTCAGAGAAATTGGGGTAGGGTTCGGGTAGGGTATTGAGGAGAAAAACCCAACCCTATGCACCCGGGTAGGGTATGATCGGGTTCGGGTATAACCAGGTATTGGAACAGGGTATGTGTCCGAGTAAGACCGGCTATTAATACCCAGTTTTGAGTTTGTAATTTTTTTATTCATTTTAAATTTGTTTAAAATTTAAATTTGCTTTGTAATTTATAAAAATAATTAAACTGTATTACAAAAACCATAAATCTACTTAAGTACAAATTATTTACTTAATATGCATTTTAAAAAAAACTTAAACATAAAAATATACTATAAAAACTCATGTATTATTTCGGGTATTAGAAAATTGGTATCGAATATCGGGTATAACCGGGTATGAGTATTGGGTAGGACCGGTTCCGGGTATTTACGGGTATAAATCAGGTACGGTTCCGGGTATTGAGCTCAAAAAGAATACCCTCTCCATACCTTACGGGTAGGGTCGGTTCCGGTTTCGGGTATTGAATACCCGGGTATAAATAAAACCGATTTCTGGTTTTTTTTTCGGGTCCGGTTCCGGGTACGATTTTTTTTACCTCTACTAAATACCATGAACAATGAAGTGCAATCAGTGCCACATGGATCCAAATACCTATCCGAGGCATTTTGAAATCTTAGTACTATCGAACCAATGATATCATAGACAATACCAGTATACCACTAATGATTCAACTATGAACCAAAATTGATTTTAATAACCTAAGACCAAGTAGTTTAAAGGACAAGAACAAACGAGCATATTACTAATTTGCATAGCAACTCACCACATAATGCCCTATACCACTACCAGCACACATAAGGATTATAAAAAATATATATATATGGAGATTACACTCACAAATATGATTTTAACAGATGACTAATCAGCTGACGAAATTTATTGGAATTGCTCTAAGTTAAACAAAGAATTAATTAACTGAAGAATGAACTAAAAGAGCCTATCTTGTATATGACAATCAAGATTTGGTTATCTACACCAATTGCTGATTACAAGCATGAATAAAACATTCATCAATGAGAATCAAAATCAAACTTTAGTAAAGGATGCTGCTAAACATATCCCTCTTACTCCATTTTTACTAAATATACCCCCCCTGAACTTATTACATAAATTACAATTAGTTCTTGACATTATTTATATACATATTAGTCCCTACAATATTACTTTCATTTGATAACCTCCACTACATATATCAAATTAAAAACTATCAAGTATTACTATTAATTTATTTTTTTAATATTAATATTTTTAATATTAATATTATAAATATTTATAATATCTTTTTTTTTAATTTTAATAGTATACATATTTATAATATCCTTATTTTACCACTTTATATTTTACAAAATAAACCAAAAACCTAAAACCCTAAACCCGAAACCCTAAACCCGAAACCGAACCCTAAACCCGAAACCCGAAATCCGAAACCGAACCCTAAAACCAAAACCCTAAACCCGAAACCGAACCCTAAACCCTAAAACCGAAACCCTAAACCCGAAACCCGAAACCGAACCCTAAACCCGAACCCTAAACGCTAAAACCGAAACCCAAAATCCTAAACTCGAAATCATAAAAAGAAAACGCAACTTGTAAAAAAATAATATTAAATCCTTACTTTTGTGCTAATTTGGTAATTATATGATTTCAATGGTTAATATAAAAGTTGGTTTTTCCAAAGGGGGGGGGGTATGACAAGCAACCAGGGGAGGGGGGGGGTACATTTAGCCTAACCCTTTAGTAAAACCAAAACAAAATTCAACCAGGAAATTAAACAATGATTCGTGCAAGACCAGTGACGGAACCAGAAACTTTTAGTCGGGGGGGTCGTAATAGTATTGTTTTGGATTCGTAATCCATGAGTGTATATCAGTTACGCTTTTGTTACCAGAATTTGGTAACCATAACCTTCAAGGTCTCGTATCTTGAGACCATTGTATAAATGTTTTTATCTCAACAATTGCAAAAACATTAACATATGTATGCTTTAGGAAAGCATTGACAATTTGATTGGCAAGGGTCTTTCGTATCATATCCTTACCTTCCTCTTGAATACTAAATGAATAATTAATAACTTGTTTACGTAAGGTCGGATCATCAACAATCTATTATTTCTTTAGCATTTAATGGATTTGATAAAGTTTAGATGTTTGGTTCATTCTAATAAATTTATTTTGAAAACATGTTTATACATATCACAACAATATTAAAAATAAAATGTTTATGACACTAAATAATAAAATCTAAACTAAAAAATATATATTAAATAACAAATAATTCAGTGATGTATATTTAGAAGAGAAAGAACTTCGAAGATTATTAATTTTTTAAATTAATGACAATGACTATTATAAAAAAAATAAAAATTAAACTAATACTTTTGAGTACCAATGTAGCATTGATAGTATACTTAGCCTTGATTAAAAGGAAATACAAAAAACAAAGCAATAATAAAGTAACAAGTTGTACGGTGGAGATTGAAACCTTTTAATGACTTAAAAAATGTCATACAGTGTCTCGCTCAAAACACCTTTCTTCTCTGATGTACCGGACTGTTAAACCACCACCACTGGCATAAAAACTTTCACATATAGTAACTTTAACTTCAATGCTATCCTAAACTACATAATCGGAGAGTGTCAGGTTATAACTTTGCTTCTCCGGTTCAATATATGATAGTCCGGTATATGAATAAGTTAGCCGGAGGGTCAACGGACCCTCCTGACCCCCCTGTAAATCCGTCCCTGTGCAAGACACACTTTTCTAGTTAAATCTTGCACTTGACCAAATTTAACAAAAAAAGTTAACTACGCTAGAGCCAAATGTTATATTGTGATTCATTTTTTAAAGAGAAAAGTGCTGCCACATAAGCGACACGTAAGCACACTTTTTTCTCACACATAAAACCTAAAAGGGGTGTAATAGCAATGTTTTCAGACCCGGCCCGGGCATCGACCCGGACGCCTTACCAGGTCACAAGTCGGACCGGGCATTGACCCGGATGACGTTATAAATAATATATATATATATATATATATATATATATATATATATATAATACAATCTTAATATAGAATTAGGATCAAATACATTTTATTCTTAACATGAAAAACAGTGAGAACCAATTTGCTGTTATCATTAGATTTAGTTTTATAGTTGTTTGCTGTTATTTTTTGTTCGTATTTGCTAATTTTTGATTATGAGACATTATAAGTATTTGCTGATTTATATTTTGTTGTTATTATTAGATTTTTTTCTTTTGCTGTTATTGGTATTTGTTGTTATTATTTTGTTCTTGATTTTTTATTCTTTTGTGGTAATTTTTAGGTTTTTTTCTTTGTTATTATAAATCATTGTTTATGTAGAATGGTATTGTAGTTGGTATTGTTTCTTATATTCTCAGTTTTTTACAAATTAATATTATTTCTTGCGTTCTCATGTTAAGATTAAAATGTACATGAACCTTCCCCTCTTAGTATATATCAAAACGCTAACAGATGTCTGATCCATTCTAACTAGGTTCAAATAAGAAGTTTGATTTCCCTAAGAAGGCTATGAATGAGGGTATTTTAGTCTACTACCTTAATATTGAAAACACACTTAATTTAATTTCTAAAACCCACTTAATTAATCTTAAAAACTCACTTAAATTTTCACTCATCTCCTACAACCACCACCGCCCACCGCCACTACCTTGTCGGAAAAGATTGGATATTGGTTTTAACAGCAAGGTGTTTAGAATGAGGTGGTTGTCAATTATCTGCACAACTTGCTGGACTCTTTGGAAAAATAAGAATGAAATGAACTTCAAGAGATTCAAAATGTCAGGGAAGAAGATTATGATGACATCAAAGCATCAACGTTTAATTAATTTGATGCGTGCGTGTAAGGCTCCATTACCGGTGCCTCACTTTAACGTTGCATTTACTCATAAATGCAGTTCATAATATCAGAGTTAATAAAAAACATACGCGGAATATTGAAACATTCAAACCATTAAATTACATAACTATCCTTTCTTGTCTTAATGGGCATTTAAATTATTTAAACATAAAACATTGTCTTTTAAAACATCATAACATAACATTTCATTGAGATGCCAGTGTCTTCAAATCCATGCCATGTGCTTCCCCTAAAGCAAGTTGCCTCATTCTACTCACCTGCGTGCATACTAAAAGTGAGCTACGCTGAGTGAGTTCTAGTTAATCAGACGACATACAATACATTCACATACTAGCATATGCACCCGGAGGTACATACCTTTATATCTTCTTACACACTTACTTACATACGTACTTTCATTCTTTCTTTCGTACTTACTTACCTACTTTCATTCATACATATACGTTTTAAAGAGCATTCCGCCCTATAACATTCGCCGATATTATTAGGGTCGGTTCCGTACGTTCGCCGATATTATTAGAGTCGGTTCCCTACATTCTCCGATAATATTAGGGTCGGTTCCCTTCATTCGCCGACATTATAAGGGTCGGTTCCCTACATCCGTGCTACTATAACATACATGTCATTTACATACTTTCCTTGACAATATGTGCAATCTCCGAAGAGCGTTCACGTACCATCAACATTTCATACATACATTGTTCATACATCATACATATTCATACATCCGTCATTCATACATCATACATGTCAATCATACCTTTAACTAACACTTGACGGCACATGCAATATCCGAAGATCGTTCACGCACCGTTAAGCAATCGTCATACATAAATCATACAAGGCATACACTTAACACATAAGATAAGTGTATTGACTATCACATCGAGTATGCACACATCCCAGAAAACATAACAAGGAAGTGGGGCTAGAAACTCACCTCGGTGCGGTTGCGTTCACCGTTTACGGTTATTCCCTTCTTGAGCTGTGGACGACTAATTGTATAATAATTATACGTATCAATAAACTATCACTACACATATCGTCTTTCTAGTTTAATTATTACCCTCAATGAACAGGGTCCGGGGGCAGCGCCCCTGGCAACGGGGTTCTAGGGGCGGTAGCCCCTAGCAGGGGCCAAGGGGTAGAGCCCCTGGCTGGGGTCGAGCTGACAGGTCAGCTTGGAAAAATTTTATATTCATTAACTGTCTTAACACATTTTCCATTAGGATTTTGAATCATTAAATAATTTGATACTTAAAGTCCAAGGGCTTCTTTGTAATTAAATCATTCTTTTCTAAGTCCAGGGACTTTTATTGTCATTCCGTTAAACTTCTAATTCGTTACCGGTTCATAACGAATTGGCTTATCTTAGCGAACTGGTTCCTATAACGAATTGAACCCTTTAACGAAATGGACTCCTTAACGAATCAGTCCATATAGCGAACCGGTCCAAGTAGCGAATTGGACTTTCTAATTCGTTATTTCTTTTAACGAACTAACTATCACGAATCAAGGGTAATTCGTTACCCTTTCCCTTAACGAATTAGATACGAACTAGAGCTAGTTCGTTATGCCCCCTTATACGAATCAACTAACGAATCACCTTTTAATTCGTTAGGTTTCCATAGCGAACTAGGGTTAGGTCAGGGAATGTCAGAACATTCCCTGACATTCTTGCCTCGTATTCCCCTTTTCCGGCGCCGTCGCCGGAAAACCGCGGATTCGCCGGAAAAACGAGTTTTAACTCGTTTTTCACCGTTTTTTGCCCCGTTCGATCCAGATTTGAGCTAGGGTGATCCCTAAGCTCATCTTAGGTTCGGTTTATACCCGATTCCATCCGGATCTCGTGACTTAAACGGTTTAATGGTGTCGGCTCGTCGTTTCGTGACCATAACTAACGAATTTAAGCTCATACAACAAAATACTATCATACCTTGGGTCGGGATCGGTTTCCTTGGTGATTTCGGCTAGAGAGAGACTAGAGAGAGAGAGAGAGCTTAAGTGTGTGTTTTTGGGAGGTGTAAGGGGTATGTGTAAATGAGGGATTAAATGGTGATTATGGTTTATATATTTAGGGATCATGGGCTTAGGCCCATGGTCTTTCCTTCTTTCTTTCATACCCAAGTCCGTAACCCATATCCATATAACCCAACACTAACCCAACTCATTTACTAGTTATCTAAACCGATAACGACCCACTATAAAATAGACGAAATTTATTTTATTATTATAACCAAAAGTAGGATGTTACAGTGCGCGGATCTAAGGGGAAGGATTTAAGCTGGGAAAAATAGGTTTTAAATCTCTGGTGTCGTTTCTAATTTGTTTGGTGTGTTACGTTTGATTTGCTTTATATATATTTCTAGGGGAAGGTTAACATACAAATGAAATTAACATGCTAAACGTGAGAATCAAGTAGAGTAATTATGTATACAAGTAGAGTAATTATCATAGAGTAATTATGCAATTACTCTATGATAATTACTCTACTTGTATACATAATTACTCTACTCGATTCTCATGTTTAGCACGTTAATTTCATGATCCAAACCCTATATTTCTATATCTTTTATGCAGCTGTCTGCTGCCTTTTAGTTTTACTTTGTTGTAAAAAATAAAAAGCATTAGCATTTGCTTTTTAATTTGATGCATGCATATGCTTCATATATATTACATATATAACACTTAGGGTTTAGAGGTAGTTTTGTAATTAACCATGGTATGGTGCACAAGAAGATTACTTGTTTAAAGTAACTTTTGACAAAATATACTACGTGATTTAACCAAAATTAATTTATACGTGGTTTAGTCCCTATACTCTCTATCAGCTTGTTAGACACTTAGACCATCCTCTATTGTGAGGGGCTTCGAAGCCCCTCCCCACTGCCATGTCAGCGCCACGTAAGCACCGGGGGCTTCGAAGCCCCAGCCAATAATGCCCCGCTACGGTTTAATACCCCAAAGCGCCCATTTATATATATATATATATACACACACACATATGTATGTATGTGTGTGTGAGAGAGGGCCCCACCTCCACACCCAAAGGCGCCGGCCGTTCAAACGATGGGCACCACCGCGCCCTTGATCCTTTGGCGCCCCTCTACGGTGTTTCGCGCCTTCCGCGCCCCATTGTCGCCTTCATTGCCGCCCCATAGCGGACGATCTTATGAGCAATGCATTGCATGCACAAATGTAAAACTTGTAACTAGAGTTGAGTAACCTCTTGGCCATTCTGAACAAATTTGGTTGATGTCAAAATATACTGCAAAATTGAAAAAGAAACTAATGCATTTTAATCCGGGCCGGCCCAATAGAAAAATGAACCCAAGTAAGGGCTTGAGGCCTTAAAAAATATAGGGCCCCCACTTTTAAAAAATTAAATGTATTAAAGAGAACTTGGGCCTCCACTCCACTGATTAATTACATGTAAGTAGTCAAACCTTATACGCTTTGCTCGTCAAGTACGTACCCTACCAGTTATCTAGGAATTTCTTTGATGCAATGGTATTTAACAAGGGAGCCTTCTTAATTTGAAAGTTTCAGCCATGATGAAAATTTGATAAATGAAGTATATATATTATTGTATATGGGAATCATCGGAACTATATTATTGTATATGTAACCGTCATATTTATACAAAGACTCTCAAAATGGAAAAGTTGATAATAACTACCTATTTAACACAGTCAAGAGTTGTCTAAAAGTTAGTTGTAACAGTTTAGTGATCGGGAATTATATATAAATATAACTAGGTTATTGTCCCGTGAGCGCCACGGGTGGAAATATAGAAATCGTCTAACAAGCACACATAATTTCAAACGACAATATTTCTCGTCCTCGAAAGTAAGTTAATAGAACTTGTCTAAATTCGAAGGATAAACAAAGTCTATTAAATCAGATATTGGATATAATGAATTATTAATTAGAAGATCATCGGAATTTGTACATTCATCTGTCGTCATTTGAACCCCCCCCCCCAACATTCCCTTCACCTATATCTAATAGTCAATTCGCAAATTATTTTATCTCTTCAACATGTAAGGATTGACATCTAACTGTGAGCCTCGTGTTTTTATTTTTTGTTTTTTAAGTACCTTGTGCTTTTACAAGGTGTATGAAGAACTACTTGAAGTGTAATTAAAATAAACATGAAAAAAATTCTATACGATTTAACTATTTATTTAACAAAAGTATCATAAATTTAGTATCTACAACTCCCTAAATACTTCCTTGTATATAAGGTTTATACTTTAATTTGTAGCATTTCGTTGTTGATAAATATAAAAAGGAACAAGTTGGTTTTTTAATAGCTAATAACTAAACAGTTACAAATATCAATTGGCTTATATAACTTGTTTAGCGATTCATAGAGCCATAAATTGTATACACTCTAATATTGACTTGAACTTGTTGTGACTTGAAGTCAAGATGTTAATAACACATATTAGCTCAAACATGTTCTAAATCATGACACGAACCTGCACAATTTGACATGCCTAACTACATATCCATATGGCTGCTAATAACAGTCCGGATGTGACAACCATTCGATATAGTGACGTATTTTATTTTCCATTAGTAAGATACTAGTAATGTATTCATTTTTTAATACATATAAAAGATGAATAAAATAAATTTTAGTGGTTCTTAAATATTTAGTAGTTCTCATTGAGCCCAACAGTATGCATAAATCTTAAAATATTGGTTTTATTTATTAATCTGTATTAATAATCTTTATATCCATGAAGATAAGTATCTACAACATATGATATATTGATAATAAAAAATCAAATTGCATAATGCTCTTGGCTGGAAAGTAGTTTAATATATTAGAGAAACAGAACTTTCTCTTTTTATAGTACTATTTAGAAATGAGTTTAATAGACTTTACCTAAATCTTGTTCATATGCAACCAATCTATTTATTTTCCTCTCGAAAAGTCATGCACTTGGCCATTAACATCTTCTCCATCTTATTTTTGCGAAATGAAATCAACCACAACAATATTATCTTAGGAGGACTTACTAATTATTATAATGTAAAAAAGATTTCAAATTTAATAATGAAAATATTAAATTGTATAGTAATGATAAGGTAATAAGATATGTGGCCCTCAGTATAAATATATATGCAATTTGTAAGCACCTTAATGTTGTTTTGAAATTCCAAAAAATCGACAGTGTTGTATCTAAACCATCATGAAAGAAATATTAAATAACTAATTAGTAATTAATCAATTTAAAGAAATATTAACTACGCAATTGATGAATATAAAGTAAGAAATTACCTTGTATTCAAATTCCACTGTCAAGCTCCTTATATGTAATTATAATAAAGAAAAATAGTTTATAAAGCTTTCGATAAATAAAATAAAAAACCTTATACAACAAACACCAAATAATGAGGTTTTTACCTAACACCCGATTATAGATTGAGCATGAGATGATAATTTATATAGCCTTTTTATATCTTATTTTCCATTAGTAAGATACTAATAATGTATTCATTTTTTAATACATACAAAAGGTGAATAAAATAATTATTAATAGTTCTTAAATATTTAGTAGTAATTGAAGCTTACTATTGTATAATAGTATTATTCCTCCTAATCATTATACCTTCACATGGGGCGTCATCACCATAAAACTGTCTCAAAAAAACTTTTAATAATTCCTACAAAAGTCAATGATATAAATTTAAGTAAACATAATAAATAAATTAAATATGAAAATATGTTATTAAGCTTGGTACCAAATGTTGTGAAACTGAATCTCTTAATTTCTTAAAAATAAAAAAAAGTCAACATATTTTCCCATTTATATAGAGAATAATTAAATATTTTAATTACAATTAATTCATAAACTGATGATTTTGCATAATTATGGTAAATTGAATGATATATGGTTTTGGTAATTGAATGTGATTTTAATCCGGTTATTCAAATGATTTTGAATTTTGGGATATTTAATGATATTAGAAAAGTTAGTTTCACCATTTTTATTATTGAAAGTAATTAATTTTGAAAAATGACTATCATAAACTAAATTAAGAAAACTATTAAATGATTTGTCATAAAGTAAATTATCACTTCTTTAGTAAACATCATTTTAATAAAGAAATATAGTATATACATAGACTTAATTAATATTATCATATCCCGTATAATAAACATCCTTTGAAGTTAGTTTATACATTTATTTTTAATTAGTTGACTCAATTAAAATTTTCAATTTCATGTCCCGTCTCTAGTAAAAATTATTTTAATACATAGGCTTAATTAGTATACATTATTTTTTTATAAAGTTAAACAAAGTTATATTCTAGGCTTAATTATTTATGTTATTGTTAACTTTGTCTAATTTTAGATGTATGGGAATTGACAATTCATATCAGTTACCAAAATTCGTTTAATTGATATGATTAATTATGTTAATGGTAATAAATATCAATTACTAACTTATACTTGTACATTACTAATTTTATGCTCTAGCTTGAAATATGGTGTAGATTTAAACATATCAATTTTAATTATATTGTAATTAATCGTGTTTAAAACATTATATCACCTAACCTAACTAAAACACGTATTATAAGAATCTTTATAAAACGTAAATACATTAATTAATTAACAATAATAATTTATTGGTTACCTTAATTAAAACACGGTAATTAAAAAATTATTATAAAGACATTTTAAATTGGTCAAAGGTATTAAAGATTCTATAATGTACGTGAGCACCGGATTAATAACTATATAACCTATTTTTGCAAGTGGTCAAGAATTTGAATTTTAAAATGGTTCAAATAAATAATTTTTATTATTCACTTAATGAATTTAGTTGAAATTGACATTAAATTCACAATAACTTGAAATATTTAGAAGAAACTAATATTTTTTTTATTTAATGCATGAATATTGAATAATTATGAAATGAGTTTATATTTATGGATGGTATTCAAAAAAATAAAAAGGGTTGAAAAAAAATTAGTCAAATTAGGAATGAAAATTATGTTTAAATATGTAAATTTTATTTAAACCTATTCAATATAAATGGTCAAATTGAGTTAAATCGTTAATTTATTCAAATTGTTGTTATTTAAACCTATTCAATATAATCAAATATGTAAATGTTATTTAAACATATTCAATATAATTGGACTTTGACCAACAACAATAGAAGATTGATTATCTTACTATAGATAATTTAATGTATTATAGAATAATCAACTAAATTTCATTTCGGGATTATATAATAATCAATTAAATTACATAAATTTTGAAAAATAAATAAATACATGAATACTAACATAAATATAAATCAATATTAAACAAAAATAAAAGACATCTTATCAAACAATTCTCAATCAATGAAATTAGCTATACCAAGTGGGGGACAATAACCTGAAATGATAAAATTAAATATTAATATTAATATCACCTAATAAATATATTACAAATTATGGAAGATTTGAATCATGTGAAAAAATCTAAAATTGATGTTATAACTTACAACCGGAAAATTTGAATCACGTTACTGGAAAAACGAAATAGTGAAGATCTCTATTGAATCTTCGATTTTGATATATAACCTAAAAAATTATAAGAAAAAATCATATAAATATTAATATAAATACAAACAAAAATGGAAAATTATCAGTTTAATCTTGGATTTTGAAATAGAATCTAAAGATATTATAACAAAGTAATATAAAAATTAAAATAAATATAAAACCTTACCGGAAAACCGTAATAACTTCAACATATTAATTCAATCTTGGATTTTGGTTTACAACCTAAAGAGATTATAAAAAAATTATATAGCAATTATACCTTACCGGAAATCTTACCGGAAACAATAGAACCTTACCGGAAAAACGTATAACAAAATTGGCAATTACCGGAATATAGGAGACGGTTGAGGAATAAGCCGAGAGAGAGAGAGAGAGAGATTAAAATGGTTAGGGATTTGTTAGTGTAAGAATTACCGTATGAATGTTAAGTATTTATACATGAATTTCCTATTGTAATTAGAAACAAAAAATTAGGGAAACTCAATTAACTTAAAATAAGGACGAAAATTAGGGAATTAGGATTAATTAATTTTTAAAATTTCAATTACTAAATGTAATGTTCTGTAACATCATACTTTCGGTTATATTAATAAAATAAAGTTCGTTTATTTTATAGCGGGTCGTTATCGGTTTAGTTGAATAGAATACGATATGGACTTGTGTTGGGTAAACGGATATGGGTTGTGGACTTGGGTTATGGAGGAATGAAGGAAAGACCATGGGCTTAAGCCCATGATAAAAAATATATATACCCTTAATCCTCCATTTAATTCATTTACACATATCCCTTACACCATCCAAAACACACACTTAAGATTCTCTCTCTAGTTCTCTCTCTCTCTAAACCGATATCAAGAAGGAAACCGAGAACCGACCCGAGGTAATGATAGTATTTTATTGTTTGAGCTTAAAACCGTTAGTTATGAACACGAAACGACGAGCCGGCACCGTTAAACCGTTTAAGTCACGAGATCCGGATGGATTCGGGTATAAACCGAACCTATGATGAGCTTAGGGGTCACCCTATCTCAGATTTGGATCGAACGGGACGAAAAACGGTGAAAAACGAGTTAAAACACGTTTTTCCGGCGAATCCGCGGTTTTCCGGCGGTGGCGCCGGAAAGGCGGTGCCGGAAAAGGTTGGTACGAGGTTAGCGATGTCAGGGAATGTTCTGACATTCCCTGACCTAACCCTAATTCGCTAAGGGTAACTAGCGAAGTAGGTGTGATTCGCCAGCCGATTCGCTAAGGAAAGATTAGCGAACTAGCATGTCATTCGTTAAGGAAATAAGGGCGAACTAGGCCATTCGCTAAGGCCATTCGCTAAGAGAGGGACGAATGAACCCCCCCTTCGTTATAGGGTTCATTCGTTGACCATATCAGTTCGTTAAGGTCCAATTCGCTATAAGGACCAGTTCGTTAAGATGCCTGATTCGTTACAAAGGCAGATTCGCTATAATGGCTAATTCGTTATGAATTCCCATTCGTTAAGAACTGAGTGACGAATTAGAACTTTGAAAGAATGACAGAACAGCCCCTGGACTTAGAAAAGAATGATATAATTACAAAGTGACCATTGGACTTTGATGATTTATGAAAGATGCCTTCAAGGGTTAAAGTGTAGCGATTAACTAACCGGTAATAATCCAATGAAGTAAAACCGGCTTAGATACGTAAGATTAATTAAGTATACGATAGGAAGAGTTAGAGTCGTATTTAATATATGTATGATTATACAGTTAGTCGTGCTCAACTCAGGAAAGGATTAACTATAAACGGTGAACGCAACCGCCTTAAGGCGAGTTTCTAGCCCCACATCCTTTTTATGTTTTCGGGGTTGTGTGCATACTCGATGTGATAGTTAATACACTTATCTTAAGTGGTAAGTGTATGCCTTGTATGATTTATGTATGATGATTGTTTGACGGTGCGTGAACGATCTTCGGATATTGCATGTACCGTCAGGTGGTAGTTAAGATATGATTGATAAGTATGATGAAAGATATGATGTATGTATGAATATATGATGTATGCATAATGTATGTATGTTATGATGATGGTACGTGAACGCTCTTCGGAGATTGCACGTATTGTCAAGGAAAGTATGTATGAACAGGTACGGTACAGTTACACGAAACAAAGGGACCAGACCCTAATAATATCTGTGATGGTAGGGACCAGACCCTGATAATATATGTGATGGTAGGGACCAGACCTTAATAATATCTGTGATGGTAGGAACCAGACCCTAATAATATCTGTGATGTTGGGGACCAGACCCTTTATAATATCTGTAATGTTAGGGACCAGACCCTTATAATATCTGTGAGGTTATAGAGCGGAAGGCTCTTTAAATAGAACAGATAGTTATGTATGAAAAGTAAGTATGAATAATGTACACCCCTTCGGGCACGTGTGCAAGTATGAGAACAGATTGTATGTTGTATGATTAACTAGAACTCACTCAGCGTAGCTGACTTTTAGTATGCACGCAGGTGAGTAGATTGAGGCAGCTTGCATAAGAGGAAGCACATGGCATGGACTTGAAGAAGCTGGCATCTCAAGAAATGTTATGTTATTCTAAAGACAATGTTTTATGTTTTAAATGATTTGAATGCCCGTTAAGACAACAAAGTATGGTTTTGTAATATGATGGTTTGAATGTTTTAAGATTCCGCGAATGTTTTTATTAACTCTGATATTATGAACTGTGTTTATGAGTAAATCCAACGTCCAAATGTGAGGCACCGGTAACGGGGCCTTACATGTTCATAAATTAAATCTATACTATATTTAAATCTAGACTATATTTAAATACGGAATTAAACTTATTAATGTAGAAATATAAATTACTAATTCAAAAATTGAGATCTTCTTTCTAAAGGTGAAAAATTCAAAAAAAACAAAAATTTCATTTAGGAACAATAACACTTTTAAACCAAAAAAAGAATACAAAAATGAACGATATAAAAACAACACAAATTAAACACCTTAGGCACAAAGCTAATGGTGTTTGTTAAAGAGAGTTTGAAGGTGTAAGAATTACCGTATGTAACTTAACTATTTATACGGATTGAATTATGGTTGACTAAATTATAGAAGGAAGGTATACATGGAATTGATTAGAAACAAATAATTAAGGAATTTCAAAAAATATAAAAAAAACTTAAAGTAAGAACGATAAGTAAGGAATTAGGATTAATGGATTTTCAAATTTTGAATTTACTAAAATATAATGTTCTAAATTTAGATTATTATAAATATAATATTATTTAATTTAAATTTAAATGTTGACTATATTTAAACAAACGGAAATAAACTTATTAATGTAAAAATATAAATTAGTAATTTATTTATTTACAAAAATATAATTAATCATCAGTTATAACACCGTATATGTAATTTATAAAATAAAAATGTCTATAATATATAAAATTACAATAAATTTTTATATAATGAAGTACTGAATCATATGATTAAAAGTTATAAAACTAATCAACATAATATAATTAATCAACATTTAATTATATATGTAATTCATATAAGGTGTGAAAAAAAAATTACTAATTTTGTTTTTATTTATTAACATTAACACAATTTTAATACAATTGAACACTAATTATCAAATCCAATATAACCAATTAGAATATTTAAAATCAGCACCATATATTTAAATCAATAATTGAGAAATTTAGAATCAGTAAACAGGTCAACATTTGTATTTATAGTAAATCTTAAGGATGGTTAATAAATTCCTTAATCAATTGAGGCATTAATGATTTAAATATTGTAATTGTTATTAATATATTTGGTTGCAATTTTATATTTACGTAAAATTTATTAGTTCTAATTTTAATTTTATATTTATGTAAAATTTATGTAAAATAATGATTAGTTAACCGATTGACTGATCATCCATAATTATAGTAAAAATTAATTATGCTAAATCATATACTTAATCAAATAATTAAATAAGCTACAATAATTAATTAAAATTTAGAAATTCCGTTATACAATTTTCTTAACCAATTTCCTTAACCAAAGGGGTGATTCTTTCCTAAATTTTATGATTATGATACAAACCGGTCAATTTGATAAAATTTTTTAAATATAATAGTAGAAACAATTACTAAAGTTAAATTCATATTCTCTCTATATTGAATTCTTTTGATGAAATATATATTAATTATCTAAATTATATATTATGTATTATCTAAAAATCATTAAACCTGCTGAGAAGAAACAAAGAGTATGAATAAAATCAATCATCAATCAAAAATAATAACATAAAATTAGTTTCAAAACATATTTATACTTGTAGTATACATAATAAATAATTCGTAATTAATTATTAATTATAATTATTAAGTAGAAACATAATTAAAAAAGATTCAAAATTCAAATTCAAAATTAAACATTAAATGAAAGATGAAAGAAAATACTTTAAGAGAATTGATTAATCTTATTGTAATTTATTATTGATTTATTTAATTAAAATGAAAAATTGAGAAACTATTGATATACCTGAAAACTCTATTGAACAACCAATAAGAATGAAGGATTTTGACATAAGACCTATTACTTTAATAGTGTAGTTAGATTGGCTAAGTGTCTCAATTTAAAAAAAAATACATATAAAAGAATCAGTTTTTGAGAATTTAAATAGATCTATATTTATTTCTAACAACCATGAATTCACGCCTCATCAAATAAAAAACGATACGTTCTAAATCAAATTTGAATGTATTAAAGATTTTATTTCAATAATGTTAAAAGGTTTATATGTATAAAATTGGATGATAAACATAAAAAAGGTTACTTTTTTATCATTATATATTCATATTCACAACTTTTGTAAAGAAAATACTAATGATAGAGCAGTTGCTATAAAAATGCAAACATATGAAGTTGAAGTTACAAAGTAAAGTAAAGTAAAGTAAAGTTAAGTAAAGTTGCAAGGTAAAGTAAAGTTGAAGGAATGTCATATTCTAAGGCATTAAATGAGAAGATAAAAACAATTAATTATTATTGTGTCAAATAATAAATAATTGTAATAACTGTGCAACATTATTCCAGTTTAGACCCAAACAGATTAGTTAGACTAACCCCTTGCTCATCCTTTTATATACATTCAAAAATCACCGACCACTTAAATCATACTTCAAGTATCAAAACCACTATTAGTCATTGCATGATCGAGCCATGCTTAGCATTTTTTTCAACACGTTGTGACGAATGGATCTTTAAAATTAAATACTTTTTTCATATTTACAGTAAATTACGAATTTCAGGCTATCCAGACCTACTACAAAGTTTGGTCTCTTAACTAACCTTTCTTATGTAAGAAATAATGAATTTAAAGTTAACATTATATTATAGTTCAAAAACAGATTGTAATAAAGCATTAAAAATGTAATGAAGCATTTAAAAGAAAATCAACAAACCTAATATGTGTCAATATCCTTTTGACTAATGACGAATTTATAAATTTTTTCAAGTTCTCTTGTTTGATTGATATAGCGAGTGTTGGTACTGTATCGTTATTGTACCGAGCCGAACCATAAAGATACCTACTAAATCCTATGCATCTCCACCACAGGGCACCCATTCAACTCCATTAGTTATATATATTTAAGTTGATAGGTATGCTATTGTAAAAATAAATAAAGAAAATGTATTATAGAAGATGTTTAATTAACGTAAAAGGTACTATCCTATATATATATATAAATCAAAATCAAAGATGGTGTTAGGTACAAAAAGTATCCCTACCATTTCTGCATCCTTCACTTTGTGTAGAAGAATCCACGAATTCAATTTCAATCCTGGTTACAAATCTAAGACCAAGTGTTATTTCAGCCGTCTTCTTAGTTCGCACCATGTTGTGGATAAGCACGAAGGTATAGTATTCAAATTTCAATTTTAGGGTTTTGAAGTTGGGTTATGTATTAGGGGTCTTTGATATTTGTGTTTTTTTTATGATTAATGTTTGATTTAGGTTAAATTAGTGAAGATTAAGTCTGTAGTAGCAACAACATATTCGATAGTACAACAACCGTTAAGCTCTTTGCGACTGGGTTTTCAAATGTAGCTTGTATGTTTTGGTTTCGTTTTTCTTCATTTTGCCGGTGAGTGCCATTTTACTTGCCATTGCTGCTTCTCGGGAGTTCAAAGAAAAGGATATAGTTGTGCACCTTTCAGAGATGGAGGTATTACATCTATGTTTATTTAACTTTGATTATGTAATTAATTAGGACATTAACAATTTAAATGCTCTTTATCGAAAATTTGAAATTATTTAACAATGGGTCATTATGGATGTTGTTTACAAGCATACAAATGAGGCTGAATGGCTGATGATAAGAAACCGTATACCACGTCATTCTAAGGTATTCAAACTAATATTTAATTTTTTAATGTCTAATTTAAAACAATTTAGCAGATTTACAAAATTTTACTGGTCAAGATGTTGGTTTGGTTTTGTGTAGCTGAAATGCTTCATTTTGATTTTGATGTGAATTCAGCAGCAGCTAACACACAAAGAGTAGGAAACTATTTGTTACTGTCTATTTAACTTATTGTCTTATTTATTTAATTATTATCTATCACAATGTTTTAATTTTAGCCGTTGATTGTTGTGGCACATGTAGTTGGCCACAAATGGTTTGGTAATTTAGTAACAATGGAATGGTGGACTCATTAATGTCTCATTGAGGGTTTTGCAACATGGGTATTTCTGATTTCTGATATACTTTATCTCTTTCAAATTGTAATTGGGAATTAAGTCTGAAATCTACATTTTATGGCTCAATGAGGGTTTTACTATGTATGTATAAGTGTACATTTTAACGATGCTTATCATTATATATATAATTTTGACAAAAATAGTTGAATAATATCTAATATTATTTTTTTATTGAAACTTTAATTATAAACATGAACACGGAGTTTTAAATATTTAGATATAGATATAACTAACTAATAAATATTAAACGAGTGAAGCCGAGCTCAAGTCTGAAAATACACATGAGTAGAACTTGAGTTTCTGAAATATAGCTCTAAATGAGTCAAGCTCGATTCGAGCTCTTTTATGTTAAACGAGTTGTTAGCACAAATCTAAAGGTTTAATTCCCTAAAGCATGCTTGACCTTCTACATTATTTTTGTTTCTGTTATGCTTATCTTTTTTTAATATGTATTTCATTCAGTATTTGATGTTCATTTTTTATAAGTATTTCAAGTATTTATTGTTTTAAGTTTTAACTTGTAGGATCCAATGTGGGGATATTTTTGTCTTTTTAACTGGACAAGATGATGATATTGCACTTTCAATTAATCACAGAAGAAACTCAGAGTGGCAAATATTTTTTAGGTATATCATAGGCTTAGTATACGATGTTAATGTTTAGTTTATTATGATGTTAATGTTTAGTGTTCAATTGAATTTGTAGTTTATTATGAAAATCTATAAATATTTCAGGGATGATTGCTTTGCATTTGCTTTCGGGACTCACTTGTGCAAATAAAGTAACTTATCCTAACACTTTTTAGTGTACTCAATTTTATTCTTTTGAGCAGGGTATCGTCTATGTTCATTAGTTTGGATAACTTTATTTAAACAAACCATTGAACATGAACACTTAAGCAAATGGTTTTTTCTGTTCATGCTTGTTTGTTAAAAAAGTGACAGTGTTTGTGTTAAAATAATTTTGTTCGTTAACAATGTAAACAAACGGTTCAGTGACTTAAATGTGGTCATAGTTGCAGAAATTTTTATTTTAATTAAATTTTGTTACTTGTTAGTGATACGTTTTGACATGAACCAGATGACCTTTTCTTTAAAATGGTCCGATCTGACCCAACCCTAACCTGAATCGAACTAAATTGACTTTATTAGAAAGTGGCCCGTTTTGACCCGAAGCCGTATTAAAACCAATTCAACGTAAAATATTTTGTATATGATTTATTAAAAACCATTTTTTTAAAGAAAGTAATGCGTTAGTTTTTTACGTTGTATTCAAATTTGATACAAGAGTATTCTCATAACTGATAAACTGCAATGAGCCTTGGGATTCTCATATAACTGATATTCTCATAACTGATGTTAACAAGTTAAGGGTGTTAATAGAATTTCAATTTACAACTTTCTTAGTTTGGTTAAAGGTTTATACTTTCTAATTGGTAATGTTTTCGTAGGTGTTTATAGTGTTATGAAGCACTTGGCGCATTAATTTGGGCTTCTTGGTCTCCAATCGGCACTGGTGAGCCTAATTATGTACGTAAGAGCTTGATTTGGTAACTTCCATTTATGGTTTCATTTTAGGCAGGTGTTTGCCAACAAGCCGAGCTAATAAGGCTCGGTCTGTAAACCAGCCGAGCCTGAGCCCATGTAAGCTCGGCTCGTTGGCTTGTTTAAATTAAATCCCAAAATTTAATATACAGATTATAACCATAAAGTGTAAATTTTAGTGTATATAAATTTAATATACAGATTATAACCATAAAGTGTAAATTTTAGTGTATATAAATTTAATATGCAGATTATAACCATAAAGTGTAAATTTTAGTGTACATAAATTTAATATACATATTATAACCATAAAGTGTAAATTTTAGTTTATATAGATTATAACCAAAAAGTGGCTCAGAACCAACTAAACTAAAAAAACTACACACACATGTGCCTTTTGTGTTTGTGTACCGCAGCTTAATAACAAATTAGATAATGTACAAGAAAAGGATAACACTCAAACAAATATGAATAAACTAAAGGCATTCTTAACATACATAAACAAGCTGAGCCTAATAATTATATAATTTTTATTTAATGTTTTGAGTATATATTTACGGAATGATAATATAAATTATGATAAACATAACTAAATCATAAACGAGCCAGATTCGAGGTTTTCCAAGTTAAACGAGCCTGGGCTCAACCCGAACCTAAAAATAAGCTTGTTTAACAAACAAGGCCGATATTTATATAATCTTTGTTTAATGTTTTAAGTATATATTTATAGAATAATGATTATTTGGTACAAATTATGATAAAAATAACTAAATGTGTAAACGAGCCAAGTCGACTTGTTTAATTTACGAGAGCTTGAGCTCGGCTTGTTTCGAGCTCTGTTTTAAAGCTCGAGCTTTTTAGTTTGTATGATTTGGATATATTGATGATGAGATTTTGGTTTGGTATATAGGTCTTATGGGCTGAGGATTGGACTCGCCAACTTGATCCGCACACGTTGAGTTCCTTAAGAGGAATTGCTAATGCACATTGAGCCAAATACGTTTACCTGTCGGTGTTGACTGTTTTCAGTTAACTTTAACTTTTTTGGGTTAAATATGGAAAAATAAATATCGTTGTGGGGGATATGATTGTTTGGACGAGCATATTTCACAACTTTATGTGGCTATATGCTTGTCTTGTACTAACAATATTTTTTTCACTAACAAGTTGTTGATATCACTTTTTGTTGAGTTGGTTTGGTTTCTAATGAACTTATTTTGTAATGCTAATGACTTTATTTTATAACCGGTTTTACATATAATTATGTATTAGTTTAAACATGATTTGAACTCGTTATAGACTTATTATGTATTAGATGTATATGTGTTTATAAAATTTCACTTTTTATAATGCAACCAACCCGAGCAAGCTCGGTTTAAAACTAACCCAAGCTCGAACTTAGATTTTAAGCTTGATTAAAAACAAGCCAAGCTTGTGGTTTCAAATTTTAAGCTTGGTATTATATCGAAGAAAGTGCTAGAAAAATTGTGTCGTGAGTTTTTGTTGCCGCCGCATCGCGCGGGTCTCCTGGCTCCTGCTAGTGTATATATATATCGAAAAATTTCCCAAATTGCCCTTTTTTATAGAAAGAAACTGAAAAATATCTCTAAATTTCAACATATTCTCAAAATAACCCATCAAATTTGGACTGAGGAGACGAGATCTGGAAAAATCCTTTCGGCCAATAAAATTCTAGCAAGTGTCAAAATCCGACGAGTTTTTTAAAAATATTGGGGGACAAGTCCATATTTCCTATTAAAAGTTCTTCTAATAAAACAGTCTTTTCCGACGGTCTATTAATGTTTCCTAACGGGTCCCCACAACTTCCAAAAACATGAAAAATTGTGCCTTCAAATTCAGTCTTTCAAGACACATTTAGGGTGAATTTGATTACTCACATGTTTGAAGTTTGAACGCAACAACCTGTTGACATCACTGTTGCAGCCCTACTTGTTTTGTTCTTATTTTTTCCTTTTTAATATAGTTTATTGTCTAATTCTTGTCATTTGACATCACACAATCAGTTCCCAACTAATATGATGTGTGTTTTGACTAAAGTTCTTTTAATATTGTTACTTTCTTAAACTGCTATTTGTGAAGAAAAGCATTGGTCATAGTTTTGATGACCCAAAATAGGCTCTTAAATCTTGTTCTCGTTCAACAAAATAACTCACAAGTTTCTTGCAATTTGCAGAGTCCAATAGCGTTCTTTGCCAACCAGCCAATGAATATCATCTGCTAATGATTGATGAGGTTTGTGCATTCTTGTAATATTCTTTGAATTGTTATAATCAACTAATTTTTTTTATAAAAGAATCATGGTATCATAATTTTAATTTGAAAATGTATAAAAATCATGATGGGTTTGCAGGTTTATGGTTACTGATGGATAAAAAAGCAGGCACGCCAGGGGCAAAAGTGAAAAACAATGAATTTTGCTTGTCTATGCATTTCCGATATATTGAAAAAAAAATATGGAGTGACTTGGCTGCCCAGGTGGGATCAGTGCTCAAAGACTACCCAAATTATCATGATGTGATCAAGCATCCAATGGACTTTTTAATCATGAGGAAGAAGTTTGCGAACTGCAAAGGAAGAAGTGTTGAAGTAGCCTTGTTTATTAGTTCCCTTGGAGTAACTGATACTTTATTGTACGCTCTCTCTTACTACGTACCATGCAATTTGACATTTGATTTTAATTATGTCGGATTCATTTCAAAATGTGAGTTTTATGTAATTTTTTCGTCAATTGCTATAGTGGCTATGGTTTTTTTTGATAATTGGAGTGGACCTCCACTTTTCAAGTGTGATCCGGCTGGCCACTTCTTTAGTCATAAGGTATGTAAAATTTATAGAGTAAGATCTGATTATCATCAAACACCAACATTTTCTTTATAGCACTAATTTCATTAAAATTACATGTTATAAGCTTATTAGCTTGATAAAACTGTGTATTCTTATTTAAGCTACTATATTCTTGTTTGAAAATCACTAGAACTCTTAATTATATGTCTTAATAATTTTACTATTTGTAATTTTGTAGTGTCCGGCTCAGCCGAAAGTACCAAGGTTGTCACACCCTAACCTACGACGGAAATGTCGGGGCGCTAACTGATTGTCACAACTCTCAAGGTTACTATCATGCACAATATAAGTTTCAATATCTATTTAATAATTTCAAATAATTCGAGTATAAAAAATACAACTTATTAAACAAACAACAATTACAAATTTAATTCTTGATCGTATCATTTCTAACTTAAATTCTCCACTAAGTCTTCACCAACCTGCATTAAATTTCTACGATAACCTGCATATACGTTTAAAATAGAATTTTATCAACAACACATGTTGAGTGAGCAACACACCAGTTTAGTTGTACATATAGTATATAACAAAATACGTAGCTGCAACAAGTCATATGAGAATAACAAATTAACCAAATGAGCAAGTATAACTGAGATGTCGAGAAGCACAAAGGCTATAACGACTGGCGTATGATCATACTATTATGAGATTATGTTGGACCTCTCCGAATGCGGTTCACGTAAAGCATGTAAGCACATAAACAAGTAAGGTATACGTTGTTAACACATAAGACAATAGTTGCAGTTTTGTGTATAAATATATATGAAAAATACAATTTACGCATATGTCCCCAAAACGTGGAAAAAGAAGTAAAATAGGGGAATGTGGTACTCACATTGATAGACGAACAAAGGTGAATAGATAACAATAAAAAAATGACGAAGGCGGACCACGCGCGTTGACGATAAGGCCTAACAAAGAAAATAAATACTAAGATACGCTAAGTTAATAAACTAGATCGATTATAAAAGCTCGATAATTATCATTCTTATTTAGTTAATATTATACCCTTATTTAATAATATATATAAAGATATATTATGTAAAATCTTTAGTTTGTTTTATATAAGTAAAACACATCTTAAAATTACCATTATTAGTTTTATAAATCTGTTTAAAAGTATTTTATAATATTTTATTATTAATAAAGCTTTCTTTTATATTAATTATTGTAAATAATAAACAATAGATAATAATACTTATATAAATAAAATCGTTTATAAAATACTTAAGCTTATAAACATATTTTAATATGTTAATTACATGATAAATATATATATTAATAAAACCCCATTTTTTATATATTAAAACCTTCATTATAAAACTTTAACAATTTGACTACTATTATATATACATATACATATACGTATACATATACATATATATATGATTTATCCAACATTCGGAAAAGAAATCGATTAATATGTTAGTCTTATATAAAATATTAATTATAAATCAATTTACACACTTTAGCCGGCGTCCCGATGATTGGGTGATGGAAGGTTAATCAGGCATCATGTGGTGGCGTTGATAGCCGAAAGACAAGGGTACATGCACCAATCAGCCGGCGTCCCGATGATTGAGTGCTATGTGCCTTATGTAATATGTCCAAGGCTTGATGCAAAACTATTATCGAGCCGGGGATCTCACCGGAAGCAGCCTCTCTATCCCCATGGGGTAGAGGTAAGGCTGTCTACATCTTACCCTCCTCAGACCCTACCATAGCTTTGCTATTGGTGGGATATACTGAGTACGATGATGATGATGAATTTACACACTTTAAATCCTTTAAACAATAAAAATAAAAGATAAAAGTCCAAATACGTCACGGACGGGACTCGAACTTGAGATGTTGGCTGGCACAAGAGTTAACAAACACCCAGCCGACCAGCTGCGCTGCTGTGTTGACATGTTTAAGAATACGAATAACAATTTACATACAGTTAGATAAAGAATTCCCAAAATTATAAGAACCCTAAATCGAAAATTGATTAATCCGTTAATCTAAAACGCAATTAACCTTAGGGTAATTGACGAATGAGTCACGACGATTTCAACAGTATAAAGAATTACCTTTAACGATGTTCATTGAGGGCTTAATTGATCAATAAAGCGCACGGTCTGAACAAGAACAAGAACGTATAGTTGCAGAAGATTATACTCCAATTCATTTAGGGTTAACGTTGGCGATGGCTAGAGAATGCTAACTGTACAATTAATTAGATTATAACAATAGATAATATGTATATTCTTAAACGAGATAAGTCGGCCGAATATTAAAACCAAAACGTAACTGAATTCTTGTTTCTAAAGTAAAGATGTCGGTTAGGCCGAGATTTGCGGATATATTACAATTTTGATTCAATTTCCAAATTGTTTCGGAGAATTAAGGTCCAAGCTAAAAGATTGGGTATATGGGTTCGCTAATTGGGTCAAATGCGGGTTCTGGGTCAAGGGTTTGGGTTAAAGGAATATATAATAAAATAATATAGCAGATTTTACAAATAAGCCCCTGGACTATTTAGGTGGAAACAAAGTAGGGTTAAAGTATATTTTAAGGCTAGAATTGTATATATATCAAAGTAGTTTTAATTATTAAATAAATATTAAAACAATAATAATAATGACTCGCCAAACGTGATATTTAGTCGTTTAAATTTTCCAAAATAAAAACGGGTCGGGTAACGGATAAAAATATTAATTAGAAAAACCGAGTTGTTACAGTCTCCCCTACTTTAGAGAATTTCGTCCCGAAATTAAGAAATACTATAACAACACTATTAAATAAATAAGGAAAAAAAAAACATAATACAGAAATTTAGATAGTTGAAATAACGCTACAAATGAAAGATCCGATGAGGGCACTTATATATAGGATGTACCAACGGCGTATCCACCATGTCCTTATCATCTCTACATTTGTACCATTATCCCAACTACTTTCGATTCTATAGTATGGCACACCATCTTACGCATCATGCTTTCCATGCGAGGACTTCAATAATTATGTTCCGGACCATAATTATTTTCGTCGTCGGATGGTCCACATGATTCGTCCCATCGTGTGGATTTACAAAACGTTTGATTAAAAATATGACTTTGAGGAAACAAAAGTTTTAAGGAGTTTTAATTTAGAACACTATAAAGTCAACAATGTATGATTTCAAAAGTTATAGTGGATTTTAATAAAGCAAGAAATTATTAGGACGACTTTTAAACGTAAAGATATAAGTATTTAAAATTTAAGAAGGGTAGCTTATAAATAGTGAAGATAAAAAAATAAGATAGAAGTAGGCTTAAATAAACAATCTATTTAATAAAAAAAAAAGAAACTTTATTCTTAAGATAGATTATAAAAAAAAATAGATAGTTCAAAAGGCCATAAGAGGCGTTACAATAATTAAGAAAAAGACAAAATAAGGTAAGATAGATAAAGGGAACGACAAAGGTCTTCAACATCGTTGAGTAGCTTGATTGACGTGACTTGAGGCATCATGAGGAGTTGCAGGAGTAGGAGCTGTTGAGGTAGATTGATTCGGCTGATATATATATATTTGTAATTAATGGTAAATATAATAGTAGTAATTAATAATTATGCAAATAAAATTTTTTTTACTAAAAAACAATATGATGACACGCATAAATGTACGTCATATATCAGTGTCATAAATGCTAGTAATAAAAGCGTGTCATATATGCATGTCATAAATGTGTGTCATTAAACATGACATGCGAAATGCTTATCATGATCAATTTATGAAGGGGCCTTCAATGACACGCATTTGCGAGACATCCGTACCCTTTAATGACACACAATGCTTGTCATAAAAGTAACCAACAAGAAAAAGAAAAAAGTTACATGAACCAACAGACACCCCACGACCAAACCCGATGGCTACATGTTCGCCTCAACGCATTGCTCCAGATCCACTGGACTAGAAACTTTCGCCGAGCTCCGTTTACAGCCCCGTTGGCGTCCACCGGCACTTGCACCCCGAGATTCAATTTCTCTAAAAAAATCAGTCAGCTTCAGATTACCTTCTCCTCGTTCTTGTTTTAATTAAAATTATTATCACACGATGACAATCCCTTCCATCTTCATTGCCTCGGTTTTGTTATTCATGACCAGCGTCTCCTCTTCCTACCATTTCCCCACCGTTCACCAGCTTCCCTTGTGCCGTCTGTCACCGAAATGCAGTACCACCAGGGACCGGTGTTAAGCCCGGACATGGAGGTACACATAATCTGGTACGACAACTGGACACGTACCCAGAAACATATCATTATAAGTTCCCTATCCGCACCTAACCACACGTCCCCGTCCTTCGCCGACTGGTAGAAACTGCTCAACATCTATGACGACCAAACGGGCACGGGTGTAACACGGAGGGGTCGGGACTGGAGGGGTCGTTGCCTGCGTACCAGGCGTTGATTAGAGGGTTGGTGGAGACCTCCGCCAGCTCATGGGCGATGACGCTTATCATTGCGTCAACCCCAATATCCCCGTTGGGAATTTTCAAGGCTTCACGAAACCTCTCATATAGTCGGGCATTGCGAATGGGTAGGCGCAGAGGCTGGGGCACATCTTCCCCGAGTTTCCCACCCAAGCGAACGGCAAAGTGTATACGACGAGCAGGGGAAGGTAAAATGATGGAATCTTTCCTCTCCAATATCCTTCCTCTATCCAACAGAGGGTATGACTTTTACAATTCATCATTCGGTGAAGGTGATGAAATTATGAATTCTATGGCCATGTGCATAGGGGACGTTTACTATGGGTGTCTTAATAGCTCCATAGTTAAGGCGCATGATGAATATTGCCCCTTAAGCAAGGGAGCCGCAATTTACCATGACCAGCAGCGTACACTGGTCAACTTCAATCATTTTCAGCGTGAAAATTTGGAAGTGATTTCAATGGGAGAGAAAGTCGGGTCCTTGGATCTGTTCAACGAGAAGCTTAGGTTACTATTAGACGATCTAATAAAAGATACTGCTTCAGCGTGTGGGGACTCCCAATTTTTCAACATAAGCACTTTGAAGAGATCTCTGGTGTCACCACTGGTGACACCAGAGATCTCTTCAAAGTGCTTATGTTGAAAAATTGCGAGTCCCCACGCGTAGAAGCAGTATCTTTTACTAGATCGTCTAATGGTGACACCAGAGATCTCTTCAAAGTGCTTATGTTGAAAAATTGGGAGTCCCCACACGCTGAAGCAGTATCTTTTATTAGATCGTCTAATAGTAACCTAAGCTTCTCGTTGAACAGATCCAAGGACCCGACTTTCTCTTCCATTGAAATCACTCCCAAATTTTCAAGCTGAAAATGATTGAAGTAGACCAGTGTACGCTGGTCATGGTGTATTGCGGCTTCATTGCTAAAGGGGGCAATATTCATCATGCGCCTTAACTATGGAGCTATTAAGACACCCATAGCAAACGTCCCCTCTGCACATGGCCATAGAATTCACAATTTCATCACCTTCACCAAATGATGAATTGCAAAAGCCATACCCTCTATTGGACAAAGGAAGGTTATTCCATCATTTTACCTTCCCCTGCTCGTCGGATACACCTTGCCGTTCACTTGAGTGGGAAATTAGGGGAAGATGTGCCCCAGCCTCTGCGCCTACCCATTCGCAGTGCCCGACTATATGAGAGGTTTCGTGAAGCCTCAAAAATCTCCCAACGAGGATATTGGGGTTGACGCAATGATAAGCGTCATCGCCCATGAGCTGGCGGAGGTCTCCACCAACCCTCTAATAAACGCCTGATACGCAGGCAACGACCCCTCCAGTCCCGACCCCTCCGTGTTACACCCGCGCCCGTTTGGTCGTCATAGATGTTGAGCAGTTTCCACCAGTCTGCGTCGGACGGGGACGTGTGGTTGGGTGCGGACAGGGAACTTATAATGAAGAGGTAGGTCCTAGCAGAGCCCAGTTGGACCCGCAGGACTCACCTTGAAGAGAGACGTCTGCGCAGAAACCAACTGGATCAGCAGGACCCACCATGCTCAGAGACGTGACGTCCTTACGCGCAATACGCAAGCTGTTCCCGCAGGAAATGCCTCCCAATGGCGAAGTACTCCGCCTGTTCCCGCAGCTGCGGATACAAGCCATCAGGGAAGGCCACCCGCGCAGCAAGGCTACACGCACAAGGCACTTAGCTCTCAAAATAATTCAGTAGTCACCTGAAGGAATGAGCAAAGCCGGGAACAATCCCGCACAAAGGCGGGAGGGGGAATACTCCCGCCCAAATGAGCCAGTCCGTACGATACTGGAGGATCTTTTGTACTGTACCTGACGAGGTATGGGCAAAAGATCTGACTAGAGATACGACAGCTTATTGACAACAGTATGGCGAGCAGCATGCTCTTGTACTGTATGTCACTATTAGCCGCTGCCTACTCACCAACTCCTGTCATACCACGTGCATAGCCTGCAGTTGGTGGAAAAGGAATAGTACACAGCAGGCCTGGTCACTGTCAGCCGCTGCCTACCCACCAACTACCAGCATGGCACGTGCGTAGGCCACAGTTGGTAGAACAGGAATACTATTCAGCCGGCTATACCCTCTTGGAAACCTACCTTCGGCTATAAATACCCCAAATGGTATGATCATCTCATCTTATCTTGTATCTTACATCTTATACCTGATATCTGCTCTAGCAATCTCTTAATATACACTTATATTCAAGAGCAATCTAGTCTGATTCTCACGCCGGAGCGTGGTCACAAGGAGGTACCCCCCTTCTCAGTGACGAGCTCACGGTGTCTGTTTTGCAGGTTATCAGAAGAACCATCTTTGCCGGATCTAACCCCTCGTGGGAAACATCTATTTAACCCCCAGATTATCCGTAATCTGCCCGGGGTCGATTAGTGTTTCTTCATATAATGATATGTTTTTGGGTACGGGTCCAGTTGTCGTACCAGATTATGTGTACCTCCATGTCCGGGCTTAACACCGGTCCCTGGCGGTACTGTATTTCGGCGACAGGGGGCGCAAGGGAAGCTGGTGAACGGTGGGGAAATGGTACGGAAGAGGAGACGGTGGTCAGGAAGAACGAAAACAAGGCAATGAAGATGGAAGAGATCGACACCGTGTGATAGTGATTTGAATTAAAACAAGAACGAGGAGTGGGTAATATGAAGAAGCTGATTGATTTTTTTTAAGAGAAATTGAAGGAGAGAAGCTCTGAATGTTTGAGTGGAGACAGTGAGGTCCAGGGATGCCATATTTATAGCACTTTGGTGTCATTGTGGGATGGGACGTACTCCTAACCTTACATCTCTTTGAAGGAAATAATGTCATTTGGAAAATAACAAAGCCTTTAAAAATAAATTAGAAAATCAAAACTAAATGCCCTTTGAAACATTTCTTAATTAAAAAAATAAAAGTTTGGTTTGAAGTACATATTTTGTAAAATAGTCCATCAAGCTACTTTTGGATTATTGTCCCATTTGTTGTTATATTCTGATATACTTCTTGTTCATGTCCAATATTTGGACCTCACGTTTTTTATTTCATAATTATGGCCTTTTGGTGTTGAATCTATTCGGCCTTGTATATATAGTTTAATAATAGTTGTATATGTAATCATTTTTTACTAGTATCGGGTAATATGGGTTTTGGCCTTTGGGTGAGATAGTATAACAACACTACATACCGTAACCTATCTCTGATTAAACCACAAATGATAATATATACACACAGAAGAAGACGGGGATGCCTTTTGTACCTACCACCATCTTTGATCTATAGATATTACATTAACCATAGCATACCTACCAACTTAAATATATAACTAATGGACTTGAATGTCTACCAACTTAAATATATAACTAATGGACTTGAATGTGTGCCCTGTGGCGTGGACACATCTGGGATATGGTCGATATCTTTTTGGTTCGGCTTGTTATGATAACGGTACGCTTCTAGCACCCGCTACAATAACCAAAAAAGAAAACCCAAAAAAATAAATTTATAATTGATCAAAAGAATATTGACACGTATTGGGTTCATTGACTTTGTTTTTAATGCTTAACTGCAATATGTTTTTAACTAAAATATAAAGTTAACTTTAAATTCATTATTTACTTAAATAAGAGAATTTAGTTAAGAGACTGTAAATATGAAAACAGTACTTAATTTTAACGACTCATTCGTGAAAAAAATATTTTAAACATGGTGCACGTCATGACTAATAGTGGTTTTGATAGTTGAAGTATGATGATCATCTAAATATAAGTGTTGGGTAATTTTGGAATGCATGTGAAAGGATGTGTACGGGCTAGTCTAACTAATCTGCTTGGGTCTAAACCAGAATAATGTTGCTCAGGTGCTGTTTGTTTTTCAGAGGTAAAATGTCAGAAGACTGCGAAACCACATCTGCCAACATCTGTAGCAGAAGAGGTGGACCAAAACTCTGCAGTCTGCAACAAGAAAACTGTTTGTTTTTTAATAACTGCAGACTACCAAAACTATTCTAAATCTAATCTAATCTAATCTCATAAGACATATAACAAGTTAATGTTTGATATATTAGCTAGCGTTCACAGTTCAAGTAACTTCAAAGCAATTATCTTTTCCACAAACTAACGCCTAACATAACAACAATTATCAAGTAAAATCATGAAAATGTTTATAGCATAAAAATAACAATCAAAACACGTATTCATTACCACGAGACAAACAAACACACACTCTGGTTCAATAAGCCCTAACAATCACCAAAATCAATCAAAACATGTATTAACCACTACGAGATAGCATAATCTGGTTCAATAAACCCTAAAATCACCAAACTCAATAATAACAGAACCTACACACCAAACATCAATAGTAACAAAAGGTATGAAATTAAACCTGATATGGGGGAATAGAGGACGGCGGGGTTGCAGCGGTGGGGCGGCACTGGAGCAGTAGAGCGGCAGCGGCAGGTTGCGGCGGTGGGGCGGCGGCGCTGGAGCAGTGGAGAGATGGGGTTGCAGCGGTGGGAGAGTTGGGCGGCAGTGGAGCGACAGGTTGATGGTGGGTGAGTTGGGTGGCAGTGGAGAGGATGAGGGGATTAGGGTTTGGGAGTGTCTGATGGAATAAGAAAGATGGAAAGAAATTGGTTAGAAGAGGTGAGAAGTAACAATACCAACACTTCTGGGAGAAGAGGGCTCGCAGACGTTTTTTAATGAAACGTCTTCGGAAAAACAAACACACTGCAGAGCCCAACGTCTGCGCGCCCTCTTCTCAGTGCAGACAAAAGAGGTGGAGAAGTGCTTTTGAGGAAAAACAAACAACACCTCAATTATTATAATTTTTTATTTGACACAAAGATAATTAGTTGTTTTTATCTTCTCATTTCCTTATTTCCTCAATTTAATACCTTCGAATATGACATTTCCTTATAACTTTACTTTACTTTGTAACCCCAACTTTCATATGTTTGCATGTTTATAGCAACCACTCGATCAATAATATTTTCTTTATAAAAGTTATAAATATCTAACTATCTATATAATAGCCTACCATAAAATCCTACGTGTCCCTCTCACATCGCTCCCCACCTCTTCTAGAGCTATCAAATTGCTTGATTTTAAAATGGAGAGCTCTTATTGATTTAACCTTTTAAAATTCGCGGGTCATGCATGCGGTTGGATCCTCTTAACCCGGATGTCAAATAACCCGTTTCTTAGATGCAAACCCTAATATTCACAACCAGTCTCTTCTGAGCTTCAACGAAAGCTCATCCCCACTTACCCAACCTATCAAAACACCTGCCTCAACTTCTTCTTCTTCCCTGACATGCCGTCGTAACTGATGGTCGGTTAATTTGTATATGTTTTAGTTTGTTTATTATTTAGTTTTAACTGTTTATTCTAGAACTATCGATACTTCATATGTGTTTTATTGGATTTCAGGTCATAGGCGTTAAAGTATTCAGTATGGACCTGTTGTGACACGGAATGAAGACCCGGGATGTCCAACATGCAAAACGAGGAAAAGAATGAAGTTTGCTGTAGCAGGGTCCCATCGCGGTACGCGATGGGCTTGCTGGTACCGCGATGGGAGATTAAATAATGTTGACCACTTGGTCAATAGCGGTACACGATATGTAACAAAAGACCCCGTCGCAGTACGCGACGGGAGGTGCAGACGGGATTTTTAGGTTATAATCATATTCTCATTCTCAAGAACCCTAACTTCGTTTTTGACGACCAAGAGGCGATTTCCAGCAGTCCTATAGGCGATTTCCACTATCCTAACTTCGTTTTTTTCGTGTGACCAAAGGTCAATGTTCAACTGAGTGTTCCGACTGAAGATGAAGATGAGGGGGAAGATTACAATAGAAATGAAGGTTTTCGGGCAGCTGATGATGAGGTAGATCGATGGGTTAGAAGGAATCTGGTGGTTGAGCGAGAATGAGGTTGATGAACCAGAGATTGAGGGTGATAATCAGTATGAAGAAGAAGTGGAAGAGCCGGTAAATCGAAGACGGGCTAAACCCGTTAACAGAAACGGAAGGGATCGAGAAAGGGTGAATCGGGCGGAACGGCCCGAAAGAGTTCATGGTATTCCGGTTAACCGGGGCGGTATGGGAAACCCCGGGATCAGAGGAGAAATTACATAGCCCCGGCTTATGGTGTTAACAGTCGGTTCAGACTGGCTATCTCAGATGGAGCATCCCCGTTGGTTCCACAGGAACGAGTGCAGGGATAACAAACTTTCAAGTCCCGGCCATCTTACATCAACATCGTTCCTCACTTCAACGGGATGGCTTCGGAAGACCCGTATTCACACTTAACTGATTTTTCGGCAATCTGCGGGTCTATCGGTGACGGTACGTTTGATCAAGATGAAGTCCGGTTGCGGTTATTCCAATTTTCCCTAAAATACAAAGCAAAACTTTGGTTTAACTCGCTACCGATGCACAGTGTCAGAAACTGGGCCGAGATGCAACTAGTTTTTCTAAACGAGTTTTATTCACAGTCGAAGACTACCGAGGCCCGTTCCGACATTCGTCACTTTTCACAGTTACCTGGTGAGTTATTTCACGAAACCTTTACCAGGTATAAAGACATGATCAGGAAATGGCCACATCACCAGATCGAACTGTGGGAACAGGTAAAGTGCTTTGTTGATGAGTTGACATATGAGGACCGAATGCATCTTAAGGCCTCGTGTAATGGTTTGTTGCTGAATCAGCCGGAGGAAGATGATTGGGATTTTTTGGAGTTTATGTGTGAAGATTCCAAGGCAGAAGCAGCAGCTGAAAGACGAAGACGTGGTAATTCCTCCAGGTCAGTTAAGTCAGTTACGAGTGAATCTGAAAGAATTGCTGAGTTAGAACGTGAACTGGCTGGGTATAGAAAGGGTAAGAAGGAAGAAGTCGGGAAAGTTGGTGTTATATTCCCGGTTTGTGAAGATTGTGGTGAAATCGGGAATAAGGCAGAAAATTGTCCCGAATATTATGATGATGTGGAGGATGACACGGAGGAAGTTAATTACACTTACGGGGATTCCAAAGGCCAAGGGTTCAATTCGAACACATATCACCCGGGCCTGAGGAATCACCCGAATTTTCGTTACGGGAACGCGTCTTCTCAGTTGAACCCGAACTTTCAAGGATCGTGCCAGAACAGATTGCAGGGTAATTACCGCCAAAGCGGTTATCAGCAGGGTTCGAGTAATCAGAATCGGGGGTATAACAGAGACAGTAACCGGGGTGAAAATTTTTTGGGTAATCCGGATCAGCAGAAACGGTCCTCGGGTAATTCGGACGACTCAGTACACTCAAAGTTGGATGCGTTATTGAAAGTTATGACTGATCAAAAGGTTGAGACGAAGCCACAGTTCGAGTTACGGGATAAATCGTCGGAGGCAATGATGAAGCAAATTGGTCAGCTCGCTTTAGACATGGCGAAATTACAAAAGAATGCGGGCCAACTTCCGAGCGACACCACAGTCAACCCGAATAATCACAGTTCTAGTTCGAAAAAGCACGTCAACTAGGTAAGTATTTTACGTAATGATAAGAAATATGATAATAAGGTTATGGGGTCCACCACCATTGGTTGATGGGTTTGTGGAAGAAATAGATGAAACTCTCGTCAGTGATGACGAGCCGGAACCGATTGAATTAAATAAACCTAACAAAAGTGAAACTAAAAATAATAAATCGGTTCCGAAGGATGACACCAATAACTCTAAGGATAAGGAAAAGGTGAAAACTGTTCCATATCCCGATGCTTTGTTGGCGCCATCAAAGGCGAAGATGGCATCAAAACGAGGCCCACAACAAGAAGAAATGTGGGAAACGTTTAAACAAGTCAAAATTAACATTCCTCTTTTAGATGTATTAAACAAATTCCCGCCAATGCTAAGTATTTAAAAAAATTGTGCACATAGAAAAGGAGTCATAAGATTCCTAAACATATCGATTTTACCGATAATGTGAGTGCAATTCTTTCGGGTGCTCTTCCACCCAAGCTACAAGATCCGGGAACGCCCATTATACCCATTAAAGTGGGTGATTTTAAAATGACTCGGGCGCTTCTAGATCTTGGAGCTAGCATCAGTATACTCCCGGGAAGTCTATACGATCAGTATGACTTTGGCCCGCTTCGCGTGGCTACCACCACGGTTGTCCTGGCTGACCAGACACCGAAACTGCCCCGAGGAATATTGACTGACGTTATCGTCAAGGTGGAAGACTTTTACTTTCCAGTTGACTTTTTGGTCCTCGATTATGTTTCGGGTGGAAGGACCAAACAGCCTACGGTTATCCTCGGTAGACCATTTTTGGCTACCGCAAATACCAACATTAATTGTAGAAATGGTACTATTGACATGGCATTCGGTAACCGTAAGCTGAGGATTAATGTTTTCACACGTGGAAATAATTCTCCGGTCGATGACGAGTGCTTCATGGCTGATGTCATTGACGAGTGCATCCTGCTATACGACTCTGTCTTCAGTTCGGATGGCACAGCGGAGACGTGTTTTTTGTTTGACAGGTTACAGGTGGAAACAGACAAGTTGCTGGAAGAGGAGGAAAGACAAATGGAGATCGCAGCTGTGCGAGGAGACCGTCCACCATGGTCATTTCAGGTGGAACCGCTTCCCGAGAAGATTGATACCGGGTTGAAACCGTCAATGCTGGAAGCACCGAAAGTCGAGCTGAAAGAGCTCCCAAAGCATTTAAAATATGCTTTTCTTGGTAAGAATAATATGTTTCTTGTTATTATAGCTTCTAATTTATCTTTGGAAAAGGAAAATGCTTTGATGGAGGTGCTGGTTGCGAATAAAGAAGCAATCGGGTGGACGATAGCGGATCTGAAGAGAATCAGTCCCTCAATTGTGATGCACAAAATCTTAACAGATTCGGCTGTCAAACCTGCGCACGATGCTCAGCGGAGGTTGAACCCGAACATGAGGGAAGTGGTGAAGAAGGAAGTGCTGAAGTGGTTAGATGCTGGCATTATCTTTGCCATATCAGACAGCACGTGGGTGAGCCCGACACAGACCGTACCGAAAAAGGCGGGCATCCAAGTCGTTAAGGACGACTCAGGTAACAAGGTCGCCACCCGGCCGGTAACCGGGTGGCGTATTTGTATTGATTATCGTAAACTGAACGCAGCAACATCAAAAGATCACTTTCCACTTCCGTTTATCGATCAAATTGTCGAAAAGCTATCTGATAAAAAATTTTATTGTTTTCTAGATGGGTATTCCGGGTATAACCAGATAGCTATTCATCCTGAAGATCAGGAAAAGACCAAGTTTACGTGCCCGTATGGCATATTCGCGTTTAGGAGAATGCCATTCGGGTTATGTAACGCCCTGCCACCTTTCAGAGGTGCATGATAAGTATCTTTTCAGATATGGTGGAGGAGTCTTTGGAAATTTTCATGAATGATTTTTTGATTTTCGTCACATCTTTCGAGTCATGTTTAAACCAACTTGAAAAAGTTTTGAAAAGATGTGTCGAAACGAACTTGGTACTTAGTTGGGAAAAGAGCCATTTTATGGTCCAAGAGGGAATTGTATTGGGCCATGTTGTTTTGAGTCGAGGGATCGAGGTGGACTGGGCTAAGGTCCAAGTCATTTCCACTTTACCTCATCCCACCAATGTCAAGGGCATTAGATCATTTATGGGGCATGCCGGGTTTTATAGACGGTTTATTAAGGGTTTTAGTGACATTACCAAACCCTTATGTAATTTATTGCTTAAGGATGCCCCGTTTGACTTTAATGACGAATGTGCTAAGGCCTTTGACATTTTGAAATTGAAATTAGCTGAAGCCCCGATCTTGCAATCACCCGACTGGAGTTTACCTTTTGAAATAATGTGTGATGCAAGTGATTACGCGGTCGGGGCTGTTTTGAGTCAACGGGTTGACAAGAAACCCGTTGCTATATACTATGCAAGTAAAACCCTCTCGGATGCTCAATTGAATTATACCACAACCGAGAATGAGTTACTAGCAGTAGTATATCCTCTAGATAAATTCCGATCTTATATTTGGGGTAGTAAAGTTATTATATATTTTGACCATTCTGCTGTCAGGTACCTCATGGATAAAAAGAATGCAAAACCGAGGTTTATCAGATGGGTTTTGCTGTTGCAAGAATTTGATTTAGAGATTCGGGACAAGAAAGGGAGTGAAAATGTTGTTGCAGATCACTTGTCCCGAATTATGGTGGAAAATGGGAACACAGATGGGCCCATTAACGAGTCATTCCCGGATGAGCATATTCTGGCAGTTTCACAAAATCCCTGGTTTGCTCATATTGTTAATTTTAAAGTTGCAGGTGATTTACCAGAGCATTGGCCGAGGAGAAAGAAGAAACAGTTGATGTCCCAAGCTAAACAGTACATTTGGGACGATCCAGATTTGTTTAAAATCGGCGCAGATCAGATGATCAGACGATGCATACCTGAGGAGGATGTCAGAGCGGTGTTGGAACATACACATTCGTCTGCGTGTGGTGGTCATTTTAGTGGCCAGAAAACTGCTCGAAAAGTTTTAACGAGTGGTTTCTTTTAGCCGTCCTTGTTTAAGGATGCTCACGAGTTTGCGACACACTGTTTAAAGTGTCAACAACTCGGGGGTATTTCAAAGAGGGACGAGATGCCCTTGAACCCGATCCTTGTTGTTGATATTTTTGATGTTTGGGGGATCGATTTCATGGGCCCGTTTCCTAACTCGCACGGTAATTTGTATATCCTCGTGGCCGTTGATTATGTGTCTAAATGGGTCGAGGCAATAGCCACTAGGACAAATGATCATACAGTCGTTTGCAATTTCGTTCAAAATAATATTTTCTCGAAATTTGGAGTCCCCCGAACTATCATAAGTGATAGGGGATCTCATTTTAAGAATTTTAAATTCGGGAAATTGCTTAAACGATAGGGTGTTGATCACAGAATAGCAACTCCTTACCATCCACAAACGAGTGGACAAGTGGAGGTTTCTTATATGCAAATTAAACAAATATTGCAGAAAACCGTTCGGGCGGACTGAAAAGATTGGTCAACTAAGTTGACTGATGCTCTATCGGCCTACCGAACTACTTATAAAATGCCAATTGGAACCACCCCTTATAGACTTGTGTATGGAAAGGATTGCCATTTACCAGTTGAAATTGCACAAAGAGCGTTTTGGGCTACTAAACAGGTTAATATGGATTATGATGATGCTGGTAAAGCGAGGAAATTGGCTTTGTGCGAGATCGAGGAGTTGAGAGACGAGGCATATGATTGCGCGTCCGCTTACAAGGCAAAGATGAAGAAAGTTCATGATGCTAATATCCGGTTAAAGAATTTTGAAGTTGGTCAACGAGTGTGGTTGTACAACACGAGAATGAAACTCTTCCCGGGCAAGCTAAGAAGTAAGTGGACGGGCCGGTACTCGATTGTAAGAGTCGGGAATCATGGTCAGTACGAGATTGAAGATTTTGATGATCATTTGAGACAAGTGGTAAATGGCTAAAGACTGAAGCCATATTTGGAGATGAAGGACATACACGAGCTGGATAAGGAATCGGTGAATTTTATTGTAACTTCACCGGTTTATGAAGATAACTGAGTTCGAGGCATTGTCGAGCTATAGACTTTAAATTCAGCGCTTACGGGAGGCAACCCGGGGTTTGTAAGTGTCTGTCCAGTTTTATTTTTATTTTATTGAGTCTTGTACTTAGTGTCGTCTAGAGCTTTGTTGAAGAATGGGAAATTAGAGAAGTTCGGTAAGCATTGGTGTAGTACACGTCACTCCAGGTATGTAAATGTATTTTCAGTTTTGAACGTGTCCAAGGTAATGTCGGGATGCCAAAACAGGTGCGTTTTTGAAAAATTTCAAATCTGATTTCTTAACCCATCGTGGTACGCAATGGGCATGGCATAACACCCCATCACGATACGCGATGGGGTTAAAACCCTATTTTTCCCAGTTTGGGCGGCGGTACGCGCTCAGCCCCACTTAACCCATCTCGTACCGCTATGGGTCTTGGAGCTCCGCCTGACCCGGTAAATAATATAACCGACTCTTCTTCTTCTTTCTTTCTTTCTTCTTCTCTTCTTCTTCTCTCCTCCCTCTCTTTCCTGTCTTCTCCTCCTATCACCACCGTCCACCCACCACTTTCACCACCCTTCTCGTCTTCCTCTTCTCCGACGAACATAATCACCACCACTATCAACCTTCACCTTCAACCACAGTATCTACCGTCCACCCTATCCACTTCCAATCCACACCCATCACCGCCGCTGCTCCAACCACCACCATCCATCTCCCAATACCACATTCCCCATCATCAACACTGCCGTCAGCCACCAACACCATCACTAAACACCGTCTGCACGGTCACCATTCACCTAGCTATTATTATCACTATTGTTAGTCCAGTTTCGAGCCGATATCGAGGTAATTTTTATCACTATTATACTATTGTGCTGGAATTTTAACAGACATGGCTCGTTAAAATAGGTGATTTGTTGTGGGCGGGTATTATTGGGAACGTTGTCATTCGGGTTGTCGGGTTATTAGCGGGTTGATGCAGAATTTAGTTTGATATTTTGTTTGCTAGTTGTCATTGCCGGGTTTGTTGGGTTTATTGGGTGTGTCGGAACATTGGTTCAGTTTATTATTTGTTACTTTGGTATTATGGTTGCCGATTTGTTCGGGTTGATTATTGAGATGACTAATTAAGTTTGTTCATTATGTCGAGTCGGGTTTTGATGTTCACAGTTAAACATTATTATTTCATTATAAAATTAATGATAGTGTTGGTTTGATATTAAACAATTTATGTGAACTTATTTTCAAAAATATTGTTTTAATACTTCAAAACCCAAATCGACATATCATTCGTTTGCTGTGCACGTTTTTCGAGACTGTTCATTTGTGTGTTAGCTAGTTCGAGTCAATGGTCTGTTTTGTGTTTTGTCTTGTTTATTGGAATTTATTTGTGTATATCTTCTGTTTGTCAAGTGTTAAGTCGCGTTTCATTGTGTTTTTGTTAATCGAGTCTCAGGGCCGCCTTGCTAGCTTGGTGTTTTTAGAAATACGCGCAGGGTGTCCCCGAATATTTCGTCTTTATTTATTTATTTATTTTTAATATTTTATTAATATTTTAATATTATTTTATTATGTTGGACGACCACGACCGAAATGCTACACGGTTGTCGCCACATTGACCGTTAACATATCTAATTTGCATGTTTGATTTTGCAGATATGTCTGATGCACCAGAGTCCTCGCTCACCCGGCGCAAGAGGTAGCGGACTGATCCTCGTGTCATCCGCTACGGTAGTGACGAGGTGCAGATTGTTCCTGGCGTCGAGCCAGCTGATATTATGGGTGATGCACGTATTCCTCATCAGGTTCTTCGATTTTATTATACATCAGAGGAGTACACCAGCTTTCAGCGGGTTCGACAGATGCAGCTGCTCCGCCACCGTTCATTTGACTGGACATTGCTGCGTCAGTTGGGGATTCACGACCAGGTACGTGATTTATTGACAGGTCTGTGGGCAGCTGTACTCGCGTTTGACTCACGTTTATATGTCGAGCTCACATGTGAGTTCTACTCGACCTTTGACTTTACGCCCACGGACTTCAGTGGGCCACGCGCGGTATCATTCTCACTGGGACGACAGCTGTACGAGATGTCAGTCCCAGATTTTGCCGTGGCCACTAGATTTTATATGGCCGAGGACGTTCAGGCGCCTGCATTTCTGCAGAGTTTACGAGGTTACACCACACACGCTCAGGCGCCCCGTGAGCACTGGCTCACGGAGATCCAGCTCGGCCAGTATTGGGCGGAGATCGCCGACGGGGCCCACCCCAGTTCTGTTGTGGAGTCGTCTATTCGGGACCCCGTCCATCGCTACATTCACAGGATCGTTTCCTGTACTCTCGTAGGCCGACATTCGGGCCACGAGAAGTGCAACAACTTAGATCTGCTGTGTTTATATTCTATCCTTGGCCAGCGACCGGCCAATGTGGCGATGCTCCTGCTCACATCTTTCGCTCGGGGTAGCAGACTTCAGGGATCCTCGGCACACTTACCCTTAGGGCCTTTTATTACGAGGATTGCTGAGCGACTTGGGGTATTTGAGCGCTATCCGACCAGATACTTTACGTTGGGGCCAGCCACAGGTGTTTTTGGGATATCGGAGGCTCGTTGGGCTGGGATCGTTGTGGAGCAGGATCCAGTAGCTTTAGTCCCGGTCCGACATGGCCCACAGGCACCACCACCAGAGGGATCGAAGGCTGCAGTTTCTCTTCAGTGAGGTATTCCGATAGGTAGACAGCGTCGTCCGACTCCACATATTGAGCGACCTCAGCAGCAACATCAGCTGAGACAGGCATCAACATCATCATCTTCACAGCCGCAACAGCCAGTCACATTGGCTATGATTTATCAGCAGCAACAGCAGATTTTAGAGACCATGGCCTGCCATGATGACTACTTTCGTTTATTATTTGTTGCTTCGCAGGTACCGCTCCCACAGTCATTGATCATTGTAGTGGACCCGCCAGTGGATCCGCAGGACGAGGCAGATGATGATCCGTCAGTACAATAGCTTTTTGGTTACCTTTTTCACTTTATTTTGTTTTTATTAGTATCATGGTCTGTATTATATTATATTATATTTGGGGATTCATGTATGGGTAACTGGTTGGGCTTTATGTTTATATATCTTTTGATTGCTGCTGTGTTTGATTTAATTATATATTTTGTTGTAATCGAACTTTGTGGGTGTTGTTCACTATAAACCCTCACGAGACTCCACTCGTCCTCCCGGGCTACCGTGGGGTTTACAGGGCTTGTTGCATACTCTAAATGCAATAGTGATTCCTACGAAAGTGAGTTAGGTCTTTTAATGTTTTTAACTAACTTAACAGAATTTCTTATGAAACGACTTAATTTGGCTCGGTAATTGTTTTAATAAAATTAATATATATTCATTTTCATAACTCTTAAAAGACCTATGTCTTACACTTGTGAGAAGCTTGCTTCTACATGTCTCGAGACTTTGCAGGTTCGATTGTCAGTTTGGTAATTGGATGACACGAGAGCATACGAGTGTTTATGAGAGTTCACGAGCCGACTGGTCCTTCTCCAGTCCCGTTGATATCATGTGATTTCAGTTCATAATTTATTTTGTTTTTATTAATTTAAACATTAAAAGTGTAATTGTATAATTATTAGTAGAACCGCCACATTTGAGCCCCGAATGTTAAAATTTCTTATTAGTCAAAAAGTCAATTTCAACCCTGTCCCTCAAATATTTATTAATCGTTTTATCTATTTTAACATCGAGGACAATGTAAACCTCAAGTGTGGGGATGGGGGAAATTTGAAAAATTTTAGTCCGATAGTACCTCGAAGAGTGTTCAGAAACCAAAGTTGTTAACTGTTAATTATTGCCATTAATGCCAAGTCATAGGTTTCTGGTCATGGTTGGTTTTTCAGCTTCTCATTAGTCTTACTCACAAATGTTTTTATAAAGAGAAGTTGAAAATGGGGTCGTTTAGGCGGGGATAACGAGTCAAGGGGACGGGTATATATGTTTCATATCGGCAGGCCATTATTCCAGACATATTGTGAGATGGCCCCTTTACTTAATACACATACTATATAATAGATATAAAGCATGTCTTACACCCTTGATTGAGGGAAACCGGTATGTTTTACTGAGTTAGAACTTGCTTGTCACATGCTTATCGAGATCTTAATACCACCACCTGTATGGAGATTAGGACTTTAGAAAACCTTTACATACACTTTTCCTCCACTAAATAAATTTCCTTACCCGACAATATTCCCCTAGGAGCCCATTTGGACCTCATTCCTGTTATTTGCTAAACCAGACATTACACACCATTCCAGCCTTGGCCTTCATTATATTTTAACCCTGTGTGATGAAATCCAGTTCGTTATCGAGTTGTATATAGTCAGTTGTTGAGCATAGTACACAATGTACGTATGTCTCGGTTGTGTTGTAAAGATGTGTTTGTCAGAGTTGTATAATTATTTGCTTCAGTGTATTGTATATCAGTTTAAAAAAATATAAAAAAAATAAAAAAAAAATCAGCAAAAAGCCAAAAAGAAAGTCAGTTCTTATTCAGTTATGTATTTAGCAATCTGTTTGTTTTAGATTAGTTGTCAGTATATTTGTTTAACTGGGTTTCATCCACCTTAGTTACTAAATATGCCTATTCCGCACCCAACCTAAGCCTCAGCAAAACCTTAGTCCGAGTCTTTATGCAACCGGTGAGTAATGGGTGGAGATAAGACTGGCCTGCAAGCTTATTAAGTTGTAACTCATATTTGGTATTTGAGGGCAGAGACATATACTGGCACATCTTTTGCTAGTCCAGATATTAAACCGAGAGGAGTGTCGATAGTGTGAGGGGTATGAACATGTATGCCTTAACCGGAAACAAAGTACACTCGTCTGGGGGGCTCTATTGTTTTTATTATAGCATTTAACCGTATTTGTGAGATGTTAATCTAAAAACAGTGTCAGTATGGGAAACTGGGTATGACCTTAAACCTTACTAGTATTAACGGCGATAATCTACATACCTATGATGGAGGTCGATGTTTGCTTTAGAGTTTTGCTTGAGGGCAAGCAAAAGATAAGTGTGGGGATGTGATGGTCGGTTAATTTTTATATGTTTTAGTTTGTTTATTATTTAGTTTTAACTGTTTATTCTAGAACTATCGATACTTCATATGTGTTTTATTGGATTTCAGGTCATAGGCGTTAAAGTACTCAGTATGGACCTGTTGTGACACGGAATGAAGACCCGAGATGTCCAGCACGCAAAACGAGGAAAAGAATGAAGTTTGTTGTAGCAGGGTCCCATCGCGGTACGCGATGGGCTTGCTGAAGGTCCCATCACGGTACGCGATGGGAGATTAAATAATGTTGACCACTTGGTCAATAGCGGTACGTGATATGTAACAAAAGACCCCGTCGCGGTACGCGACGGGAGGTGCAGACGGGATTTTTAGGTTATAATCATATTTCTCATTCTCAAGAACCCTAACTTCGTTTTTGACGACCAAGAGGCGATTTCCAGCAGTCCTATAGGCGATTTCCACTATCCTAGCTCGTGTCAAGATCCTACATATGATTTCTATCATCCATATCGAATATTCAATGATGTCTAGGCTCGGCTAATCTCCTAAAATCGCACCCGGGATGTATAGTTTGTAACTCTCTACAGTTTTTCTCATGTGATTAAGAATACTTGTGTATTGTTATTGATGATTGATATATGATTATTGATGTTTAGTATTTCTGTGTGTTCGGTCGGTTTAGGTTTACGTTGGTCTGAACGATCTGTTACCAGTTGCTAGATAATTAGTCATATAACTGTTTGGTTAGATTGAATACGATAAAACGTAAAATTACCCTTAATTGAGTCACACTGGCAAGGACTGTTTGATAACCAGTGCCGTGTGTAAAGTAATTGTTGACGTCTAAGGTTTTGTCTGGTTGATCAGTTTTCAGTTAATCGTTAATAACAAATCTGTTAGGTTGCATGAGATACTGTTTGGTTGCTTACTTGAATTTCCCGGTGTGGTTTGCTTTGTTAACTGCTTAATACTCGTTTACTTGTTCATTGCTTAGTTCTCTGAATTTACTAAAAATTGCTTGTGTGATCAGCACTAAAAATTAGTCACTTCATAATATTAAATCTGTTACACGAATACATTGACCACATACTCCTTGTGATACGATACCCTACTTGCTCTAACTATTTAGAATAATTAGGTTTTTGATTGACTCAAACGACGGTCATCTGTAACCCTTTCTTAAAGCACAAATCCGGCCAACACCAAGGTTTAATTTCACTGAATTTGTTAATTTTAGTTAGTTCTTGATCGTCAATGTTCGGAAAATTTATCGCGTTTATCGAATTACTTAACTCTTATTATATTATTGTTTAAGTATATATATACTGTAATATATAATTATAACTTTCAAATTTTGGCAATTTTAACCCTAAACCAAAACTATAACCTCATTTTGTATCCACCCTCAAACCCTAGGGTTTAACATGAAAAGTGTTTTATAACCCATTTACCAATATGCTATCTTGACCTGTATTCTTATCCAAACCCATACATGTGACCCATTTAGCGAAACCGTGACCCGATTAACATTCTTGGACCTCAATCTTCGCATCTAACATAGTAATTTAATCATTGGACATGTTGTACTTGCCTTTTGTGGCTTGCCGACATCGTTAATTATGTTAATTCGATCAAACAGATTCGTAATTCTCAATTTGTTTAGCCGACATATCTCTTTTTTCATTATAACTGATGCCCATTTTTATGGCAACGGTTTAGTCCTTGCTTGGTAACCAATATCCATTTATATGGAATTGGTTGAGCCCTTTGTTTATGGTTTGATTGATTATTTATGTGCTATGGCTTAACTGTTGATCTCACATGAACAATTTGCACTTTGTATTATTATTATTATTATTATTATTATTATTATTATTATTATTATAGTGTCTTAAATATGGTGTTATACTCACTCAACCTAGTGTTGACAAAATTATTGTATTTCTAACGCATATGTAGGTTATCATGTGATTTAGTTGTAAGATTTGGTGAATAACTTAGGATTGCATGCTAGAGAGAAGAAACAAGAACTTTAAATTTTATTTAGTCTTTACTTGTTCTATTTATGAAATCATGTACTTAGATTTTATTAAAATTAAATAGACTACGTGAAAAAAGGGTTTTAGCCACACATGTGCTGAAATCCGTTTGCCATACTTCAGATTAAATGTGTGGCTAAAGGTCACCAATCATATTTTCAGCCACACAACTTTTATTCGTGTGACAAAAAAACACACCTGCTAGAACTTTTAGCCACATATGTTTGGTTCATGTGACAAAAACACGCATGTCCTGAACCTTAGTCATACATGTTCGGAGCTTTAGCCACACATGTTTGGTCGTGTGGCTAAAAAACATACCTGTACACAGCAGGTTGAAACATTTAGCCACACTTTAACAAAAAAAATGTGACAGTTACTAGCCACACTTAGAAAAGTGTGGCCGAATGTGATCTACGACCACAATAGGTTTCAATGATGTGGCTGAATGCTAATACATATTGTCACACTTATGGGTCAATGTGACCATATAACATTGTTTTTTAGCCACTATATGCTTTTATGTGTGAGTTAAAGCTAACGATTACATTAAAACAAAATGCGTGACTATTAACATTTAATGGTCACATTTTAATTATTTCATATGTGGCTAAAAGCTAATATATATGGTCATGCTTACGTGTTTATTTGACCATAAAGCATTATTTGATAGTCACTTATAATATTTGATGTGTGGCTAAAATCTAATAGTGACAGCAAAACAACAAATGTGACTATTATTAGTTAATGGCCACACTTTATGTTTCATGTGACTATCACCTTCACCTCCTCCTAATTACAAACCTAATCCATAAACATCGATTGAAGTTCATTACTCTTCTTCATCACTTTGCTTCTTGCTCCAAACTTCATCAACCATCCTGAGATCAGATCTAACGGGGGTTTTTAACATGATTAACTAGAACCCTAGAGATGTCATAAACATGTTAGGGTTTGAGTTTTGTTGAGAACAGTTGGCTGACAGATTCGTTCTCGTTTATTGATTGGTCTGTAACTCGATGTTAAATAATGATTATTGATCGATTCTTGATTTTAGGATATAGTATTCTGAGTCCAGTTTTCAGAAAGGTAAATTTTGTAATTTTTGGATGAGTGTTGAATACCTTTTATGATTTTACAAAAATATATGTCAAAGCTGATTCGAGGAGTTACGTTCTGGTCCATTTTTCGGACACCATAACTCCCTACTGACAAACCCAAATGGGTTGGTTCCACTTCTAGAACTTAGTATTCTGATTTTAAAAGATAACCCAATTGATCTTACACGATTTAGTTTAATGAGTTGATAGAACCATTAAATTAGTTTTGTTGCGCAATCTGTTGAACTATTAGTACAAATCTGTAATGGTTGAATTATTGTGAGTTTTCTATGCATGAGAAAAATATAATAAAAATTGTTTGAGAAACCTGATTCATATATCCAACTGTGGTAAATTCTGTAGAATTTATCCTTAATTTTTTCTTTGTGAATAAAATCAGTTTGTACATGCCAGAATCTGTCTCGTGAACTGAATGATCATAAGTTAAGTTGTATGATGAATATTTGGTTGCTTTGCCATGATATGATGTGTGGATACATTTAAGGACTTTGGTACTATTGACATTACTTATTATCACCAACGATTTGTCGGGTAAAGTTTGTGTTTGTGTGTGAGTTCATACGTGGGTCTTAGAGTCATGTGTTGTTGAACATATTCTCATAATTAAAACACTTGTACTAGGTAACATTTAGCGAGTCAAATGCATTCATTTGATTTTGAGAAAACTCTATTACACGCGACCTGGGTTTTGGATTTAAAACACGGACATACTTACATACTGGTTTTGAAAACACTAAATGTTTGCCTATACTTGTTTTCTAGATTGAAAACACAAAACGTGTTGAAGTATTGGTTATGTAACCTGCTGAAACGGGTAAAAACGAGCTGAACTGCGGAGTTTTTATTACTGAATTGCTGCAAAATTGGTCAAAACGCGTTGAAACAATCTGTTAAGTGCTGAAATAAGCTGTTAAGTGCTGAAACGGACTGAAAAGTCGCTGAAACGTGCTGTTTAACATGCTGTTTGCTGTAAAAATGAGCTGTTAAGTGCTGAAACGAACTGAAAAGTCGCTGAAACGAGCTGTTTAATATGTTGTTTGCTATAAAAACGAGTTGTTAAGCTGAAACGAACTAAAAATTGTTTAAACAAGCCAACACGAGTGTTTGTACTCGACGAGTTGGGTTTCGGTTTAGGCTCATTTCTCAGTTTTTTTATGCTGAATATTGACACGGAAGAAAACGTTTTAGTTTTTTTTTACTTTTTTCGTTTTTAATGACCCGAAACCCGTTTAGACCCATTCCGACCTTGACCCATTTTTACCCGAACCCGTTATGACCCGAACCTTTTGACCCTGACCCGTTCCGACCCGCACCATAACAATCTTTATTTTAATTGACCCGTTTCGACCCTAACTCGTTTCGACCCATAACCCATTTCGACCCAACCCAACCCATTTGCCACCCCTATGTTTAATGTATATCGACCGGTTAGGAAAGTTGTATATTTTAAGACACAATTTAAAAAAGTATTCAAAAATAATAATAAAAAAATCATAAGTCAAAATATAAATAAAAAACGGAAAAAGTAAAAAAACTAGAACATTTCCTCCGTTGTCATTGTTAAAAAAACGACCCGAAACCCGTTTAGACCCGTTCCGACCTTGACCCATTTTGACCCAGACCCGTTATGACTCGAACCTTTTGACCCTGATGCGTTCCGACCCGAACCATAACAACCTTTATTTTAATTGACCCGTTCCAACCCTGTGGACCTTAACTCGTTCCGACCCATAACTCGTTTCGACCCAACCCAACCCATTTGCCACCCCTATGTTTAATGTATATCGACGGGTTAGACAAGTTGTACCTCTTAAGACACAATTTAAAAAAATATTCAAAAATAATAATAAAAAAATCATAAGTCAAAATATAAATAAAAAACGAAAAAAGTAAAAAAATTAAAACATTTCTTCTGTTGTCCTTGTTAAAAAAAACAACCCGAAACCCGGTTTGACCCGTTCCGACCTTGACTCATTTTGACCCGGACCCGTTATGACCCCAACCTTTTGACCCTGACCCGTTCCAACCCGAACCATAACACCCCTTTTTTTAATTGAGTCGTTCCGACCATGACCCGTTTCGACCCATAACCCGTTTCGAACCAACCCATTTGCCACCCCTGTTTAATGTATATCGACGGGTTAGGCGAGTTGTATCTCTTAAGACACAATTTAAAATTATATGCATAATGGGCCATTAGAGATTTCAATGCCCAATATGGTCCATTAGGACATGTATGACTTGTTTTTGTATATTATGGTCTAATATGACTCCCTATAACACGATATAACCCTTAAATATCTAATGTTACATATCAAATGCCATAATGGGCCACTAAGAGATTTCAATCCCTAATATGGCCCATTAGAGCGACTATGACATGAAAAAGGCTACAATGGGCCACTAACACCAACAAGGCCCAATAAGACCTACTGATGAAAGTATCACACGTTATCGGCCATTAACATCTAACTATAAACAATGACATTCCTATGCAACCTACTTAGAGCAACTATGATGTGATAAAGGCTATAATGAGCCACAAACACCAGTTAAGGTCCAATAAGGCCCATTGATGAAAATATGACATATTATTGGGCGTTAACCAAACTATGACTCACTAAACTCATATTCAACCATTTTAGAGCAACTATGATATGATAGAGACTACAATGGGTCACTAACAACAATCAAGGCCCAAGACGGCCCATTAATGCAAAGTATGACGACCAACTATGACTCACTACACTCCTATACAACTTTTTAACGTAACTATGACATGATAGAGACCATACTGGCCATTAACAACAATCAAGGCCCAATATGGCCTATTAAAAAATTATGACATGTTATTGGGCGTTGACACATGTCTATGGCTCACTACACTCATATACAACTCTCTTGTAGCAACGGGGACATGATGGATGCTATAATGGCCACTAATATCAATCAAGGCCCATTGATGAGTGTATGACATGTTTTGGGTGTTAACATCTAACTATGACTAGTGATAGTTCTATACAAACTTCTTAAAGCAACTATGACGTAACCAAGGGACACTAACATCTAACTATGACTAATGATAGCCAAATAAGGCCTATTGATGAAAGTATGGTGTGTTTCAAGCGTTAACACCTAACCTTGACTAATGACACTCCTATACAACTCTTTTAGAGAAACTGTGACATGATATATGATATAATGGGACACTAACACCGATCAAAAACTAGTATGACCCACTAATGAACGTATGGTTTATTGGGCGTTAACACTGATTACTACACTCTTATACAACTCTTTTAGAGCAACTATTAATATCACTTGTATTTATTTTATATGTTTTTATATTTAAAATATAATTTCTTATATTATTTAAGGTTTAATTAGTTGTTATATATATATATATAAATATATATATATATATATATATATATATATATTTACACTAACAACTTTTTATTTTAATTATTAAAAATAAAAATATTTAATTCTATTTAGTTCCTACTAATTTTACTTCCCTTAAAATTTCAAATTAAATTCACCCTCTATTTTCTTCAAAAAATTTTGAATTACCCTCTCATTCTTAAATCTAATTTGACCATATATTTAACCTACCTATTTTTTCTTTCTCTTCATTATTTCTTCTTCTTCTTCTTCTTCTTCTTCTTCATCTCTCTACACCCACCATAATCCATCATCCTAAATTCTTTAACTCGCTCAATTCTTAACCAAATCTTTTGATTCCGAGCTCTAATCTTATTATTTTTGCGAGAAAAATTCACGTGTGGTGTCGGTTTCCATCAATTCTATCTTGATTTTTTCCGGATTCGTTTTGAGTTTGAAGAACCCTAAGAACGAAGTTTGAGGATTTTTAATTTTAAGTGTTATTTCTTGTAATTGAAGCTTAGTACATCTTCTTTCATAGCTAAAATGGTATGTATTTCACTTGTAATTGAATCTTAGTACATCTTTTTTCATCTCTAAAAGTTTAATTGATGAATTAGAACGTTAGAGATGTCATAAATATGTTAGGGTTTGAGTTTTGATGACAACAGTTTTCTGACATATTCATTTTCGTTTATTTATATGTATGTATCTTGATGTTAAACGATGATTATTGAACAATTGTTGATTCTCGGATATAGTACTATGAGTCTAGTTTCCATAAAGATAAAATTTGTAATTTTTGGACGGGTTTTGAATAGTTTTTATGATTTTACAAAAACATTGGTCAAAGCTGATCTGGGGAGTTATATTCTGGTCTTTCTTTCTGACACCATAACTCCCTAATGACAAAACCAAACGGATTGGTTCCAGTTCTGAAAATTAGTATTTTGAGTTTTGAAGACAACCCAATTTGTCTTGCATAATTTGGATTATTGAGTTGATTGAACCATTAAACAAGTGTTTGTTGTGCAATCTGCTGAACTGTTGGTACATACCTGTAATGGTTGAATTATTGTGAGTTTTGTATACATGAGAAAAATATAATAAAAATTATTTGAGAAACCCAATTCATATATTATATCGTGGTAAATTTTGTAGAATTTATACTTAATCTTTTCTTAGTGAAAAAAATCAGTTTGTACATGCTATAATCTGTCTCATGAACTAAGTGATCATAAGTTAAGCTGTATGATGAATTTTTGGTTGATTTGCCATGATACGATGTGCGAATACATGTTAGGACTTTTTTGTACAGTTGACATTGATTATTATCACCAACGAGTCGTCGATTCAAGTTTGTGTTTGTGTATACATTATGTCTAATGTGATTGTGCATGAAAGTCGTCGTGCTATGCCTGGACGTACCACGGTACATAGGAAGGGTGAAAACCATCATGGTGGGGCATCACTTGCTGGATCACATGAGGATGGTGTTGGTAGTGGCGATGTTGATGGTCTACAAATGTATACTTGTGGGTGACACGTCATCTATCGTGGCTCGGGATACCTCTGGCAAGAAATTTATTGTAAAGATTGGGGATAGGTATGTTTTTAGTTTTAACATTTTCACTATTTATGTTACAAATATACTTGGTTATTTCAATATATAGGTTTGCGAGTCATAAGATTCATATATAGGAATATCATAAAATAGTAATCGAGCACTATGATGAACATTGAGCTACATTCAGAATGGTGCCAAAGAATGTGATCGCTCGTATGTTTACTCGTTTTCGGGTAATATATTAGTTAATTATTTTATATCTGCTTGGCTTGGTTTGGTTCGGTTTAAAAGTTATACGATTTGGTTTTGGTTTACATAAATCAAAAACCGTTACCAACGGTTTGGTTTATGGTTTGACGAAAAACCGCAAAAACTGGACCGTGAACACCCCTATTTGGCTTTGAGGTATCGCCTCACATTAACCCTTTACTAGTTATGATGCTAATATTTTAACAATTTTAGGTTCAAAAAGTTAGAGCCGAAAAGGAAAAATAACAAGAAAATGAAAGGAAGTCAAGAAACGAGTTGGAAGAACGAGTGCAACGAATGGAACAAATGGAAAAAGAACTTAAGAAAATGAAGAAAGGAAGCAAAAACAATTTGATGAGTTTATGAGAAAGTTTGAGGTCGGTAGTAACTAGTAGTTTTAAATATTTTGAATTTATAACTTATTAGTGAAGGTTTGGTAATGTAAACTTGTTTTGAATTTATGTTATTGGGTTTGTTAAACTTATGAAATAGCCACATTTATCTATTTGTGACCAAAAGTATAATAATAGCCACACTTTATATTACAAAAGCATTATGTGTGACAAATGGTAAGACAATGACCACACCACAAACTACAAAAGAGTGTTTGAGTGGCAAGTTCACATTTTTAGCCATATTGACAATAACCTCCAGTGTCTATATAATATGATTGGCCACACAATACATCACTATGTGTGACGAAAAGTTTGACAATAGCCACACTTTAAATTAGGAAAAGCATTATGTGTGACAAACGGTAAGACAATGGTCACACCACAAACTACAAAAGAGTGTTTGACTGACAAGTTCACATTTTTAGCCACATTGACAATAACCTCCAGTGTCTATATGATATGATTAGCCACACAATACCTCACTATGTGTGACGAAAAGTTTGACAATAGCCACACTTTAAATTACGAAAAGTATTATGTGTGACAAACGGTAAGACAATAGCCACACTATAATCTACAAATGAGTGTTTGAGTGGCAAGTAACATTTTTAGCCACTTTTAATGTAATATCCAGTGTCTATATGATATAATTAGCCACACTATTATTAAATTTAAGTGGCCATTGTTTTGCTATATCCACACGGTATAGGTCACAATGCATGCTTAACACAACCCTATTGGCCACATTATTATAAAATTCATGTGGCTGAAACATGAATTCATGTGGCTCTATATGTGCAATGGTCACTCATAGTAAATAGTAATGTGGCCATTTTCTACCGTTTAGCCACACTTATTGGAGAGGCTTCTTGATGGCCAGCAACTAATGCCTGTACTCTTTAGCCACACTTATAACCGCATAAGGCCACTAAAAACAGTGTGTGGCCATATCATACCCACAGTTTTGCGACCTTTGGTCACATATGACCTGAACCAAATGTGTGTGGCTAAAGGCCTAAGGCCACACTTTTTTCGTGTGACCAAAGGTCAATTTTCACGTAGTGATAATAGATATTGTAACTTTAAATATTGCATGATAGTATCTTGAGAACTATGAGCAATCAGTTCACGCCCCGGCATTTCCGTCATAGGATGGGGTGTGACATAAACTAACATACTCAAATTATTTATAGCTTTCTACATATCTCAATGCCTCATTTATAAATTTCACTTTATAGATGTTCCTATGAAAAGAGAGTCTACCATGGTTACTTTACTAGAAAAAATGAAAACTATATATACAATCTATTCATATTTTTAATTTATGATATAAAGCATTAGAATGCTTCAATCAGGATCTTGATGAAGCGCTAATCCAATTTCAAAGATGTTCCTAACAAAGATTAAATGTATGCTTTTTATCACTTCTAATCAGTTCAGGCATTTCATCGAACACATGGCGAGTGAATTCAAATTTAAAGATCCAAGTTCACATCCATTATCCCTTTAATCAATAGAACTGAATTTTGTAGAAGAACAAAATTACACTTCCATTATAGATGTTAATTCCAATCTTATTGTAAATTCGTCTCCACATTTGATTGAGTGTATGAAGAACCAAGAATCGTTGTCTCTAGTGTTTGGTGGTTGTGCAGTGGTGGTTGATGGTGCGAAGGTGAAGAACCGTGGTGGAGGTGCAGTGGTGGTGAAGAACGATGGTGAAGATTGATGGTGGTGCTAAAGAACAACGGTGAAGATAGAGGAGGGTATATTTGTCTGCTGACACGTCAGCAACAATTTGAAGTTGGATGGTTAAGAGAGATGTTGAATCAGTTAGATGTGTGCTTTTAGCAGCCAAACACTTTATATCTAACCGAAATAGACTTTGTTCTCTGAATCATCTCATAATTCAGACCTTCTACAAACAACCCCTTAGTTAATAAGCTATTATATCTTAATTATATATGTATGTTGGATTTTATTAACAATGCATTGTTTGTTTTATAAACCAAACCAAAGAGTCTTAGTTAATAAGCTATTATATCTTAGGGGCTGTTTGGTAGCCTTTTAATGGCCATTAAAAGACTACCAAACAGCCCCTAAGATATAATAGCTTATTAACTAAGACTCTTTGGTTTGGTTTATAAAACAAACAATGCATTGTTAATAAAATCCAACATACATATATAATTACCATTAAAAGGCTACCTCTTAATGGTTAAGAGGTAATCATAAGTCTAAATGGTTAAGATTTAACCATTAAGAGGTACCCTCTCAACTATTCAAACTTAAGGTTACTTCTTAGGTATTAAAAGGTTATGAACCACTAAGAGGTAACCTCTTGATGGTATTAAGAGGCTACCAAACAACCCCTTAATTATATATGCATGTTGCCTTTTATTAACAATGCATTGTTTGTTTTATAAATCAGACCAGAATAAACAAATTTAAAAAAGATAAGAAATATTGCGAGTTACATATAATCTATTAAAAAATTATGTGGTTTATAATTCTGATTGGTTGTTATTGGGTGGTTATATTCAACACCAGCCCCATGGTGTGTAAATAAGTTTATACGGCTCATATAGGGCTTATACGAGTCGTATAGCCCTAAGTATTGATATACGCACGGAGGTGACAATGTTGCAACTTTTTGTAGTCTATACGAGTCGTATAGGTTTTCTGGTTCGTATCTCACGTACCTCATCTGACTTAAACAAGCCGTATAGGGTCTATAAACTCTTATAGACTGCATGTCAGTCTGCACTTTAGCCTGAGATTTATAATTATTTTCGGGTCTATACGAGCCATATAGATGGTATATGAACCGTACAAACCAGGTATGAGCTTTTCTTGCTCCAAACATGTAAGACTTAAATAACCCAAAAACTTCTATTTCATTCTCCATGTCATGTATCTATAGATATTGAACAACGATAATTTTATAGAGGTTATATTTCAAAAGTTGAGTTAACATGAGTCAAAACATCTACATTAACAAACGAAATTATTTTTATAGCTGTTATATTTGAAAAGCTTAGATAACTTATATAGGTGTCAACCAAAATGGATCGCATGACCACATCTAAAAAACCATTACCCCGAGTCACTCATGCTGTTCGTAGGTTGTTTGATTAGTATGAAGCAAAATATTTACTTTTAAATTACGTGTTTCTGTTTTATAACCAACTCGGTTGTTATTTTTAATATTTTGTAATTTTAAAGTAATCTTAAAGTTATCCAAAAAAACTATACGAGTCAAATAGCCTTTATACGAGTCGTATAGCCCTATATGGCTCGTATAAGGGCTATACAGTACAAGGGAAAAAAATCTGACACTCCTGATAAAAAATGATTTGACTATGTACCAATACGACTCGTATATACTAGCTCTCTTGATGTTTGAATAACTTTCCTGGTGTGTGTATAACCCGAGCTTTGTTATTTTTAACATAAAGATGGATAAAACTGACCACATCTCGTCGTTGCACGCATGCAAATACCAAAACAACATTTCGAATATGGAATAACAATTAATTTAACTTTTATATTGATAATTTGGAGTAAAAACACTCTCTTGTTTGTAGAAAGATGCCGTTAATTTGTAGTTTGTTTAAACAATTAACATGCATCAGGACCTCAATATAATATCATCTTAATGAATCTTTTAAAATAAAGACTAATTTGTTTTCTTTTTTGAAAATTATTATGTGGGGTAATTTAATATGAAACAAAAATAATTTTACTTAATTATTGTAATTATAAGAGGGTTTCAAATTTAACAAAATCTAAATGTGTATATGATCCCTAGCCGAAACCCGTTTTAAAATGAGAGAAAAAGAAGTTTTACAAAACCCTTAAAAGAACAAAAATTACTAAGGGAAAAAAACTGTAATTTACCCTTAAAAAATAAAGTGTCAACATATATAAATACATTTGAGATTAATACAAGATTACCAATTTAGGGTAAGAGAGGTTCAAATGTACACCTCACCTATCTAAGTTAAAGACTTAGGTGTTGTTTATCTTTCAGATGCAAATGTCTATAGTCTGCGGACTACATATGCAAATATCAGTAGAAAAAGAGTTGTAGCGCTAAACCTATGCAGTCTGCAAGATGAAAATTGTTTATTTTCTTTTAACATCTGTAAACTGATAAAATAAATTAGTTCTAGTATGCGAACTGCGGTTGTTGGTGGTGGATGGTGATGGTGGTAATGGACGGTGGTGGACGATGCTATTGGTAGACAGTGGTGGTAGATGGTGGACAACGGTGGGTTGTGGTGGGGAAAAGGTTAAATACTTCTCGGGGGTCCATAGCATAGTTGTTTTTTAGTACGAGGCTCGGTCACGTCTTTCTTTTTGTGTGACCGTTCTCATCCTTCTTTTCTCGATCCAACATTTCTAAATTTGCTCGAACCGGGTTGTATCTACGGCTCGTCTTGAAACACTGGATAGGGTTGCGTCTTGGGCACTGTCTCGTCCTGTGTCAACGGGAAGTTCGGATGAGTCTGCGGGTAAAAAACACCAACTTGTACGTTGGTGGACATCCCTAAATATTACATGTATGGCAACATATTAGGGTCGAAATTAAAACCGGCCGGGAAGTTGGGGGGTTGCTTGCTCGCTTGGGTGTTGTTCGGTTGAGTAGTGTTCGGTTGGGTGGTGTTCGTGCGTTGGTTGGCTGCAAATTGTCCAAAATCTAACGTGGAAGGGTCGAATGAATTCATAGTGAGTAGAGAATTGAAGAATTTTTGTTTTGATTTTGGTAGAGAATGAAAATATAAGTAGTGTTTTAATGAATTTGATTTGTTTGATTATATAGAGAATAGTGTTTAATAAATAAAATGTTTTTTTATTCTAGCCGTTGGTAACGGCTATGTTGATCACCACCATACTCACCCCGACGATTTATGAAGTGCCCCCCCCCCCCCTTTTCAAAGCGCCCCGGGGAAGGCGGTGTTCCCCGACACATTGGGGTGCCCTGAGTGTGGAAGGACCCCACTACGCAAGGTTTTAATATGTTTTATTAACATAACTTTCCCACCCATCGAATTTAATTATAAAATATTCCTAAATAAATGTATATGGGTATTGTTTTGGTCAAAAATCGATTAAGGATAATGTAACCAAATTTGTAAGTTGAGGTTTAGTGCTTGTATGATAATAACGAATATGAAATGAATGCAAACAAGAACACAATGATTTGTTGCGAGGAAAAGCCCTTGATCTTGGTCAGATCGCCGGCACAAAAACCCCGGGTGATGACAAATCGTCTATCACCAGTTTTATTAATAAAAAATCGGGTTACAATGGGGGAGATTATGATCAGTAATACAATGATTTCTATGTGTGTGTATTGCTAGAGAGACATCTGAATATGGCTAATGTGTGTGAAGTGATTAACTAGCTGACCATAATCTCAATTAATAACAAAAAAGATAAATAACAACTAATCATATTTTTGTGCCACTCACCCACTAGCCGTTTCCAACTCTTTGACCACGTGCTGAATGAGTCCAGTAGCTAGTAAATAGGTAGACTAGGTCTTCCAGCCGTTATACATATCAAACTTAAACCTACACATAGGAAACAACCGTTAGTAATAACAAATACCGAGGTTCCTTGATCCTGACTCAATTCTGGAACTTGTATCCAGGATAACTGATTCAGCCGCGTCCCAGGATAACACATACTTAGTACAGATTATTCGTGACCTAACATGTATATTTTGAGATATACACGTATATATATTCATAAATATATCATCTTTCAATTTTTCATTACCAAATATACGTTAATATTAAAGAAATCCATAGAAGAAGATGCTACTTCGTAATTTCTTTGTAGAAGTTTTCTAATGTTAATTTACTTTTTATTTACTAATTATGTTAGTGTCCAATATACACGGATATATTTATTTATGAAAAAAACAAAAGCAGATATTTTGCTGATTGAATCTGGTGGAGATACAAGTAATCAGCCTCCATCCAGAGGGATTGACACGCAAGGTAAAAGGCATCAACTTTTGATATGAAAGAGATTATATTTTAATAAGTGCGTGGGCCATTTACATGTGGCCTTGTCCTTGTATCCTATATTTGTAAGAACATCCATACACCACTATAGAAAGTTAAATCTTTAAAGCTAGCAAGCAGAGCTAGCAACCATTGTAAAACATTATCATCATCCCATAGGGAAAGTTGAGTCTTTAAAGCTAGCAAGCAGAGTTTTGTTGTAAACTTGTACCATGGTGTGACAACACAGCAATTGTTTTTATTAAGAAAAGATAAAAATTATTCATACTTATGAGGTAATTTAAATTGGTCCATTTGACTCGCAATAATATAGATGTAATTTAGATTGGTTAGTTATTTGATTTTTTTATCAATTTATTTTAGTTAGAAAAAAAAGGGAAAGGTTATGATAACTATTAGTTAATTTTAATGAGTTCAGTTCGTTTCTGAACCGAATGTTATTTAATAAAACACGTTTAACGAGTGGTTCAAGTTTTTGGTCAAACATGAACTTGGTTTTGATTCGGGTTTATGTCTAACATGTTTGAAATAATAAGATGGCGTGGCATGTTGGAAAATCTTAGTCTTATTTATTAGTTTTGCAAAAGTTAGTTTTTAACATAAAACTTTGTTAGCCGAACATTAGCGTGTCGACGAGCGATAGTGAAAATACAATCACCGTTGTTAATTTATAGTGACAACATGATGATCACATGATATGTCGTACGAAATAAAACAATAATTACCCAAGAATTGAATATCAAAGAAGAAAGAAGAACTTGATCAGTTTTACTTTCTTGGTCAAACTTGGATTTTAGCACCAATTGAAAAGCAAGAACATAATTGAGAGTGTAAAGTGTTGTGGTAAATAATTTGTAGAAGTTTTTCAAATCGTTAATAACAAGGTTGAAGTGATTAATTGCATAAGCTCGTCATAAGGCTAGTCTTAAGCAATAATAATCACCAAATTAATTAGGTTTTGATCCAATTTGGTGAATGAGGGAGGAAGTTAATTATCAACAAGAAAAACAATCTAAGTTCATACAAGACTTGCAAAAACGAGTCAAAGGGCGGGATTTGGAGAGGATGAGAAGAAGGTGGTTGACTCGTCTTGAAGAACACCAATAATTATAAACAATTAAATAACACAACCAAATACTCAATAAATGCAGGAGATTTTAGTAATAATTGTGGATCCGAAAAGTATCAAAATTTAAAAATGGGTCGGGTTTTCGGGTTTGAAAACAAACGAATGTTACACTTAAGATCGACAAAAGGGGACACTCTAGTAAGGTCCACACAAACATGATTCGCGCCCCCCCCCCCCCCCCCCCCGCCCATCCAAACACAATAATGTCCGCTAGTCGGAGAGTGTTGTGAATTCTCTAATTTAACTAAACTTCACGTATCACTAATGAAGTCAATGAAGTAAAACACCACCGATAAACCGGCTACATCAAAATCTAGATCATTAATATTACCACTTATAATTTATCCTGACAATATAGAGATCTCACTCACAACATTATAGATGAAGTGTTGTGAATTCTCTAGTTTAACTAAACATCACATTTTTCAAAATTATGTCTCGTTTTAAAAAAACCATCCACATCTCATCCAACATTATTATCTTTATCCTACTAACATACACCCATTTCATTAGATTTCTTGTTTTATGTACTTATAACAGTTTGATGGAGGATACATAGTAACATTTCATATATATATAAAAAGCTATATTGTAGCAATTTTATTTTTGTTATTTTCTTTTAATATAATTTAGAGATAGAGAGCGAAACATTGGAAGATGTATAGTGTGTTTTGAATAATATATCTATATATTAATGATAGAGGAGGATTTGATGGATGGGTTACAAATGCTATAAGATTGTGAGTATATTCATGAGATGTGTTTAAAACTTATTTATTTTTTAATTAAAATATCATGTATATATTGGGGATTGAGAAAATAGCATGTTAAACCGGTGGAATCGAGTTGTAGGTGGCGCAGCCTACGCTAGTTTAAGCGTAGAATACGTTGGTCATCAATCCTACGTCTGAAGCCATCTGTTTACGCCGACTTCTACACTGAGAGCTAAGGCGGCTATGCTACGCCGGGCTAGTGTAGTTTACATCCGATTAAATTTTAAGTGCGATTTTGTGTGTTCAGGTGCAATCTTTTAAGGCATGTTAATTTAAGGAGCAACATATACTTCCATTAACCACGAAAACAACTTCAATAAGAAGCTGAAAAACGAAAATAAATAAATAATGGATAATTAGATACCAACCAAAACAGAATATAATCCCCTATACTCTTGATGGAGAGGTACACCAATTCTTTTTAAAACTCCTAATGCAAATTGAATGGGCAGGGAGAAAGTGTGAACTTGAATGGTGTTAGTGATCTTGATTGGGCCTATCCATTAGCTATTTCTCATACTTTAATGACCCGTGTGAACTTAATTTTTTGCCTTAGATCTTCCTATCTATTGAGTGGCCCATTGCCATCCATTGATTCTCATTAAATCGAACTAGGAATTTACCCGGCGGGCAGGTAAACTCTGAGTGGTGGCGGTCTTGAAAGTTGAGATGATAAGTTGACGTGAATTCATTCGGTTTCTTACGATACCATAACCAAAACAAAGATGACAGTTGGTCGATTTTCGTTACGGTAGTACTGGAACTAAAACAAAAGGCAGTGACTTTACGCGAATTTGGTCGGTTTCTTTCTCGTTTGTTACAGTGCCGGAACTAAAACAAAAAACAAAAAAGAAAATAGGCATCCGGTCGGTTTTCGTTACATTCGTTATGGTAACAGAACTAAAACAAAAAAACCAAATGACATCAAAACCTTAGCATTATCAGTCCCGGACGTTCATGCAGTGAGTTTACACGAATTCAGTCTGTTTTCGTTACGTAAATAAAAATTGACATTAGGTCAGTTCTCGTTATATTCGCTATGCTACCAATACTGCAAAAGAAAAACAAAATTGTATGGACAAGTTTGGTGCCGCAACTTGATTAATTAGCGACACCAAACTTCTCTTCTATATATATACATATATATAATGGTGACACGTATATATGCGACATCATGTGGTGGTGGCCATCAATTTCATTAATTGTGATATGACATATATATCGTTCCCTCGTTTGTTTGTAAATTGAGATCTAATTCATATTCATACTCATCCTCACTCTTCTATATGATCATGTCCTCCCTCTGATCTCATATTCATCATATTCATACTCATCCTCACTCTGATCTCATCTCTTAATCATAAATGATCATGTCCTCCCTAACCATGATCATGTTGATCCTGGCCACCCTGATGATGTATGTAATTAATTCTGCTTCACCTTCGGCTGTTAGTATCAGGGGCGGACCCACGTAGTAACCATCGGTGTCCCGGGATACCAATGTTTTTTAAAAATTTCTTATAAGCGATATCATAAATTTTTTAAGGACCCCATAAGAATTAGTAGTTGGTCTTGGACCCCATATCCACATTACTCTTCCAGCCTGATGGAAACTCTCTTGCTTTTCCATGCGGAAAACGTGAGTTCGAGACTTGGCTGCTTCGTTTTTTATGTTTTTCGCTTTTTTTTTTTTTGATAAACTCAATATTAGTTTTGGACTTTTGGCATTTGGGTGTTAACTTATCCCAACTTTATCAGACATTCAAAAACATACAGCGACATAACAAAATTAAGAATTAGCATATTCCACCACACACCTCAAACCCACTGCTCAACCCTAACTCACGACCCTCTCAGATTTTCCGGCCTCCGCCCATCTCCGCCAGCCTCCGCCTCTCTCCAGCCACAGTTCACCCCTCTCTGGTCTTATATGTCTTTGTTTCCTCCGATTTTGTCTCATACTAAAGGTAATTTTAGGGCTAATTAGTTGATTTGAGTTTTTATATAATTATACTCATATTGGTTATTGTATGTTGTATATTGTTGTTAGATTGTGACTTAGTTTTCTTAAAAACTTGAAATTTAGAGCTAATTATGCAAGAATCATTAAAAAGAAAGTTTGAGCCCTCGTTTTGAAACAACTTTAAGAATTTGTAATGTTTCTTTATCGTTTTGAATGATGTCGTATATTATGTGTGTTTTATTATGATATTGTTTTTTATTATGTTTCTCGTCTCGACCCGACCTGACCCGAAAAGTTTGAACACTGAAAAAAATAGGACCCCGTTGTCAAAAAATCCTGGGTCCGCCACTGGTTAGTATTGATGTAGACCGTGAGCTGCAGTACCATAATGGAGCTCTGCTCAACGGCAAAGCCATCAGTGTTAATATTATTTGGTATGGATCTTGGAGGACCCACCAGAAAGAGACCATAACAGAGTTCATAAACTCTATCTCAGGCTCCAAACATCAGTACTCCTCCTCGCCCTCCGTCTCCGATTGGTGGCAGACGGTGCGTCTGTACACGGACTATTCGGGCACCAACATCTCTGACACAGCCGAAGTTGGAACACAGATAACCGACTCCTATTCTCATGGTAAGGACCTGACTTGGACGTCTGTCGAATCGGTTATTAATTCCGCGGTAACGAGAAGCAGCAGCAGCAGCTTTAAACCGTTACCCAACAGTTTTTTTTTATCTTTTGTTGACAAGCGAAGATGTGGATGTCGTTGGTGTCTTTTGCCAGGTCAGCTGTGGGTATAATTCTTTTACGTACGCACGTTTGTTTCTTCGTTTCCCTTTGTATGGTTGATTATAATTAAAAGTCCGTCCGGAGGAAGACGTACTAGAATAATTGAAGTACGTTTCTCTGTTTCCTTAACCAACTTAATAGTTAATGTATGAACGTTGTGGCTCTTATTAATAATAACTAGGATTTAGGACCATTGAGCCGGAGAAAAAACATACATAGAAACGTTAAACCACGAACGTGTTGCGAGTTGATGCAAATTCATCGTGTATCAGTTACAACATTGAAACTAAACAAAAGAAATAAACCTTTCAATGCCAAAATACAACAAATTATCATATGTGAAACCAAAAAACCGGAACGTTATAGTTGTGAACCGATGCAAATTTTGCTAGTATCGTGGCACAAACATTAATTCGTAAACATGAATTTGTAAGGAAAAAAAACATATTTTAAAGGCGCAAACGTCGAAACGTGGATATAAAAACATGTCATGACGGGATATTTTTAAATCATGATAAAACTTTCTATCATTGTAAGACCAACTATAAAAAATACGAAAACAAAGTTAAAAAAAATAGTTTAACCGACAAATAAAACATGTAAAACCGACACTTGCCTAAGTTTAAAGTTTAAAATATTTGTTTGTTAAATGTTTTTAATTAGTTGAAAAAAAAATAAGTAAAGTTAATAAAACCAAGTGATAGTGTATATATCTTTATGTATTTTTTTTAAAAGTTAGAATATATATAAATATAGATAATAAAATATAGTAAAGTTAATTAATAAGAAATTAAAATATTATCAAATTGAATAGTAAAATGAACAGTGTTTAAATATATAGTAAAGTTAATTAATAAGAAAATAAAATATAATAAAATATTATTAAATTGAATAGTAAAATGAATAGTGTTTTTGTGAAAGGGAGAAAATCCTCTTTTTAATATATATACTAATGCGTTAATGCTTTTTTCATAAATTAAATCCGAAATAAACAGATATAAAAAAATAATAATTATTAGACTATGTGTAATCATAACTCTCCACCCATAAACGTTGTGCGTCATGTGGCGTTCAGTCAGAGTTATGGTTTTTTTACAACAACAGGGTGTAGTCATAACTCTTCCACCCCAATGTCGTGGTCCAATTCATTCCTTTTAAGTACTTAGACAGCATCCAAATTTACTTGAAGAGGTTTAACTCCAAGTTCTTGTATATCTTTGAGTTGAATGTTCATTTCTTTGAAATGACTTTCTATTTCGGCATTCGAACCCATTGCCGAAGACGATGCGACCCCTTTCCCCTTTCCCTTGCTTCTTCTACCACCTGGTCGAGGCATCTCAGGTTTATCCACATAGGGATTCCGGGCTTCATTATCGCTTAAGTTGAAGTTTCTGGATCAACCGAAGACGATGTTTTAGACCTTTTTTTAGGCTTATCACTTTCGGTGTCGGCCTCTATAACCGGGCCCCATTTTAGGTGAAACCTTAGTTGTTCTTTCCAAATGCTAACGTAATTGAAGGTCCCCGAGACCTTATGTTGATACTTTTTCAACGCCCTTTCCATGATTTTCGCGTCAAAAACACCGTTACTCCACGTTCGAGTCATCCGAGAGTGAACTGTATGGTAAGCCGTGCATCTGGTGCTTATATCGTTCCATTTCGACAGTAAGGAATCTTTTTCTCGACGCGAGTCTCCGCCAAATTCGTGGAACCACTCTTTAATTTTGTTCCAAAATACGCCCGACGCTTGAAAGTTCGCTATAAAAAATAAAAACATTACAAGTTCAATGTTTGTTCTAAGAAATTTAAAAAAAATATTTTTTTTAAACTTACCGCACTCGGGATCTTCCGATATCACGCACCAAGCACGAGCAATAGTTCACACTCGTCGATAGTCCATGGTATATTGTTCTTTTTAGCCCGAGCTTCGCCGGCGGATTTCTTTACGTGTTTTCTCGGACGTCCACGTTGGCTCGAACCGCTGCGAGTCTCCGGGACGGGCTGTGGCTCCAGGTTGATTTGTGTCTCTGTCATCGTCTCGTCATCAGGTTGGGAACCCGAACCGGCCATCATGTTTGTGGTTGGCTTTTGGAAACCGGGCACCGTATTTAGGTTAGGGGCTCCGAAACTTAGATATTGCATGTACGTGGCTATATGCGTTTTGAACGGATACGAAGATTGAGGGACGGGGACTGTTGGCATTGGGACGGTAGATGGGTTCGACTGTGGATTATTCGGGCCAGGATTGTTTGCGTTGCCTTGTCGGGCATATTGACCGAAACCGAGAACATTTTGGTAGTAGTAGAATTGTGTAAAAAATATGTGATACAAAAGTAGTTGAATTGTGTAAAAAAATTGCGGTTTGAGTTTGTTTTTATAGTATATTTGTGTTAATATTTTAAAAAGTTTTTTTTTTAATTACAACGGATATATTTTTTGAAAATGGTACCACATATGTGTTATGTATGTAAAACGCTTGGGAAAAAAATGGCCAAAACGCAGGGGAGGGGGGGGGTGCCCCAAGCGTTATACCCGAAAACGCCGGCAAAACGCGTGAACTACTGAAGGCCTAATTGGTTGTTTTGCTAAACTACCCGGAGTCCCGGACTACCCTCATGTCACTACTCGCTCCCACCCTCACTACCCTTACCAAAATATGGAGGGACTTGGTGAAGGTATATAGAATATTCTCCCTAACGTTGCAATTTGATAGAATATTTGATTATAGTCTACTTGGTAATCTCATAATGTGTTTACATATTTTATTTAGGATTTAAGGTTAAACAAATCAAAATAAAAAAGCATGAATCTATAAAAAAGGTTAAAACAAATTAACCTATGCGTGCTTACTATCACACAAAGTCATTACAAAGTTCATAACAATGAAATTCAAAGACACAAGTTATAAATAAAATAGCATTTGTTGTTTATTGTAAAAAATAAGCAATTTATCATATGGCTGTCAAATACTCAAGTCACCTTATTTGTAAAGTCATGCGCAATTTATCGTCACTTCACATAACAAATGGCATCCTTCAACATTAATGATATGAGGGTTATTCGAAAGGGCAACCTTTAACACATGAAAGACTTTAACATTAATTGAAAGTGATCATGGGATGAGATTGAATTTGAATTGAACATTAGAATGGGTTTGGGGGGGATAATGGGAAGGTGGTGGCCGACCTTATGTAACAGGAGTGTAAGTGGTTGCAGGTACATGAAAGGAGGACCGTGGACGGTTGTGCAGGCTTAAGTTCAAGTTCTTTACTATGAACAACGGTTACGAGACAACATGGATGGTGGTCTAATAGCAATCGAACATGTGGCTCAACTAAAGAACAAGAAACAACCATTAATGACGAGCTCTCGTGGTTGAAAAAAGAAAACCAAGAGCTCAAGTTTGAGATTTTGAAGATTACAACGAGAATAAAAGAAGCAGAACGATTATCATGATCGTCTGTTGACAAGTCTATGGTCAGCGGCCCTGCTTCCGCACATTACTATGCTGATAAGCCGCCATTGCCTAGAAAATCTTTCATGAATTGTGTGTCAAAAGGCTCGGCAAACTTGCACCTTTCTACTTATTTTCAACAATCACCAGAGGCAAGAATAAGCCAAGTAAAAATAGAAGATATTTTTTAGAATGACGACTTTCTTGTATTTAGGCTATCGGACTCTTCAAATTTGGAGAGTTCCGATGCCCCACTCTGGCCAAGTTGTCTTAACCGGACCCATGCTGGCTTCAGAGTTTGGCTTGTGTGTTCCCCCGGAATTCTTGATCTCGATTTGCATACTTAGCAAGAAGATTGTTGTTATTGATAGTTATTATTTTTATCTTTTTAGTTAATTCCATGGCTTTGATATAGTTGCGTGATTTATTTATGTAAAAATTGTATGTAAATCACTATAGTTGTGTAAATATATGATAGGGCTGATATGAAATGAAATAATGTGTTGCTATGCTGTTGGGCTAATATAAATTGTTAATGCTATTGTGTAAGGATGAGCTCGGACCATACCATTAGTGGCCGGTATCGATCTCGAATTTCCCGATCCAATTATTTTTAAAAATTTGGTGCCGGGGGTACCGATACGGTACAATATTAGTGGCACCCACCATAGGCAACATTTCGATAAATATCAGTACCAAACTGTATCGGTACCATATCGGTCCTAAAACCTCAAATAGTTTCTACCGAATCGGTATCAATGGTACCTGTTTCGGAACCGCTTCATTACCCGATACCATTTGCTCATCCCTACTATTGTGGTGTTCCAATCATGCTTGTTGTTCTCGTATGATGCGATGTTCATGACAATGTCTATATTTTGTTATATGTTTATAGTTAATCGTTTAAATACAATTTATTACATTTTTTTAGAATGAAAAGAAAAACATACTTATGTCATTATTCGTGTGGCTAAAATACTAGTTCGAATGGTTTATAATGTGAAATCTTGCATGATCACTTTATAAAGTTTTATTGAAATTGATTTTCATGACTTGGTTTTAAGTTAAAAATATCATGATATTGAAGCACCATTATAGCATACTTTGCATAAGAATATTATCTCAAAACAACTTAACTCTGATTCAATCCATCGTGAATTAGAAATTGTTAAAAATCTAACAGGTGATTGTACAAAATAACTTACACGTAATTGTAACCGACAACAGATTAGAATATATGCTACATGACTTAGGAGGTATTAACTCAACGAGACACTTTATCACACACTTGGACCGCATGACTTAATAATAATCACAAAACTAGTGATGCACTATAACTAAACTATATCAAAGCTTGCGGATCAATAAAGAATATATTCTCGAAGTTATAGTTTGCTAGTGCCGATTGTTCGAAATATTGCAAGCCGGTAACCGAAGCCACCATCCAAGGATCCAATTCTCTAAATCGGTAGTTGTCTACCTTATTTCCACATACCATGACTGAAGTATCTGTCATAATTTGAAATATTTATACATAAAATTAATGTAACTCCAAGATAATAACTGAATTCACATTTTAGATTTTAAACTAACCTGGATATGGCTGTTTGAGAGAGACGTATATATGTTTACAAACGATGAACGACGGGGAATTCATACCTGGTTGTTCCATGTGACCCGAGGCGCCCGTGTCCATGTAACCAACCGGATCGGATGACTGACTCATGGAGAGAGTGTAGAGGGCATGTGCAATATCTGTCGGCGTAATTGGGCTGTAGGTTGCCATGTGGGAGTATGCGGGTCGGGGCCCAGAATGCCTTGTGAATTGTTGGGCCAAGGGTGGTCGGGCAAGGGCAGGGAAGGGGGGGGGGGGTGGGTTGTGGGCTGTAGGAGTTGTTTAGGAGAGCGGCCTACTGTGTGTTGGCCCAATTGTTTGGAAATATGATATATGGGTGTTGGGATTGGGCTGGGTAATTATGGTTGGGCCCCCTGGATCGGTTTTGTTGAGATGAAGTGGACCGACCTCTGCCACGGGAACGGCCACGACTGCGGGTATTTTTTGCTGTGGGTTGGGATGTCGTGGTGTTGGGGGTCGTCGAAGGGGAGCGAGGTTGACCGTGAACAAGGAGGGCGGTGGCTGCTTGTTGCGCGGAGTGATTGGCTTGATTGGATTTGGTGGTTTCATTCATGCATAGTTGGGACCGGACCTCAAAGAAGGAAGGTAAGGGTTTGGTGTTTTGAAGAACAATGCCAACGGTTTCGTATTGGTCGGTGAGGCCGTTTATTGTTTGTAAAACGAGATCTCTTTCATCAACTGGGGCATCGACGTTGTTCAATTGATCGGCCAAAACTTTGAGTTCTTGACAATATTCATGCATGGATGAAAAAATTTCAAGACGGGTGTTGGCAAACTTTTGTTTGAGAAGAAGGGCTCGGGTGGCTTTGTTGTCTTGAAAGAGATTTCCGATAGCCTTCCAAGCATCGTAAGCGGTGGTGCGCTTCTTGATGATGGTTTTGAGGAGGTTGGTGGATATTGTGCCATAGATCCATCGGAGGACTATGGCATCCAGTCGTTCCCAAGATTCGGCATGGGAGTCGGCCGATTGTTTTTCCTTGTCGGTAGAGGAGGTAGTGGCTGGTTCAACACGGGGCTGAAAGTGGTCGGCGACAAGGTATGCCGTATAGTGGATCTGAAAAAGTTCAGCCCATGTATTATAGTCAGCGGCTTCGTTGTCCAACATGATAGGGACAGGCTCGGATGTTGGAAACAGTCACAGCGGGGGTGTAACTTATGATTTGCCATTGAAAGAAGGTGAGAAGATCGAATGAGAGGGTGGCGGCTGGAGGGGATGAAGCGGCTGTAGGGTTTCAAGAGGGAAGATAGGAGGATCGGTTAGGGTGATACCATGTAAGTGCAATTTACCTATCGGGCAACCCAGTTCAGCATCAATGAATCAAAAACATCGTGCTCGACCTTCACTTCGTCTGGGAGCACGTGCAAAAGGGCCTGGTTCGAATACTACACATGCCATCCCGCTTCCAGATTGCCGACGTATTCACCAAAGGACTTCCTCGGGTTCTATTCGATGATTTTCGATCCAATCTAAGCATACGTTTGCCTCCCGCTTCGACTGCGGGGGTGTAATAGACGCCAACTATTATGCCGATAATTATGTCGATAATTTTGGTTTTGTAATTTGTATTCATTGTATGATATATCTCCTAAAATAGGAGATTTCATTATAACTATATATAGGGTTAATTGTTAATGAAAGAGGCAAGGATTTAACCTATTCTATAGTAACTATTACATCACACATGATGATAACACCGTGAACGATATAGCTGCAATCATAATACATACACATGCTATGAACACTATAATGCATAAATTGGCAAATATGATCTAGTGGTGACTTGATGATAATGATGACTCATCAATGAATATCAGGTAACATTTGTTTCAAATCTCATTGCACGCTATGTATGCCCTCTAATACGAACTGTACAACTGTATGAATTAAATTAGGTGGTATTTAGGAGTAATAAATTGTTACCAAAAAAGTTAAAAAAATAACTTACATCCAATCTCTGAATGATGAAGGTATAGCGATGTAAAGGTTGATTTTCTGGCGCATTTCATAACATATAAATCAGACTCACTAGGCCGACACAATTGACACTCTAACAAGGCAACACTTACATGTATGTTGGTCACCAACAAGTAGGACTCTAAATTGTGTGTCAGGTCCTCAAAAATATCAAAGACATACCAACTTGTTAAGTGAAAAATATATGAGATTAGTTCTGCTAGTCTAGTCCCAAATTATTGGTGTGATAGAAAACAAAATGAGATAGTCATTATAAAAGGGGAATAACTCGATCTCCACGTCTTCAACAAAAGGCATGCCCGTCTAATTATCTATATTAGGCCTTGCTAGGTTAATTTTTGTACCAAAACGAGTTTTAATTCTCCAGTTTAGTCTCTAGTTCTTGCAAAACCAACATGTTTTTTTTCAAATTTTTTTTTGATATATTCTTAACCGGCAAGGCAAGTGGTTTCCGATTAAAACAGTCAGCTTGGTCTTAGTTTCAAAACATTGCATAGAATAGTGCGTATATGGTTATGAAGGTCCGACTTGATTGGCTTCATTTGATGGATCTGATAGCTCAACCGGATCGTCTTGATTGACCTGGCTGGCTTGAACGACTTAATTGTTTGTGCAAAACGTATCCTAAATTCAGTTGATGTAAATAAATCATTTATGTAAAAACTAAAGTAAATGTTAAGCTACATATTTTAATTTGGTGAGTTTGCTTATAGATTGTAATTAACTTACAAATGTGTGATAATAAAAAAGTCATTGTGAGCATTTTCATAATGTGAACCACAGGGAGACGACTTGAATCCGAACGCAACGTAACTTCTCCAGAGTAAGCAGTTTCATTCCAAATGAGATGTACCGGGCATTATTGAGGAATGAATACCAAGGAGTCATCAACTGTAAATTGTGTATCATTCTCGATTGTATTGCGTACTTTGAATATAGAATCTCCGAGCGTAAGCAGCGCTAGACTATCGTTAGACGGAACACATTGAAAGCAATTTTGTACACGAAACCTTGAAAGAACATATGTGTTTGGAAAGAAGACGAACATTGTAGCAATAAGCGCAATATTGGAACGAATAGAGTACTATTAGTCGACGTTGTTGAGACCCGAAATTCACTATATATTACGAATGGACTTTGGTCTCATCTTGAAAAGAGAGAATCCTCCGGCTCATATCGATTTTCATTATAACCATTATTGTTTTTCCTTGATGCATAAATGTATGAAAATTCAGAGAGAACTTGTGTGTGTGTGTGTGTTTATATACATGTGTGTTTGTTATAGAGAGAGAAGCCCTGAAAGTTAACTAATGAAAGTGAGACATATTTACAGAGTGAGTGAACCTTAACCCTACCGGACTGGCTTCACTTATACTTACTACTATTGTGCTTGATATGTTGTTTGAATATCCCATAAAGGCCTCTCATTCCATGGGCATGGTATACCTGGGTAAGCTCTTCAAATCAAATGTAAAAGTAAAAACCTGAGTTTATGAAATTAATTTAAATTGATCAACATACTATTTTATAACTTTCGGGTTATTCGTGTAATTAATTTTCATTTAATTGGAGGGACCATGTGTGTAACTTACAAAAATTAAAAAAATAATTAAACTTCCCCACTTAGTAGGTCATCAGATCCATGTCTAACATCACCACTGATTTGAGGGTCTTCGTCATGCTCTTCTCTTTAAATGGAGTCAATATGAGAAGGTCTGTTCAAATCGGGATGAAAATGGTGGATGTTCAGATTTGGCTGTTAGCGAAGTGGGTTGATTGTGATGGAAAGCTTAACATAAAACAAAGTAAAGAGGCAGTGGGATGCCGGTGGCTGATGAGAGTCTAATTTTGGTTGAAATGCGAGTTAACTATCGATTTTCAAAATAGAAAAGAGATTTGGTATTTTGTTCAAGGTTGTAAAAGTCGGTACGCGAACCCTAGTTCGCCGACCAGGGAGTTGAGAGTATTCGGAGTCTTCGGGGAGTACTCGTGCATGATTTTTTTTTGAACGGTGACTTTCATAGTTAAGCTAGCACTGCGCGACCAAGTCGCGCCCCACCACCCCACTCAGGCTAGCTATGTTGACATGATCGGGATCCACGCTGGCGTCCAAGTTTGGCTTGTCGTTCCCGGTAAAACCCCAGTTTGCTCACTCCGCCCGAAAGCACGACAGGTTTTTAAAGCTCTGGAAAAATTCGGTCGGAATCAGGATTCGAACCCGGGACTCCCGGGTCATCCATCATGTTCTTGGCCATTGGGGCAAGCCCCGTTGGTTAGTACTCGTGCATGATAAATATTAAAAAAATTAATTTTTGCATATTATATATATATATGTTAAAATAAACATAAATCCCGTTAAAATGGTAGTCTAGTCGACTTTTAACCGACTAGTCCGACTTTTGACTGCCTAGCCCGAATTTTAACTGATTTTAAGATAATCCTAGCCCGACTGTCTAGCCTGACTTTTGACCAACTTTTTCCGCCTCCGACTAATGACCGACTTCAGATTTCAAAATAATGGTTTGATTAGGTAATCCCTAATTTCAAGCATAACTTTTGAAGTATTTGATTCTTTCAAATTTGATTTTGTGAAATGATCAGTTCAACATACGATCCTTAGGGGGGCTTGTTTAGCCTATACGATTTACTAAATATACACCTCATTTGAATTTGCCAAATTAATTACTATTTACACTTAACATTAATTACATATATATTAGTCTATCTAACATTTTGTTTTACTTAATAGTTTTCATGTATATATCAAATTAAAAATTATTATGTTATTATTATTTATTTCTATTATTATCATTGTTAATACTGTTAATTTATATTTTTAATTTAATAGTATCAATGTTAGTACCACTCTCACTCTCTCACATACACACAAATTTATATATAGTTTTGTAAATATAATAATGTATCAACATTGGTAATAATAATAAATAGTATTAAGGGGAACAAACACATACAAAAGAAAAATAATAAAATAAAAGAAAATTAACAAATCATTGAAATAAAAAAAAGTAAAAATAAAACTTTTAAAGAGAGACCATAAAATTTAAAAAATGTTGAGAATAGTAATATACGATGTTTTAAAATTTGTACCGGATTGGACTAAAAAATGATCCAACCTATTGAGATGGGTTATACCGGGAGGTTCAACCGATTTAATAATTTACCTTATAAATGCTACTTCAATAAAAAAATAACTCAAAAGTAAATGATTTCATAACAAAAAATAATCTAAAAGTTAATCCATATTAAAAATAATATAAAAGCAATCAATAACAAATAGTCTTAAAGTTTACACGCTTAATGTTAACTGTTGGGTTAAAAGTAATTTAGAAAAAATATGGGCAGCAAATATCAAAAATTTCTCGGAATTAAAACCGGTTTGCCGGTAAAAACATGTATTTTAGAAAAAAAAAACAACAACAACCGGTGATACGATGTTCTAGCAAACAACCAAAAATACTGATCTGTTATGCGAAATTCGGTTTAACCATCCGGTTTGAACCGGTTTTAAAAGACTAGTAACATGTCAAATAAAATTGTTGAAGAAAATTAAAGCGGAGAAGGGATATGACAAGTAAGGAATGGATGTTATGTTGGGTGGTGGGGGGGGTTATGTTTAGCTTAACCTTTTTTATTCTTTTTTCTAACACTATATTTTGGTATTATTAATGTTACTCATTTTTTTATAAATACTAATCAGAAAAACAAAACATATCATCTAATCTTACCAGCTCCACAATAAAAGAAACTAATATGGGACAACTAGTCTATCACTTTAATAATCATCCATTTTTTCATTTTCCCGCTCATTCCTTTTTTAGAGTTATTAATAAAAACACACTATCCCACAATCAGAATTTAAAGCACACATTCCACATAACATAATACTTGACGAGTTCACGACTTCATCAGTTTATCTCAGTGCCATTCGAAACCCTAATTAGTATCCATTAGCGATGGAACATCGAGTTCACGAACGTTTGTCCATTAAAAAATAAGTCAAGAAAGCGGTTGGGAAAAAAAATAGTCGATTTTGGAAGCTGGGATTGAACAAAAGAAGGAAGCAAGTGTGGCTGACAAAAAGAATTGTGAATCAAGATAACGTTTACAGATTTGTAAACCAATGTTTACATATATGTAATTTTTGTGGACATCTAGACCTATGCTAGAGAGAATACGGTGTTAGCACTACTTCAAATAAGGTATGGTAATTAATCATACGATAATTTATTTAAGACTATGGCAAGCAATTGATTATTTGAACACTGAATATATGAGGTATGAGATGAACTAAATTATATAGAGAGCAACCATACCCGACTCAATGCACGTTCCAAAAAGAGAAAAAAAAAAAAACTTATCTTCTTCAATACCAAATTCTTGATCAAACCATCGTCCTCCAATTGCTAAAGTAAAAGAGCTGGCGAACTAGAAAAAAAATGAACACATGGTTAAATATAGGCAAACGATTTATAAACGTATCGTAAGTTAAGATATAAACCATTTGACTACGTTCCCCATGTTCTTTAACTTAGAGAGTCTGATTCCCATGAGCTAGAAGACTTTGAAAAAGGTAATGACAAGAATACATAATGATACTTGATGTATTGCGAGTGTCACGGGCAGCCATTGGCGGGTTGTTGGGGCGTTGCCGTGGTGGTGGTGGTGGTGTTGGGTGGAGTGGTGGTGGAAGAGGTGGTGACTACTCGCTCACAGGAAGGGCACATGGTGAGGGTGGTGGCTGGGAGTTGCATGTAAAATGGCTGTGAAGTTTTTATGGCTCTTAATTCTTGAAGTTCCTTTTGTAATCTCTTGTTTTCTTCTGTAAGGGTTTCACAACATGTCTTTAGATACTCACAATCCACCTCAGTCTGCTTCAACTTTGTCCTGCAACAACTTTGTTTTTTAATTTTTAAAAACATGTTTGAAGAACATATTTCAATATAAGAACAAGGTTAATCTTTTAAAATGTTCTAAGAATATATGACCATGAAATAAAATTCCAAGGATGAGAATATGAAATGTTATCCACTTATCCCGTGGATGTAATCGATCGTACCTAGCTAATTCGCTACACAATGTATGAACTCAAAGCCAAATATATTTTAGGAAGGTATTGATAAAATGTGATTCAACTCCATGTCAGCTACATGCATGCACGTGTGGTTTACGCGTTTTAAGTTTTATAGTTTGTTTAAAATCAAAACAAGACTGGTCAAAGTTGTTAGGGTTTGCCCGGTTCTTAGGTTTCTAGCCGTTTGATGTTTTTCTATTTAAGAAAGTCGATGCACTCGTGATTGTTACGCAGTTCAATTCATTCAATAAAAGTGTTTTGAACCGATCGCTTCGGCTTTTATCTTTATCTATTATCAAAAACCATCAAGCAACATAATAAGCTAGATCTTTATCATTAAATTAAAATTAAAATTATTACCTTGCCCTTCTGTTTTGAAACCACACCTCAACTTGTCGTGGACGAAGACTCAACTGGTTTGCTAAAATTAGCTTTTGTTTCTGCAAAAGATCATTTGTTAAATAAAAACATGCGGATCCATATACATATATGATCACTATCATTGTACATTGTACATATATTTTCATTGGAGATATATCTAACCTATTACATTTTATGAATTTGTAGTTTAATTCACATTGAGATTTAGGCTATACGTATCTCCAATGCAGCCGCCTTTGACTTGTATGGAGGACCGTAGGAGGCCACCGTACTAGAGAAGATTGGTTGTGTGTGAGGGAGACACCGTGTGCTAGGATGTGCTCGGACAAAGTTTGTGTAAAGAAAGAGGGAGATGAGAGAGAGAAGGATGACGAAGCTGGTATGAAGGAAGAACACCCTTAGAGCTTGAGATATTCAATTCTTAATGATGCTCTTGAAATAAATAAAACATAATAGAGACAAGGATTGAGGCTAGGGGTACCCTATTATGATTTATGAGTACAAAACATAGCATTGTCTTGACTATTGTTGACTACGTCAACATTCTTTTGTATTCTCGAGAACTAATGCCACTTTTAGTAAAGTTGTTCTTTAGTTAGGGTGTGTACTTGTTCATCCAAAAATTTCTTATATTATGAGCAAATATGCATACGATCGAACCACTAATTACTCTTTATTTTTCTTTCTTTTTTTTTGTTTTTCAAAAATCAAGCTAGTATACAACCTCTCTAGATCCATTTTATGTGCAGGTGATAGGGTTGATCCGTTTTTGTTTGGACATACGCTCAGTCAGTCTTAATAAACAAATGAGTATTAATGACAAACTATCATCTGGGATGCCAGTTGAGTGAGCACTGATTGCTGTCTTCGGTAACTAGTTGTTGATGATAATCACTTGTTTAACAATAGTGTATCAAGAGTCAAGGCTTAGGGTATTACAAGATTTCAAGTATATAAGTATTTTGATTATCTTAGAGCTAAGAAGAGACTTACAGGGTTGAGGGTATTGTGTTCTTTGAAGCTATCCTCAAGAAAAGCGGACTGTTCTTTAGTGAGTCGGAGCTTCTTTTGGCCCAACCCGTTTTCATCATCATCACTAGTTCCACCATACCCTCCTCGTCTTGAAGAAACTCTTTGATCTCTTTCTGAAACATCCACCAAAAAATCCATATTCCCCCTTACAAACTCCATATCGGGTTTCATGGATGGAAATCTACTGCTACCAGTGCTACTCTTGAAAATGGAAGAGAAGTCCATATGAAATGATGATGTATCACTATTACTGTCGTTTGGTGAAGACTGAATGGGGGCTGCTTCTTCTCCATTGTCGGGATTATATACTGCTGTTAGCGGTTTCACATCCAGTCCTTTTCCCAGTTTAGTTTGAGAGCTTGGTTCTCCTATTACTGTCCAAATAAGGTTACACACATTAATAAAGAAGGTTGTATAAAATAACAAAAACACAAAAATAAAGAAGCTAGGTATTCTAGAAAATAATTAATGCCTAGCTTACATGCCATTGTTGAAGTTGGAGTTATCCCCACAAATAGATAGTTATAACTCATTACATGATGCAACAGGATATATCACAAAAGCTAATTATATTGGACATCAAAACTTATATACAAGAAGAAAAGGGTTAGATACATATTTTTCTTCTGAATAAGCTAGCAGAAATTAACTCCCTTAGCTTAAATACTCTTGATTAAAATGACGGCGAATTAACAGAAATATAGTGGATTTTGTAAAAAAAAAGTATAAAAAATAAAAGGTGAGAATTTGTATCTTTTATGAGTATGTCGTTGTGCACTTACCCTAATAATATGTTAAAGCAATTCTTTAAGACCATAAAGAAAAAAGTAGCAAGAAAAGCAAATTGGATAGGATTGGACAGTAGAAATTCAAAAGAAATAAGTTAAGGACTTACAAATTTGAGAGAGCCATGGGAAAGGACGGTGAGAAGATGGCGGCGGTGGTGGTGGTGAAGGTTGGTGGAGAGATGGCGAGAAAGGGCGGAGATCAAGCTGTAATGGCGGCGGATCTGATGATGAAGAAGAACAATTTGTTTTATCATCATCTTCCAAGTTCTTATGCTGATGATCTTGATCAATCTGGCTGCTGCTTCCTAAGACCATGCAAAACCCTAATTCCTTCATCTTCTGTTGCTGTGATCTGCTTTGATTAGCAATCGAAGTTGGCTTCCGCGTGTCTCCTAAGCTCAGAGCTAGCTCCATTCTGTCTCTCCCTTTAGAAATCTATGATGATAAACAGGAGACTTTTATAAAGAGAGGGTATGGTGTGAGTATTTATGGAAATGGGAGTTTCAAGAAAGACATCTTTCTTCAGAAGTTATGTTCAAAGTTATTTTAATGTTTAAACAAAGGTGGCCTCGGCATAATCATTTGGTTTTGGGGATATATTGTTTTCTTTAAACCATAATACCTTGATAGTTAAAACATATATCTTCTTTTATCACTAATTGAAGTTGGATCAACAGTCATAGTTTTAGATAGGGCTACTACGGTATAACTCATGACTTTGTATGTAAGGGCCTCTCAAGTCTCAACTTTGCAATTCTTTTAAATTTTTTTTAAGTTCTTTTATGTACATCATATTTGGAATTAGAAATACGCATATTGATGGCCCCTTGATATTAGCCTTCTGATTCATCGAGTGATTCTTGGACACCATTTTGTTTATACACACAATTGAATAGGACAAGAACAATATGCTTGAAACTTGATTATGATAGAATGATAATGTAATTATCTGTTTAAAATGTTCCAATCTGACTTCAGGGGCGGACCTACACTATAATTGTAAGGGTCAACCGATACATGTGAAAATTTTTTTAGAGGTGTGTGTATGTGTGTGTATATATACACACACATAATGTTTTAAAACCCGGTATTTTACTTGTATCGAATTGAGTTAAAAATGGTATAATTGGTTGAACCGAGTTATACCGGAAGGTTCAACATGTTGAATAGTTTACCTTATAATTTCTTATAAAGGTAACTTCAATCCAAAAATAACCTAAAAGTAAATTATTCAAAAAAAAAAAAAATATTCTAAAAGTTAATCCATATTAAAAAAAATAATGTAAAAGCACTCAATTTTTTTAAAAAATAGTCATAAAGTTTACACGTAATGTTAATTGTTGGGTTAAAAGTAAATATTATAAAATATAGGCCGCAAATATCATAATTTCTCGGACATAAAACTGGTAAACTTGCGGGTAAACATGTCACGTTCTCCACCCAAATTTACTTTCCTTCTAATAATATTAAAATATTCGAGTCAACGTCTTCATTGAGTATAATCACATGCTACGCATCTTCCCTTGGATCTTCCTCCTGCCGGTTCCTCATACTCTTCAATTTCATGTTTGCTAGATTCTCCAACAGATCCATAGTTGGGTGGAAAATCACGAAGCAAACTAACATTTATTTTCTTCATTTCGGCATAGGTTCTTTATTCCTCTTGGCCACCTCATTGTCTGAATCCACACTTCGTTTGTAGGGCTAAATATAGGAGGTTTATGTGTTAGATAGTTATTAATTAAATGTAAATTGTCGTTTATTTTCGCTTCCGTTTAATCATTGTACAGATACAAGACACTTTTGGGTGTAACAAGCCCATTTGGGCCCATGATGTAATTAATCTAGGTATGGAGTATAAATACCATGGTATACTCCATATACTAGGTAACACTCTTGGAAATAATAATCATCTTCTTGATCTTCTTTTTTTCTCTCTTTTATGTGTTGGTGTTTTTCTTGATCCGATATCCGAATAAACTTTGTGATTTTCGCTCACCAAGTTTATGGATTGATCCGAGATTAGTTGTTAGATCCATATCGAGATTTACAATTGGTATTAGAGCTTCTGCTCAACTATTGAGGTTCTCGGATCTTTCTTCTTCGGGTTTTTATCAAGAAAGTTAGTGTGTTTAAGTTTTGAAGATTTAAAGATTGACATCTTGCAAAATTAGCCTATCTTACAAATAAGTTTAACTTGCAAATCAGTCTAACTTGCAAATCAGTTTAACTTGCAAATCAATCTATCATGCAAATCATTCTAACTTGCAAATCAGTTTGTCTTGCAAATCATTCTAACTTGCAAATCAGTCTGTCTTGCAAATCAGTGTAACTTGCAAATCAATCTATCTTGCAAATCAGTCAATCACGAAAATCAACCTTATCTCGCAAATATGTCCCATCTCGCAAAACAACCCAAACTCGCAAAACATCTCCCTTTCTCGCAAATTACGTAATATTTCTCTCATTTGCAAATAGTTTTTGCAAGTTCAACTAGAAACTTCTCAAGTTCATATCTTTGTACACCTTTTAAGATGGTTTCCGAAGCAGAGTCTCTCCAAAAACACTATCTCCTCATGAACAATGAATCGGGTTCAAACAACAAACCACCCAAGTTGGTCGGTTTTGAGGAGTTTAACAATTGGAAATACCGGTTCATGAACTTTGTCCACACACAAGATATGAGAATGATCAAATCTAGTCAAGGGGGTCCTTATCGTCCTAAAATCAAAAACCAAACTGATGTTGAAATTGAAAAACCTCTTTGTTCATTCACTCCATATGACCTAGAACAATTGGCTGTTGATCAGAAAGCATTTGGTAACTTGACAATGTGCTTAGACAATAAGATTACACAAACATGTTAAAGAATGTACTACCACCCAAGAACTTTGAGAAGGACTTATCGAGTAATTTGAAGGGAACTTGGACATGAGGAGTCAAGGAAAGAAATGCTAAACAGAGAATTTAACATGTTCAACCACAATCAAGGTGAAAGCATCGAGTCTATCATTGATCGGTTTGAAGCGTTGAACATAAAGATGAGAAGTGTTGGTATTATTCGTGAAGTTGTTGAGATTAACAAGAAACTTCATAACTCACTTCCCTACACTTGGAACAGCAATGCGACAACAATCAAACGCACAAGAGATATGTATAACACCGCCATCACTGATTTGATCTCAATCATTCGGTCATATGCTATTAATGATAAACTCAGAATGTCTAATCATGTGAGCTTATTGAATCAAGTGGGCATGTTCACGAGAACCAATACAGGAACAACCTTTCTCAGTCATGTCCATCCGAGTATTCATGTTGCTGACGTTGTTAAGGGCTTTCATTTAAGTGTTCAGGAAATAGGAAATCAAGCATTTGTGTCATGTGCTAGTTCAAGTGATCTTTCTCATCAAAACTCTATTTAGAGCATGGTGAATCAAGCTTTAAAGGTGCACGACCTATCAGCTCTGGTCAATTCTCATACTACTCTCGTTGATGATTGTCACATCAATCTGTTTCATGCTTTCATGGCCAAGAACTGCTTAAAGGTAACTTGATGCCACCAAATTTTACCCCAGTGTGTTCCAGAGATAAGCCAGCTAGACCCGGAGGAGATGGATATCAAGTCTCAAATGGCCATGGTAGTTCACAAAGCCACGAACCTTATCAAGAAATATGGAAAGAAGAGTTTTCAAAGAACGGGCTTAAACAACACTATTGGGTTCAACAAAGAGAACATGTGGTGCTACAACTGCAATGAGCCAAGTCATTTTGCAAGGGAGTGCGCAAATGCTACAGTTTTTAAGCCTGTGAACGAGCTAAAGAATGTGGATGTGACTTATGAGAAAGCAATAAGGAATCAAGGGACCAAGAGGATCAAGCATCGAAGTTCAATCTCGGATGGTAAAGCAATGTTGACACCGACTGGGGAGCCTGATTGGGAAGCTCAAGCGAGCTGATGGTGCCAATCAACTTTGCGGAAATGGTTTTGTCAAAGAGCTCGAGCCAAGAGGGAATGAAGAACACAAAAGATGATATTATTAAGAGTGCTGCTGATGGTGAATCAATGAAGATTGTAAATGGAAACAACATAGCTCATCAAGTAACTCCTCAGGTACACGAACATTTATGCTCCTAAGCTTGTACTGATAAAGTAGAAACGCTCATTAGAAACACTGATGACTTGTTGCTTGAGGTAAATCAGTTGTCGTCTTATAAAAGAACTTATACAAAATCTGAAAAGTTGTTTAATGAAATAACCAAGTCTCATAAGTACATCATGGTAACCCTAAATCTTAAATTGTTCGTGTAGGTTCCCTGGACGGATCACACGAGATATCCCGATATACACAGGTGCGGAATCCCTGTGTAGATCGTTACGGACGTAGAACACAAGCACACAAACACACGAATACGATACGAACAAAACTCACGTTATATTAATAACTCAACACGTGATACTTACAGACTCTCGACCTCACGTCACTTGACTCACTGAATTACACGTAAATTGAACTACTACGTAAACAGTAACCGTAACCTATATAAATACACGACAACTTCGCCTCAGGCGAAGTTGTCCATAACTTCGCTTGTTCAACAAGTACGCCTAGGCGAACTTGTTAACAACTTCGCTTGATTAACAAGTTCGCCTAAGCGAACTTGTCAACAACTTCGCTTTAAACAAACAAATACATAAACAATATTACAGACTCGATTACAGACATTAGACATATGAACTACTGACATTTATGCACCAACAGACTCCCCCTTGGCAGTAGCTTCATATCTTGATCTTTCAGCTCTTGTCTCGTAATCCTTTAACTTCATGCGTGCACTCCTTCTCTAACACACACCGACACAACTCGTTGATACTTTCTTGCTTCGTCCTTCCAAGCTGGAATATAAAAGATTTTCTTCTCGTTAAGCACCTTCAGATCAGCTTGCGATAAGTTAACGAGATGCATCGGATCGTACACTCTAAGAATCTCTTGTTCATCCTCATCTTCCATCACTACCTCTGCTGTCTCACAATCAACGAACCACCACTTTAGGTCTTTGAGCACATCCTTGGGCATAAGCTTCATCGGTACTTCTTTAAGGCACCGGATTGGTTTATACTTCATAACCATCCAAGGCTTTCCATCAGCTCTCAAACATCTATCCTTGTCTTCAACAAGTTTCCCTTTCTGTGGTTTCAGCAGCTCAAACTTCTTTTCCTTTATGCTCTCTTTCCATACGATTTTCCCTATGACTCTAGCCATATTATCGTCACTTCGATTGATCAATCCCAATCTGGCTAAGTCTTTAACCTCGCACTCAGGCAGTGTGTTTAACGATCTCAACATTCTTCTGAGGTACTGAATTCCATCATATCGTTTGATCACGAAGAGCCGCAACTGCTCATCATAAATCCAGCATATAATCCCTTTCTTTGCTTCAGCATAGCCCTTAATATTGTAACTCTTTCTGAACATGGTAGGGACTGCCGGTTTCTTTGTTTTGACGAACCATTGAGCGTATCCTTCCTTCCACCTCGGCTGCTCTTCCCATTCAGTATCTTCAACTGCCGTCTGATCACCCATATCGGCCTTCTCAACCTCTGGAATGTCATGTTCGACATTTTCCTCCACTATTTCTCCTTCCTCAATCTCATTTTCCTCAATCTCAATCTGCTCACCGATCTTCTCAATCACATCACTCGGCAGCACATCTTCATCAAACAACACATCATCGCTGAACATATCATCGTCAAGTTCCCTCAACGCATCAATCACGTCATCATCCACCAACACTACATCATCACCGCCAGCTACGTCGGCAGACTCCCCCTCAGCTGTGGAAGTACCAAGAGCTTGAGAAGTTCTTGGCAGCTCACCACCTGCATCTTTCGATGCATTGGGATCATCGTCTCTGTCGTTTCTCTTCTTCGTCCTGAGCTCGTCGCCCTTACAGCTCATCTCCCCCTGAGATGCCAAGAACTCCTTCAAGGCATCTATAATTTTCCCATGCTCAACCAGGAGGGATGACTGTAGTTGATTTGCTTCCACTAGGCGTTGAATAGTCTTCGATTGCTCTGCCACGATCCGCTCTAGTGAAGCTATTCTCTCTGAGTCTGACATAGGCGTAGGCGAGACATCAGAAGCAGGCGTAACCGCAGGTGGTACCATACCTGATAACCCTGCAGTAGTGACGACCGTTGACTCTACAAATCGTGCAGCTACCACCGACTGAGTAAGCGTTGGAGGTGGTAGAGACACAATCTCCGGAGTCGACGTCTGGATGGTAGTGGTAGATGGAATGCCAGCAGATGATGTAGCCACCACGGGAACATCCGCAGCGCTTGTACTTGTAACCTGTACAGAAGAAGGAACGATAGACATACCAGACAGTGCGGCCGGAGCAAAACGTACCATCCTTGAAGTCTCTCCAGCTCCCATACCTGCACCTGTCCTTTCCCGTCTTGATCTTCTTATCAGCTTATGTATATCTTCTTCCTCTTCTGACTCATCATCATCCTCCGTTCTCTTTCTCTTCCCAACCGTTCTCTCTCGAGACACCATCAACCGTCTCCCCTCATTCATGATGTCATCCAAATCTGAGTCAGCAATCGACGTTGCTGCTCTAGTAAAACTCACACCCGTACCTTGTGCAGCCGAGACCTGCACCTCTTCAACTTGATCCATATCAAAATAACCTTGACCTCCAAAAACAGCATCAAGATCTATATCCTCTGCAGCCGACATAACAGGCACAGCAGATGCAGCTTGAGCTGCTCTTGCCTGTCGCGGTTGAGGATCTCTGAACTCGTCCCCACCAGCAGGAACATACTCTGGGTTGATTAAAAACCCAAACAGTGGAGTATGCCTTGGACGACGTTCAGGGTTGCTCCTCGCACTCGAAGTGCGGCATTGAGCAAAGATACGTTTGCTCACAGATTCCACGTATCTTATCGGTCTACGCTGAGGTAGATTCGGAGCCACATTGTTCGATATCATCTGTATAAAACGTGGGTACATAATGAACCGCTCCCGAGACATCGCTCTTGTCTGTCTGTCAATCTCGTAAAAGACCATCTGACCAAAACTATAGCGTTTATTGTAAGTCAGTGCAGTCATTGCGGACTGCATGGTCGCACCCATACCGTCAGTGCCCGCCTTCCTTCCTGACATGCAAACTATCATGACGTGCATAAGGAAGCGCCACTGACCAAGCAGAAAACCCTTCCGCCTCTGTGAATCGCCTAATGGACCAGAATAGCCCATTCGAAGAAACGCTCCATCACGAAACGGAGCCACAAACTCAGTTGGGTCGTCCCTCGTCTCTTCTCCAAACCGTAACGCCACCCGGATCTGTTCAGAATTGAACTGAACCTCTTGATTGTTCACAGTCGCTCGCATGACCGGGGGCTCAACACGACAGTCGTATTCTACCGTCTGCCAAAAGTCTTCGATATTTGGTAGAGATATCGGCAGAGTGTTTGTGATGGCATGAAATATCCTCGAGCGTAGGAGGAAAGTTATGATCTCGCGGTAATCGTCAACGCCGCTCGCTTCCGGGTCAAGGGTGATGTACATATTGTGACCCGGGAAAAATTGACGTTGGTTATCACCATCGTCTCCTCCTGCACCTCCAGCACCAGCTACTGCAGCCATATCATAGTCGCGCAACTGTTGTTGTATCCAAAGAACCTGAGAGCAGCAGTTGGATGCTGCCATGTATTCTGTCTCACAGGTTGAAATTGCGACTGAAGTCTGCTTCTTGCACTGCCACGACACCAATCTGCCACCAAGAAACTGACATCCTCCAGTTGTTGACTTCCGACTCTGATTGCACCCTCCATAATCAGAATCTGTGTAAGCGACCAGCTCCAAGTCTCCTCCTCTCGGGTACCACAACCCCAGCTTCGGCTTGCCCTTGAGATACCGCAGTATCCTCTTTGCACCTTTCAAATGAGATTCTTTTGGATTTGCCTGAAAACGTGCACAAAGGCAAACAGCAAACATTATATCAGGCCTAGATGCAGTTAAGTACATTAAAGAACCTATTATTGCCCGATATTGAGTTGGGTCCACATCTGCATCACCGTCTACTTCAGCACCCAATTTGTGATTGACGCAGATTGGAGTATCATATGGAGAACTGTCCTCCATCTTGAAGCGCTTGAGCACATCATGAACATACTTCGTCTGATGAATGAACATCCCGTCCTTCTTCTGATCAACCTGCAATCCTAGAAAGAAAGTTAGTTCACCCATAGCACTCATTTCAAACCTTTTCTTCATGACGGCTTCAAACTCCTGACACATGGAGACTTTTGACGCAGCAAATATAATGTCATCCACGTAGACTTGTACCAGCAGGAAGTCGCTTCCATCTCTTTTGAAGAACAACGTGCTATCAATTTTCCCCCTTTTCAAAACCATTCTCGAGCAAGTAATCCGATAAAGTTGAATACCAGGCACGAGGTGCCTGATGTAATCCATACAACGCCTTGCTCAACCTGTACACGTGATCTGGAAAGTCTGGGTCAGGAAAACCCGGAGGTTGCTCAACATACACAACCTCATCAACTTTCCCATTCAAAAACGCACTCTTCACATCTAGCTGAAACACCTTCATCTTTTCATAAGCAGCAAACGTTAAAAACAATCTTATGGCTTCCAACCTGGCGATAGGAGCGAACACTTCGTTATAATCAATCCCCTCTTGTTGATTAAAACCTTTAACGACTAGCCTCGCCTTGTTTCTTATAATAATCCCCTTATCATCTCTCTTGCACTTAAACACCCATTTTGTGCCTATCGCATGCACATTCTTTGGTTTCTCAACCAAAGTCCAAACTTCCATCTTCTCGAATTGAGCCAGCTCTTCTTTCATGGCTTCGACCCACGAGCTGTCCTTCAAAGCCATTTGATAATTCTTCGGTTCAATCTGGCTTATAAAGCAGGTGTACAGGCATTCATTGATTATTCCTGTCTCCTTAATGCTTGTATAAACACAGGTATGTTCATTCAAGCTACTTCTCGTTTGTACACCTGAGGACACATCACCAATCACATTATCCAAAGGGTGATCTTTATGAATTCTCGTGGTCGGAACAGAACCGACATGCAAATTATCTTCCAAATTAGAAGAGATCTCATCAATGGTTGTTTCATGCTGAGAGTGAAAAGGATTGATAAATTCTTCTTCAGCTGAGGCAGCAGGGGTACCGATAGTGTTTGATGAGGAAGGTTGACATTTATCAATCAGCTGTCTTTGCAATAGATTTTCTTCCTCATCGAGTATCATCTTCGTCGCAACTCTTTCTTCTTCTTCACAAATTTCCAAATCCGGTATGTTAAACGACTTAAACAGCTTAACATAGTTGAAAAGCTCAGCAGGTCCATTGCTTGGTTTTGGCGGTTGGTAACTTGTGATGTCAGTGTTACACACCACCTCCACCTTGCAAGTCGAAGTATTGAAGACACGTCTGTTGGGAGTACCAACAACATAACCGACTAAGATTCCTTCATCGGCTACTTCCCCAAATTTAGAATTTGTCTTCAAGATCGAACAAGGGGACCCGAATGGTTCAAGACCACTCAAGTTGGGCTTCCTTCCATGCATAAGCTCGTAACACGTTTTACCAAGTCTCTTAACGGTTAACACTCTATTCAGAACATAGCAGGCTGTAGCAACTGCTTCAGCCCAGAACATCACAGGAAGCTTCGAATCTGCCAGCATAGTTCTGGCTCCTTCAATTAAAGTTCGGTTCTTCCTTTCAGCCACTCCATTCTGTTGCGGAGTATACGGAGCGCTGTATTGATGTTCAATTCCTTTCTGAAGACAGAAGATCTCCATTTCAAAATTCTTGAACTCCGTTCCATTGTCACTCCTGATGAACTTAACTGTTTTACTCATGACGTTCTCAACTTTGGTAATCAAATTCTTCACCATTTGAGCCGTCTCATCTTTCGATTTCAGAAAATATACCCACGAATATCGCGAGTAGTCATCAGTGATCACCAAGCAGTAAGAAGTACCTCCTAGACTTTTTACATTCACGGGACCGAAGAGATCCATGTGAAGCAATTCTAGAGTACTGGCAATAGAGTTGACCTTCTTGGTGAGATGAGATTTCTTGTGTTGCTTTCCCTTCTTGCATGCAATACATTTGTCTTCAAAGTTAAAACTTTTCAAGGGAACGCCCATCACAAGCCCATTTCTGACAATGTGGTTCATCTTCCGAAGATGAATGTGCCCCATCCTCCTGTGCCATAGTTCGGATTCCGATTCGCTTGCTTTCGTCATTAAACATGATTCTTCCGTGGCCATTTCAGTAGACCTCATATCCATCACATAACTATTTGTATCACGTGGAGCTTTCATCACTATCCACTCGTCTGGTATCTGAAAACCAGGCTTCAACACGATCGCCTCATTCTTCGTGAAATGAACAGTGTACTCCTTATCACAAATCTGCGACACACTCAGCAGATTGTGCTTCAACTCTTCTACAAAGTTCACATTCTCAAGAGTCATTTTTCCATTGGACACCGTTCCTCTTCCAGTAATTCTTCCTCCACTTTCACCGGCAAAGCTAACTCTCGCTCCTTGAACAGGTTTTAAGTCGTGCAACAAGTATTTGTTACCCGTCATGTGCCGGGAACAGCCGCTATCTACAATCCAAAGACTGTGGGCAGCCCTGTTCAACTGTTCCTGCACAATAAAGCAAAGGATTAGAATCTAGGGACCCAAGACCAATTGGTCTTGGATCTATACATCCCGAACTTCTGCTTTCCAAAGTTAGCATCTGGATAATTCCTGTCAGTCCTATTAGGAAATCTCCTTGGAAATTGAGTGTGAGGCCTTCCAAACCTATGTGTATTGAAAGTATTATATCTTGCGGTTTGGTTATTAGCATTGTTAAACTGAGGTTTGTTTCTATGAAAACCTGAATTAGTTACATTTTGGAACTTTGAAGGGTTTTCATTTTTAGCAGTATTAAAATTACCATTAGCCTTACGCTCAGTTTTAATAGGCCTCACACCTCTGAATTTCGGCGTCAGAGGGCAATCTGCAACAAAATGTCCTAACTTATTACACCTAAAACAACACCTATGCTCCATTTTCTTTTCAAAGGTTGTTCTGGATGTCGAGGCTGTGTTACCGGCCGTTCGTCTCACATAAGGTGGGACGTACGGGTTGAGTGGAGTACTCTTTTTATAGGTTTTATCTTTTTCTCCACCAGTGGGTAACACTACCTTCTCTTTTGTCTTACCCGATTCGGACAACTTATCCGTATCTGATGAGACTGGACTCGTAACAGAAATTTTCACACTTGAAACAGGCGAACTCGTTTCGCCACTACTAACACTTGGTTCTTTACTCGTAACCTTGATAGGAACTATCTGAGGAACTTCAAAATCAACAGATTTCTGAACACTAGGGTTAAAAGTGTAATTGTGGTTATAAGGTGGTGGAACCTCGTGATAACCAATTCCTCCTCTCTTTGTAGAGGTACCTTGATCACTAACAAGGTGATCAAGAATAGCTGAGGAATTTCTGAACTGCTCAAGTTTTCGGTTCAGTTCCACCACTTTCACCTGGTGGTCAGCAATCTGCTTTTCTCGTTCAGCAATCAGTTTAGTCTTTTCTTCTAAAACCTCATAACTTAGATCAATTACTTCAATTTTTTCAGCAAGTTTTGTTTTTAAGCTTTTAACATCTTTTTCACACGCTTTTATTTTAACTTTGTAACTGTTTTCTCTTGCTTTCATAAAGTGATGATCTTCTTTAAGAGTTTTAAATTCAGCATCTAAACGAATATACTGATCAGTTATGGTAGCAAGTTGCTCAGACAAATTCTCACATTTAGTACAAATAGGTTTAAAACTTACCTCGGAGAGTTGATCCTTGTTATCTGCCATTAAAGCTTTTTCCTTACCAGTAGCTTTCTCTTCTCCGTTAATCTTCTCACATTCTTCATTCTCAACCTTAGCCATATTTGCCTGCTCACTAGTTTCATTCGAATGCAGGTTCCAGTTGTATTCACCTGCTTCTCTGGACATCATGGCATTGACTTCTTTACTACTCCCAGTGTGCTGTGCAGACCGGCCCTGACCACGTTCAACTCGCTCGTTTCTGCACTCTTTGGCAAAGTGCCCGTTTTGTTGACAGTTATAGCACCTCACCTTAGACTTGTCGAACCCTGGCCTGCCACCAACAAACTTTCTCCCCGTCTTTCTCATAAACTTGTTCACTCTCCTCACTATCATAGCTATCTGCCATTGTAAATCCATTTCCTCCAGATCATCAGCATCGATCTGGTCATAGTCTTCATCCAGCATCGCTGGATCAACCACCTTTCCTTGAATATAGTTTTCATATGAAGCAATAAACGAAGCATAGAGGCCAAACTGCTCTTCAGCAGATTTGACGCTCATTGGCATCTTTGAGTAATTATTGCTTGAGGAACTTGAAGATCCACTACTCTTGCTTGCTGTCTGTTGAGTACCACTTGATCCACCCGCAACAAAGCAAACATCCCCATTTGAGTTTACTGACACATGCCCCTCCTGTGAAAACTTGGCACCCGACTCGCTCTTCGAGTAGTAGGCGGCAGAATCAGTCTTTGAACTTGAATTGGAGTTTACTTTAGCACCGTACATGCCTGGATCTTGAACCTGATCCATAGATGTTTCTTTTCTTACCATATTAAGCTCAAAAGTTCTGAGCTTGTTGACAGTGGTTTCAAGATCATAAGTAGGGAAGTCCTTGTCTTCCCTCATCAGTACAGTATACATCTCCCATTTTGGTGGGAGGGCATCGAGAAGCTTTTCCACAATCTCTTCTTCTCGGTAGGAATGGAGTAGTTACTCAATTCAGTCATTAGATGATAATATCGAGTGATAATATCATCAAGAGATTCGTTCTTCAAGTACTTAAAGACTGAAAATTGAGTTTTGAGCAACTTTATCTTTGAAGCCCGAATACCTATATTTCCTTCAAATCTGTTCTCAAGAGCTTCCCAAAGCTCTCTAGCTGATGTATACTTTCTGAATGTATGGAGGATCTCCTGTGGAAGAGCCATTGTGATTGCAGCATGAGCCTTGCTTTCGGCTTCATACATCTTTTTCTCCTCCTCTTCCATTTTACTGTATTTCTTGATTTGGTCTCGACCCTCATACTCCATGACTGGTGGAATATATCCATCTTGGATGCATACCCACATCTTCGCATCCTGGTACTTAACGTATTGTATGAACCGATCCTTCCACGCGACAAAATCGGTTCCCTTCAGCAACCTTGGGGCCTTTGTAGCTGACCCCGCTTCAACTTCCATCTTAACAAGCTCCGAAATGTTGATCGACGACATTCTTCTTGAAGACTAAGAAACCCGAAAAATTCTGAGTAGGCGAAGTTAAAAAAATTTCCTCTGAACAGTACTGTAGGCGAAGTTAAGGATAACTTCGCTTAAGTAATAACTTCGCTGGATCCTTCTTAAATTCGCGTGACTGGGCGAAGTTGACAATAACTTCGCTTAGGGTAAGCGTACTTAGAAAGTAGGCGAACTTGAAGAAAACTTCGCTGAGCTAGGCGAACTTGAGGAGAACTTCGCTGAGCTAGGCGAAGTTGAGGAGGTAGGCAAAGTTGTAAATAACTTCGCTTCTCCTTATATCTTCGCTGAAACCCTACGTATCCTGACGGCAACTTCGCTTGATGAACAGCAACTTCGCCTGACGAACTTAAACTTTCTGCAGATCTGAAAATCGGATTTTAACGACGTTTTTGACGGTTTAAAGGCTTGAACACACTGGTAGGAGGCTAGAATGAGCAACAACACCAAAAACTCGTCCCGTGAATAGTCGAAACGGGACAAATTCTACACCCGCGTGAATATCCCGAACCACACAATCGAGCAAAAGCTCTGATACCAATTGTAGGTTCCCTGGACGGATCACACGAGATATCCCGATATACACAGGTGCGGAATCCCTGTGTAGATCGTTACGGACGTAGAACACAAGCACACAAACACACGAATACGATACGAACAAAACTCACGTTATATTAATAACTCAACACGTGATACTTACAGACTCTCGACCTCACGTCACTTGACTCACTGAATTACACGTAACTTGAACTACTACGTAAACAGTAACCGTAACCTATATAAATACACGACAACTTCGCCTCAGGCGAAGTTGTCCATAACTTCGCTTGTTCAACAAGTTCGCCTAGGCGAACTTGTTAACAACTTCGCTTGATTAACAAGTTCGCCTAAGCGAACTTGTCAACAACTTCGCTTTAAACAAACAAATACATAAACAATATTACAGACTCGATTACAGACATTAGACATATGAACTACTGACATTTATGCACCAACAGTTCGATGCTGAAACAAGTAGGGATTTTAACAAAGAGAAGGTAGATGTTCTTCGTAAATAAGTAGATGTCCTCAAAATAGAATTACTTGATAGAAGGATTTGGGTGACAAATTTGATATTGCCTCTAGGTTTATGGGAGGAATTATTGATTCCCAATTGGGCTTTAAATAAAAAGGGGGAATTGAGTTTAATCATGCAGCTATAGCACCTCCTTTTAATGATATACACTCCTTATCTTGGAAAAGTGTCACGGGAAAGTCACCAATATCTCCATTGGTCACTTATCCAATCCTGAAAAGGATAGTGACACCGGAAGAATAAAATAAATGGCTTCTGCTAAAAAGGATAGTGACACTCGAGCGCTTGAAGGCAGAAAATGAGAAACAAAAGGCTGAGAGTGAGAAACAGCGCAAGATCAATGAAGACCTTGATGGCAAGTACAAAGCTGCTTGTGAACTCATTACTTTATCAGATCAGGACATCTCTGATATGAAAAAGGGAGTTAAGAAAGTCTTTAGAAGATGGGAAGACTCTAACGCTGAAAAGAAATTTGAGAAGAAAGTTGGACAATCTGATATGGTTGGTCCAAGTGGTGTTGGTAATGGTTCTGGTTTTGGTGATTCAGTGAAGGAGGTGAAGGTGATGACGATGGTGTTGATGCAGAGAAGGAAGAAGAGAAGAAGGATGAGGAAGACGAATCTGAAGATGGTGATGATGATGATTATTCTCATGGTAATTATGATGATGATGGTGATGGTGAAAATAAAGACGGAGCGGGTAATCAGTCTACTCTAGGGGATGACGTTGATACAACTACTCATGAGAATCCACATGCTGAAGATGCAACAAATGACATTTAGAACTTGTATGTTGAACTAGAGAGCAGTTTTCATGATGTTTTTGGTCCCACTTTGACTGCAGGTATAGGATCGCAGACCAAAGGTGAAGGCTGGGATTCTGATTATGATGTTAACTACCTCTTATCTTCACCAGATCCATAGGCTAATGATCCAGTTTCAACTGGTGCTGCTACTATTGTTGAGCCTGTTACATAAGCCGCTGAGGGTGCCCCAAGCTATAAACTATTCAAAAGGAAGTGGCACTGCATCTAAAAATGTCACAACATTCGATGCAGATTTGCTTTCCATGATGAGTCACTTATTATGTAGAACAAGTGGCACAAAAAATGTGAGAAATGGGCGATCAGACGTCAAAACGGAGATCTCACCTACATGTATAACACGGAGATGCAAACGCTGTCTCACCTAGACATGAATTTCTTTTATAAGGCAACAGATGGAGGTGTTGGTGAGAAGGGACTTCAAGGATGGTTTAAAAGACATATCAAGAGGCAAGCAAAACAAGACTTCCCCAAATTCAAGCTAAACATGGGAAAACATACAAACATCCAACCAAACTCAATGCGGCAACATGCAAAAGACGAAAGATCTGGAAGTATAAGATGCCAGAAGACGGCCCCCCTATATATCATGGGGAACCTTTCGAGCCTGACACTCTTTCAAATTTTTTGTCATGGGAATTTGATAGTTAAAATGGTGAAGTCGTGATCCACTGCAAAGAGAATCGATCCTTCTGATTCTTTGATGAGTATGAGCTTATGCGGTTTGGGAAAGAAGACCTCATGAATCTTTACAAGTCACCACTGGGAATGCTTGAAGATAAGGCTCGGGACAACACTGACTGAATAGTTGAGTAGTTCAACAAGTTTGTTCGATATCTTGTTGATAATCAACTATCGATGCCCCCGAACCTTTTGAGTACGAGACAGACTAGAGACGGAATCAACTAAAAAATACTAAAGACTAGAGGGAGACTGTGGAGCTCACTTTCGTGTTTAAGTCTTTTGTATTTATTAGCTTCCTTCACGATTGTAATATTTATGCTTTCGTTTAGTTTGTTTTTGTATGGGCCAAAGGCCTTTTTTGTAAACAAGCTCATTGGGTCATACAATAGAATAGTTATGTACCAATGCTTGCACTATAAATAGTTCAAGCATGGCCATGCACACTAACCTTTTGCGAAATTCAAACTTCTTTACTTTCTCTCTCTATCTTATCCTCTCAATCACTTTCCATATTTAGTAAATAATCAAACACAAACAAGATCCGAGATTCTTTGTGTTGTTAATGATTTCTGGCAGTTAACAACACGGATTGATCTAAGAATAGTTGTGAGATCCTGTTCATAAGGATATATGGTTTTGACCCCATTGATGCTCTGAGAAGGGGATGACTGGAGAAGGCCGTAGACAGTCCTTGTGTTACGAATGATCTTACAAGAGGTTTTTTTTATGTTTGTAAGAAGTTTAGTTGCTTCACTCACGAAGCTGGTAAGTTGCATGAATATATACAAAATGGAGCTAAAAATAGATGTATGACCAACCTAATAAATGATTTGCACATTTTTTTTTACATTGGAGTAATCAGTTCTTGCAAGACAACACAAGGTGGACCTGGGTCCGAGTCATGGAGAAGAGTGATAAGAAGGGGTGCTGAGTAATGACCGTCATTTTAGTCATTCAAAAACATAATTAAACTATATAGATAGAGTAGGTAGGGTATTGTATCCACGAGGAGCATGTAGTCAGTGTTACAAAATTATCTAATTTTAACTAACTAAGATGGACAAACGATGTCAAGTAGAAATTGAAAGATTGATTTTAAAACAATTTAAGTAAAATGCAACCTCCTCGAGGTTTCAAGTTCTAGGTTTCACACAAAACTCGTTTTATTAACTAGACACCACATAGACATGGTGTTGGAAAGTCGGTTAATTAAGTAATCAAATACAGATCTTTGTCATCAGATCTTTTATAATTCAATTATCTTATTTACTAGTAAGAACCAAACTACTCTATATCACCCAACAAGCTACCGGGTTTTGTCATGAACCGAACAAGTTGTAAAGTAAGGATTACTAACACATGCATATAGTTTAAATAACCAACACATCAAATTGTTTATACAGCATTGTCAATGTCAAAAACAAATCCAAACATGAATAAAACAAAGTTTAATGTTTAAACAAAACGAACCGTTCACCCGGAGGAAGTTACAAATGGTTTAGCCTTGCATCTTCATCTTGATAAGCTTGATTATAAAGTGGAAGGATGAAAGAATGGATGATTTGGTGATTGAGAGGTATTAAGATGGTGTATGATGGCTCCAAAATCACCCAAGGATGTTAGGATATCAAGAATAATCGATTTATGGTTTATCCTGGCTTAAATATGGAAGAATACAAGCTCAAAAACCAATTCCCGTCAGACCTGGCCATAGCCTACGGCCAGGTCACCGTAGCCTACGTCAGGGCCATAGGCTACGGCCCTTATTCTCTGCCCTACGGCTCCCATTATATCATTTTCATATTCTTCTCGTCGAGAAACCCAAAATTCATATATTATGGGTTCCGTAACTCGTTTTCTAGCCCCGGATATGCCATTTTACTTTAGATGCGCACGAATCACTTCCGAACATTATTTTCTTATAAAATCTTCGATCCAACTCCGTTTTCCTCCCCGTTTGCCGCCACGTATTCGTATTTCAATTCTTTATCATATAATTTATCATTAAATTTATTTCCACTGCATCGTAAATATTCCAAATTAGTTTCGTTAAGCTCCGCACACATGTGAACATTAAACCACTTAAAGTATTTGCGTTCGAAACATATAAACAAATAAAACGCACGAGATTACATCCTATAAGCGCATACTTTCTCCCATACATCACTGAGGCAGCAGAATTTGATCACCTCCTCTTAGACATCTTCAACTTAATTTAACTAAAGAATGTTGTGATTGATGATATTTTTCTTCAGGCCGCTTGTTGGGTGTGACTTTAAACGTCAGATTAAATCGCCACGTCACCGTCACATAGGTAGTGGGTCTTAACTAACACACTACGTTATGGTTTAATGCCCTGTTACCAAGTTAAACCCCACAATTTCCTTGTTAATGAAAGCATTTTGGGCCCCACAATTTCTTTGTTAAAGCCCCGCTACCACTTTACCATTTCCTTGTTTACCGCCCGGGCCTTAACATCCTATGGTGGTGTTAAAGCCCCATTATCACGCCACATCACTTTTTACGCTTGTTGAGCCCCACAACTAGTAGATATATTGAATCTAACCAATATTTATAGTATTAATTTTCTTTATATTTAGTAAATAGAATAAGAAGCTTACTATATACGCAATCAATTTCCATCTTTTTAATTAACTTTGCTGGTAAGATTGATGTTTTTTTTCATGGACACCCGAAGCATATTACACCAATTTTCCATTACAACTAGCACTAAAATTAATATAAATAGCACATTTGTATCAAAACTAAAGCTAAAGTTAACATTCTTTTGAAATTGGTTGATGAGCCATTACAAGTGTTATGATCCTTTAGAAGAGACATCATTGTCATTGCTACATACGCATTTATAAAAAAACATTATACAATAAATTGTAATTAATAATAGATTATGTGAATGTTATATACTATAATCGTATAAGAAGCCAAATAAGTTTTACTGATAAAAAGAAGGCATATATATTTTTTCGAAAGGTAACAAAACTTAAATCAGACTTTATTTTTATCGAAACATTTTTTTACATCATAAAACAATTTAAAAAAAAATACATAGCTCTCATAAGGGATTAGAACCAAATCAATTTCAACTCAAATCAATGTTATCTATCACATGCTTTCTGGTTTACTGGTATCCCAGTTGACAGTTGTTTCTTTTAGAAGAGGTCGTCTCTTCAAGCCACGACACTGCATCATGGATATAAATAGGAACACCCGTCTCAAAATTTTGAGAATCAAGGATTATTATGTTTTCTAATAGCATAGATTAATCATTACCAATGACGATTAGAAATTAAAATTCACCATTTTAGATATTGGTAAATTTGAGTTCTTGGTGAGTTGGAACACAAAACCTAATTTATGGGAATATGAAGTGTTAATGACACCCATAAGTTAGAAACATCACATATGATGTCTAAAACATGTGGGAATTCATTAATCATGGCATGACCTTAATAAACAAATCAATTGAATGTTTTCTTGATGAATTTTGACTTAATTTGATTCAAATTGACACTTTATACAAATTAAAGTACGTTTTAATCATCAGTAACCCGATAAGAATAAACCAAAATCACTATTCGAATTAGTTTACACTACAAATAATTAATTGACTAGTCCATTTGGCTAATATTTATTTAGATTGATCAATTGTACCTACTTAAAAGTGTTTGAAGTGTTTAAAGTGATCAAGTGTAAATTTGCAAGTGTTATACGGGTCGGCTTTGGTTGAACAATGGGTCAAGAGGTCTGAATTTTATATTTGGTGTCCAAATATGGTCGAATGAACTCCAATAAAAAGCTGGTTAAAGGGTAGAAGCACGTTTTAGTGAGGTTGATTTTTAAAAATTCAATAGATCTTGAATAAACAAGTAAAATTAGAAGATTCTAAGCTCAAAGGTTATTTCTTATTAGTTCCCATGTGATTAAATTTGATTCGAATGTAAATTAATAGATAAATTTGAAGAAATAATATAATGATGTGTTTATGTTCAAATATAGCGATTTAACTATACGTGTTATATACTTGAATTACGGGTTAAATATATAAATAATAAGTCTAAGAACTTCATAAGGAGAATCTCAAATTATCTTATTCTAAACCTAGCATATATAATTGAGGTCAAATTACCCTTGAGTGTTAAATACCATCATTTTTTTTTCACATGAACGATCAGGCCTATGAACCTTAAGTTATTGTTTGAAAGTATGTTTACAAACATACATTTGGATAAAAAGAGGCTAAAATGTATATCATGTGCACAATTATATTTCTAATGATATGTGAGTTTATATCTTAAATGGTGTAATGCTCTTATATGTGCATATAATCAGTGGCGGATCTAGACATAAAATTTAGGGATAACGTTTTAAATTTTTTTTTTACCATATTTTATACAATGTAAACGAAAAAAAATAGAAACATGATACATGGGGGTGCAAATTTCTCCTATTTGGTTTTTAAAGCTTAAAATCGAGCTATTACGCCATGTTCTTTTACTTTATCGAACATTTCTATTTCGACTGCACAAATTAAAGTATTGCTCAAATACTCATCACCCATTTGCTTACGCAAACCCGTATCGATGAGTTTCATTTTAGAAAAATATATTTCTATGGTTGCGTTGCAATCGGTAAAACCAACGCTAGCTTCAATATTTGATAAACAAAAGAAAAGGTTATGTGCTTTCCGGTTTTTACCATTACACAAGCAAGGCCACACATTCACCAAATTTTGAAAATTTTTCGTCTTCCTTTAAAGTGTGATAAAGGCCATACGATCACCCAAAATACACTATATTTCTTCATTACTAAAATCATTCGAATTCATTTCTGAAAATGTTACTATCTTAGTTATGTCAAATTTGGAAAATGAATCTCAATATTTAAACAAGATATATTTTATAACAAACTAGTTAAGACCTCACTAAATCTATTTTTAAATTCTTGAATTTGCATATTCAAAACCGTATTAAAAATTCCAACCTCAAAATGATGATTAAGTTGAGTTTATTTCTGTTAGACAATTATCATTCAAATAAAAGAAAAAAGGTTAATGTTTTCTATTTGTTTTGGGCTATAAACTTTGTTTGGCTTTATTTGATTTGAACTTTTAGAAAATGATAATTCTGTTTCTGTTTAATGTTTCTTGTTCAAACAAAAGAAAAAAGATAATTGTTTTTATTTCCTTTGGGCTATAAATTTATTTGGGCTTTATTTAATTTGAACTTTTAAATTGGTTGGTCTTTAAACAAATAGGGGTAACATAATATTTTTTCCAGTGGTAGGGAAATACAAAACTGACCAAAAGGAAAATAATTTACATTGTCGGCGAAAAGTTAAGGGGTAGCGCCCCTGCTATTAAAGTACATCCGCCACTGCATATCATACTTTTTTTGTTATCAACTTTGAACAGTTGGAAAATTAACATTAGGATGTACTTTAATTGCAGGGGCGCTACCCCTCAACTTTTCGCCGACAATGTAAATTATTTTTTTTTTGGCCTACCACTGGAAAAAATATTATGTTACCCCTAAAGGCCAACCAATTTAAAAGTTCAAATTAAATTAAGCCCAAACAAATTTATATCCCAAAGGAAATAAAAACAATTATCTTTTTTCTTTTGTTTGAACAAGAAACATTAAACAGAAACAGAATCATCATTTTCTAAAAGTTCAAATCAAATAAAGCCAAACAAAGTTTATAGCCCAAAGCAAATAGAAAACATTAACTTTTTTTCTTTTATTTGAATGATAATTGTCTAACAGAAATAAACTCAACTTAATCATCATTTTGAGGTTTGAATTTTTAATACGGTTTTGAATATGCAAATTCAATAATTTAAAAATAGATTTAGTTAGGTCTTAACTAGTTTGTTATAAAATATGTATTGTTTAAATATTGAGATTCATTTTCCAAATTTGACATAACTAAGATAGTAACATTTTCAGAAATGAATTCGAATGATTTTAGTAATGAAGAAATATAGTGTATTTTGGGTGATCGTATGGCCTTTATCACACTTTAAAGGAAGATGAAAAATTTTCAAAATTTGGTGAATGTGTGACCTTGCTTGTGTAATGGTAAAAACCGGAAAGCACATAACCTTTTCTTTTGTTTATCAAATATTGAAGCTAGCGTTGTTTTTACCGATTGCAACGCAACCATAGAAATATATTTTTCTAAAATGAAACTCATCGATACGGGTTTGCGTAAGCAAATGGGTGATGAGTATTTTAGCAATACTTTAATTTGTGCAGTCAAAATAGAAATGTTCGATAAAGTAAAAGAACATGGTGTAATAGCTCGATTTTAAGCTTTAAAAAACCAAATAGGAGAAATTTGCACCCCCATGTATCATGTTTCTATTTTTTTCGTTTACATTGTATGAAATACGGTAAAAAAACATTAAAACGTTACCCCTAAATTTTATGTCTAGATCCGCCACTGGACTGTGTAGTGTATTCAATTAACATGCACCAAATTTCTTTCCTTAGTTGGCTAAACAATTTTTTTTATAACTCAAGCATCTAGATTATGATTGAACTTACAACCTTGTACATAGTGTGCATGATTATAATGTGCATTGTTAGTATTAACATGTTGTGAATTTTAATGGAGAACAGGATGGAGACATACAATAAATTGTACTATATGTGAAAGTTCCGGTCGAATTTGGCAAATAGAAAGATAGAAATTAATAATATGTTGCACATTTTGTTAACAAGTGTTAGTCGATGTAGCAATTTTAACCTTAAATGACCATAATATTGTTTCATGTCTTGGGAAGTAACATATCAAAATAAATTAATAAAAAAGTAAGTAATAAAAGAACTAAAGGTTAAACAGGAGAGCAAGTAAAAGGAATTATGTAACAAAAAAGCTTATTTCACATCATCTTATTTTAATATATTGCTAGACTTGTTTAAAATGACATATTATGTTAATGTAATTAAAGAATAAGTAATATCAATTAATTATTAATAAAAACTTTTGAAATATAACTCACGTTGAATGGTCTAATTACTAAAATAAAACGCTGTCATTTTAAAAACACTTTAGATGAATAAAAAGTTAAAATAAAAAGTTGTCATTTTACGTTGAAATCATCACAAATAAAATTGAACTTTAACATGTCAAACAAAATCATGTGAATATAATCTCTAACATTTAAAAGTTATTTTACTGAAATTAATCTTAATTTAAACCTAATTGTTGTAACTTGATATAGGGAAAATGAATCAAATACTTGAACTTGAGATATTTGACCATCCATCTTTCAAAGTAGAACTTGATTAAACATGGAAATCAACAACAATCAGTTGAAGAACTGCATAGTATTTACAAAAGAATTCAAAAATATTTGAAACCCCTTGAAATTAATAGTTACCAAATACAAGATTAAGCTAGATTACCAATATGTCCTTATGCATAATTTAAAGATAAAAGAAAAAGAAAAATTATGATTGGTTGTAATGACTTCTCACATTAAAAAACATTTCTGAAATGAATATATATATATATATATGGTTTGGATCAAATACAAATGAAATTAATGTGTTAAACGTGAGAATCAAGTAGAGTAATTATATATACAAGTAGGGTAATTATCATAGAGTAATTATGTAGTTACTCTGTGATTATTACTTTACTTGTATATATAATTAATCTGCTTGATTTTCACGTTTAGCATGATAATTTCATTTGTACGTTAATTTATACTACATTATAATACATATAGGCAACCCTTCATCTTCCATATTTCTCTCACATGAGACGCCGTAAAATTTATTGGCTCATTAATTCTCCGACAACTTTCCTGCGTAAATGAGTACCTCCGGCGCATTCAAGCCATCATCTGTTATTGACATCAACAATCACGTTAATTGCTCCATTTCAATTGACGACCTCCCATCTCCTGTGTTCGATTAAATCACAACCATCGTGTTCTACACATTTTAGGTTTCAAGTTTTCAACTGCCGACCTCCACCCCTGTTCCCCCTTCGCATCACGAAAACGAGGTGCGTATATATCCTTTATTATTTTGATGCATGTAATATATTAAGTTTCAATTTATTATTGCAGCTTCAGATCTGTAAAAGATGATAAGAATCGACCATCTTCTCTCTTCTCTTCGATTTACTGGTGAGTTATCTGCTCTCAGATTTTATATTATACTGGGTTTTTATGTCCGATTGCAGAATAACATTTTTTGGAGATTTCACTGTAGCACCTTTTCTTTTTCTTTTTCTTTTATATATGTATCTGCTTAACCGATAAGATCTTAGTCATGATTAAGTTTAAACTGATTTAGCGTTTATAAAACTTTAATTGAAGGTGTTAGTTGTATTTGTAAGGTTCTCATTTGTAGAGGATTTGATTAGTACGGTTCATAGGAAACCTCAACTTTCTCATAATCGAGAGAAGGATGAAGGGTAGCGACGAACGAACTGGTTCCGGTTGGAGACGGGGATTCCAATGCTAAGGTCATGTTTTTCTAAGAATTTTGTTAAAGAATTTAATATGGTAATTGTCAGTCATGTAATAAATATTTTACAGCTCATATTTTTTACCCATTTACTTACTTAACAAGCCGATTTGGTTTAGTGTATCTCAAATTCGCCAACGAGAAAAGCTTATATATTTTGACACGCTTGCTTGAACTTGATTAAGTAATGTGAGTTTTCAATATTTGAATTTTGTGTTAATGCATGATAGATGTACTGTGAAAAACATCCCCAAATATGCACATGCACAATCTACATTGACATGAATTGAAATCTATTTTATTCATATTTCTTAAATAATATATTTGTTCTTGTCTAGCCAACTATCTGTTGATTTCTTGAGGGGCATTATCATTCTCAACCAAACCCTTTCGAACCTGCCAGACGCGTTTGTTTTGCCACTTCTATTTAATATAATCAAGTTCGTTTATCAACATGTATATGTTTATCTTGGGTTTTGGTTATTTTTTAACTTTGAATTTTTTACAATTATAGAATGATGAGAACGAGTGAGTTGTGTCGAGATTAATCTTATCTTATTTATGGTTTTGATGATCACACTACTTATAATCTTGTTCCCCATTTTTTGTTGTATTTAATGTGTTTGCAGAAGACTCAAAGGAATGCATTGGCTACAATTGCACAAGTTTTACCATGTTACGATTCTGCTTTTAGATGCAGAAATTGCACCGGTAAATCCAACTTTTCAACTGTAGGTGATCATCTTTTGACATTGACTTTCAACCGTTGGTGATCATCTTAATGGTAAATTTTTATTTTTTTTGTAACCACAATTTACGAAATTTTGTTATTTCTAGGTTTATCGCTTATGATGCATATTTGCCTTATGTGCTTAACCAACATGCTACGAGAGTAAACGAGTTACACTTATCGAGGTTGATCAGGTTTGTGATTTTAGACGAGTCTAAAGGAGCTTATTATTTATATAACTTTGGTTCATTGCACCTTTGGATGTACATACTATTATATTAAGTTTTGATAAAAATACTTAGATAATATATATTGTTTATTAAAACTATAATTTTAAATATGACCATAAAGTTTATATAGCTATAGATAAATAAATAAGCAAGTAACTGAACAATAAACGAGTGAAGCCCAAGCCGAGTTTAGTCCAAAAATATACATGAGTTGAATATGAGCTCTAGAAATATAGTTCTCTTGTGTTAAACGAGTTGAGCCTAGGCTTTGGTAAACTTATTAGTCATTTACACCCCTATGTTAAACGATTGGCTCGTTTATATGACATGTATTAATATGTAAAATGACACATTTTATTTGTTTACCTTCTGGAATTATTGATTGATGAGTACGAGTGACTTATTTTTAGGTTGTTGACATTGACATTGACATTGACATTGACCAGCTTGCTGCTGCGTTTTTTTACAACTAAGAGCATTGACATTCCATTCCATATATTTTCTCTATAATTTAGCTAAAAAACACGTTTCCATAAATTTATCTATCATTTTTTAAAATTCTTCCACATTCTATTCCCTATTCATATCCATAAATTAATTCTTTATTATTTTTTTTCTCTTTTGTCTTATTATTTAGTAAATGGTGATTGGGAGATATGTGATATATTATATGGTATGGATAAAAAATGAGTCCCTATATTTAGAGATTTACTTTAGTTGCCATATAACTCATCCATATAATAGAGAATGGATTGAGAGGTGATTTTGATGGTTTTCTTAAAATTTACCCTAAATTATATGGGTTTGACAACTTTAGAGAATGGATTGAGAATGCTCTAATAAGAATCAATTCAAGAAACTTTCTTGTACTTAATACATGTACTACCACAGGTAATATAACTTTCTTTCTTTATGGAAATTACTCGAAGGGCATTTTGGGTATTGTTGGGAGTGTTTGAGATGTTAACATCATTTATGATATAATGGATTGAAAGTCTGGTGGTTTTCTTACTTGATTAGCCCCTATATTTTTTATAATGCATACTTTATTGGTGTAATTTAGTCATTTGAAAGTATTGCAAAAATCTTAGAAATTTTGAAACGTTTTATATGGATAGAACTCGTAGGGGTGTGCAAAGAAACCAAAAAAACAAATCCGAAACTGAAGAAACCGAAAGACCCAAACTGAAAAAATTGAACAGAAACTAAAACAGGCGGTTCGTTATATGTTTTCATAAAAACCGAACTAATGGATCGGTTTTGGTTTTTCGTGTAATAAAAAACGAACCGAAGAGACCGAAAGACCCAAACTGAAAAATTGAACCGAAACTAAAACCGAAGGTTCGGTTTTATGTTTTCATAAAAACCGAACTAATGGATCGGTTTTGGTTTTTCGTGTATTAAAAACCGAACTGAATTTCTATATTTTTATTTTTATTTTACATGATTTATAAGAATTGAATAATGTCACACCCTCAAAATCCACTAACGGAGTTTTACCGTCAGAGGGTGTGAACTAATAGGATCGGATTCATTAGTTATAATCAAACCATAAAACAAAGTTTCAAAACCATGAAAACGTTTACGAGTATTTAAATGCGGAAGCGTAAAAACCATAAAAAAAAATGTTGCGTTACGCAGGACGACTTAAACCCAATGATAACAGTTTTAAAATAGTTTGCATAACAAAAGCGTTTTCAAGCAATGCATGATCCTATATCGCGCGCCCGCCTCGGCTACCTGAGAATAACATACTAAAAGTGTCAACACGGGGTTGGTGAGTTCACAAGCTTATATCAATAAAGCGTTACGTTTGCGTTCAGCGTTTTGCGTTTAGCGTTCAGCGTTTTGCGTTTAGCGTTCAACGTTTTGCGTTACCAGATAGTGTTATGTCAATTATATATCTATAGGTAGCTAGCCTATAAAACAAGTATTACTAAGTGTTCGACACCGAAGCTGACTGTTTATCATTTGCCTTGCCACCAGGTCTATCCCGACCATGGTATGTGTTTAGCCAAGATTACACTCACTCGACCTCCAGTCGAGTTTAGCGTTGGATGGGGTTTGTCAAACCCAGTAGTACTACTCAACAATGACTCGCTATTATCCAATATTAAACGGTTCGATGTGAACGAAGGACTTTAGTTATTGCGTTTGCCACTTAGTCTTTACATGTGATATATAATTTATATTAACAAAATCTTAAATGCGTTTTCGGAGTATGTTATCTCCCCAAGTGAAAAGCGTTTGAAAATAGTTTAGAGGGGTAAGTGAACTCACTGTTTGCGAAGAATTCCCAAAATAAATCACCAAAGGATGCGCGTCACAGAAAAACTCTCTCTAGCGTTCTAAAACAACAAAGAGATTTTTCTAAGTGTCGGAACTATTATCGAGTCTCTAGACTCGGCACATAATACCTATGTACACAATGTGTTTCATGTTTCGTTTGTGAATAGCGTGTGACTTTAACAAGTACATTCGTGATACATTACATGTGTGAGCAATTATTTACGTGTCATGTATTAATAATGTACATCACTAGCAATTACTCCCCGTAAGGGCAATTTGGTCACACATAACAATTAACTAGCAATTATTCCCCGCAAGGGCAATTTGGTCAAAACACGACAACTATTTAGCAAGTATTCCCCACAGGGGCAATTTAATCAAAACATAACAATTATATAGCAAGTATTCCTCACAGGGGCAATTTGGTCAAAACATAACAATTATATAGCAAGTATTCCCCACAGGGGCAATTTGGTCAAAACATAACAATTAACTAGCAATTATCATGTTTCATGCATTTTCACAAAATTCAGCAGCTAGTTTCACCGAGACAGAAATTCTACTTGAAAGATTGTACTATTCCACCAATCATAGCATCTCAATTAATTTACCAAAAATCATCACAAAAGCATATATGTGTTAGGTTTCCAGAACATATTTTGTTGTATTTTTATTCTATATATATTTCTCATAATGATCAATTTACCACAGCAAACTCATAACAGTCAAATTTATGCGCAACAGAAAGTTATTTGCAATTCCCGTTAAATGAAAAATCCAACAAATGCAAGACCACTTGGGTTAGGTTCTTAACTCAACAAGTCAACTTTCAGAAGTGGAACCAACCCAATTGGTCTCGTAGTTCATGAGATATAACATTTACAAAACAACCTAACAGCAGGTCTAACAACTCAGCTTTGCACAACGTTTTTGTAAAATCATAAAGGTTAACTTTTACACGTCCAAAAATTGCAAATTTACATTCTTTAGAAACTAGACTCGTCCTAGTTTACTGTAGTATCAATAATCTCAACCAATTTTCACATTTACACCCCGTTACAGTCAATTGAACATCAGCAACACAATCTGTCCAGAAACTGTTTGTATCCAAACTCAATATATTAACTATCTATGGACCATAATCCGTTCATATAACATTCTAGACACCATAACCATCATCCATGCATATCAATTACACCATACATACATGGTTAGGGTTTTATTTGATCTCAAAATCAAAGACACAACAATTAACATGTAATAATATCAATTCTAGTTATCAAATCATCATTAATACATCATCAAATCAAACAAAGATCATATGAACACAATATATAAAATTTTCAGATTTTAGGGTTTATAATTATATCTTCAAAAGCACAAAAATAAGCAAGAGGAAGGTAGAAGATGACTAGAATCGGGTGTAGGAGGCTTCAATTGTGAAAAACAAGATCAAAAACCAAAAGATATGTGTGTGTGTGTGTGTGTGAGCCGATCGTGAGGAGGGGGAAGGGGGGCTGGCCGTCGGTTTTGGGAAGAGGGAGAGGGAGGAGAGGTTAGGGTTTATATTTATTAATAATAATAACATGTTACACTTTAGTCTCTCAACTTATAGTTTGTACTTTTCTAGCTTAAATAACTAGTTCTAGCACATTGAGTTAACGTTTATAACAATGTTATCACATAACACATAAGTCTAACACATAATTATCACATAATTATTGTTTTGACGTTTTTCGTTTATTCACCAATTGTTTGCGTCAACTCGTTTGCGTTTCGGTGCAATTCCCGAAAGACTACACATGTAGTAAGTGTCAAGCGTCATTTAAACCCTAGTTTAAATGTAATGAGGTGTGCGTTATAGATTCAGTGATCTTTAAGTTTAAATTGACGGAGTTGAGTTAACGGAGTTAACCTGAAATTGACGATTGTCACAAATAAATAGTTAACAATTAATAAAATTAACCATACCTAAAGTCATTATTTTTGGTCAACTTTCTTTTCGGCCTAGAATTTTCAACTTCAAATGGTAACAGCTGAAACCGAACAGAAATCAAATCGAAAAACATAAACTGATAAAAAACGAAATATAACGGTTTCAACAAACTAGAAACCGAAGTTTTGGTTTTCTGTTGGGTTTTAGTCCAGAATCACACCGAAGCGCACCACACACTCCCCTAGATGATACAGTTACAAAGGGTTTATATTTGTCTCATAGTTATCAAATGCGATAAGCGCTCGAAAGCGTTGAGGTTGGGTCTATCACCCACGCGATAAGCGCAAAGCGCCGGATTTAAAGAAAAGCGCACATTAAAAAAATAATTTAACTTAAATAGAACATATTATGAAGAACACATACATTCTTCAAATAGTTTATAAAACAAACAAAAACCAAAATATGAAACATGAAGTAGTACCAAGTACATCATAATAATCAGAATAACCAAAAACCAAAACATAGAAAAACCAAAATGGTTTTTAATACGCATGAAACAGGTTATTAAATGGAGTTTTAGGGACTCATATATATTTATAGGATAATCATTATAATTATACATAAATTATGTTAAAAATAACTAAATGATAAATGTGCCGAATTTGGGCTTTTGTAAGATAAAGAAGCTTGTGGTTAACTCGAGCCTAAAAATAACCTTGTTAAATAAACGAGCTTGAGGTTCACTTATCGAGCTTGAGTACGTTCGTGAGCCTCAATGAAAAAAAAACTGAAACACTGTTTTTGTCTCATATGTCGTTATGTCGGTACACGAGTTCTCAACAAATTCAACGGTGATGGATTTGCTAACTGTAGCGGGCCAGGGAACTCAAGGTGGACCAAACGAAGAATCAATGTCGAGGTTGAACCATGACGAACCCAAGTTGCAAGCTGAAAATGGGGAATGTGGTTGAGTAAACACCAAGGATACCAGACAAATCGTTAACAAAATACAAGGAAGATATTCAGTGCATGTATGACCGTGGTGTGTATGTTGCAACTACAACTAGGAAGAAAGACATTTGGTAGCAGTCGGTTGTTGGGTGGAGAAGATGATAACTTCCATTTGCAGGTTATAAAGGTTTGTAAGTGTCTAGACTCTAGATAGGAAATGGTTTAGTTATTTCTATCTTGAAAGAATGAAATCGAGATAAAAATATAAAATGATAACAATACGTTATGCGTTTTCTCCAACACCCTCAAGCACATGAACAAGAGTAACCTGTGATATGAATATATTTAAGAGAAAAAAATTTGTTGTTAAATTCCTATGTGAAAATTTAAAGGCTTTTAACTATTAGTTAGGTTTTGCTACCCTCTTTTTTATGCAATTTTTGTTGCATTTTACTATTGTCAAAGTGTATTTTTCATGTACTTGATTTGATTGCTGTTAAACAAGAAATCTTTTACTTTCATATACATCATGTGATTTACAACCAGTTTAGGCCCATAAGATACCAAACATGCACTTTGACTTTGATTTCTACGCTTCGGGATGCACATTTGCAATTTTTCCAAATCGATTCTAACACACAATTTAATTTTAATTATTCATACCCTATTTCGTCCAACATTAATAAGCAGCAAGCGGTTGCAGCATCTCAGAGTTTCATTTTGGTAGCCCATAAAAAACAAAGTTGACTCGTTAGATAAAAATCTAACTAGAATGATTCCGTTTCTTATTCAACTTCATAGTCATGTCTTCATTTATACGGCCCACAAGTCTATTCAAGCCTGACTAAATTCTCATTGCATCACCCCCCGCATCGCAAACCAAACTCATACCGAACACATCCCTATGGCTTCCCCGCCGCAACGCGCGGACACACATACTAGTATTCCCATATATATATATATGTGTGTGTGTGTATAGGAGTGATAAAAACAAACACTTGGCTCACTTACATTTTTAATTATTCATCAAAAGTATGCTTTTCACATCACTTTCAACTAATTATTTTTTTTCCCTCAACTTTAATTACAAACTATATTTATATACTTGTTGGCCCCTCGACTTAAATTTTACATATTTACTATTAACCCCTCAACTTTAATAATGGAATTTTTGTCACAAGACTTAATATAACAAATTGAGATGATACCGATATCCCACCACGCACCCGCCGCAACGTGCGTTAGATTTCAAGCATGTAGAGCATTTAACTCGCTTCGTCGCTACGCACAGGTAAATATACTTGTTATTTATTATACAGGTCGTATAAGCTTGCTGACTATACGAATTATGTTGAACACACCTCAACCACATGGTTCTGTTAAATTATATAGGTATATTTTTGCAGGCCACCTTAAAATGGTCTCGTATAACCTTTTTTACGTATCATATACAAGCTCATATAAAACCTTATTTTATTTTCCTTCGTATCGTATGATCGATCTGTCACTGCTGTGAATGGTATGTTAATGGTGTTCATGTAATTTATTGGAGTAATTTATTAGGCAAGATACTTTGAAATTTCAATCACCAAATATTCTTCAACTTTTTGGTGAATATGACATGTCAAGTCTTCTTTCAATATATCCATCCTTTTAATAAACTGTAAGAAGGTTAAGACGCATGGTCCCAGCCAATAATCCTGGAGAAATTAATAATAAGCTAATAAAAGGTATTAATTCGTGTGATGTGTTTTGAACTTTTGAGTAAAGTAAAAGGCCGGGTTTCCTCGATGTTTATGGGCTACACTCTTCGTACAATATCATATTGAGGATTCTAATTAATGAAATAATTTAGGAGAAGTTTCGTACAATGCGTTTTTTGTTAGTTGCTAATCGCGGGGATGATAACCGTCATTAAAATTAAGTAAAAGACTCATCAAAGGAATAGCATTTGTTCTTGCTTTACTCCACATTAGAATTCCATGTAAAGCATTATTGATGTTGTATCATTTTTTTGGGCTTCAGAAAACTGTACGAGTACATTAACAACTTAAGATTAAAACCACAGATTTTGGAGATACAAAATTATTATTTCTGAATATATAAAATTCACAATATACATATAAATCTAAAATATCTTTAAATCTTGAAAACTGAAAACTGACTTCAAATTCGGTTCAACAGTTTTGCAACTAAAAAAAATCAAGTAAAATCATAAAACTTACAAGAAAAAGAATACTTTTGAAGAGTTTGAAGTCACAATAGGGGCAATTTAGGTTCAACAGTTCTACAAAACCGTCTATGACTATTTGTTCAAGGGTTTTTTGTTACAGTATTGAACTTTAAAGTTTAAACAGATCATAATGGTTTTAAGTTCATCCTTTTCTAGTCATTTTGGTGCGTGTCCAATTGATCCGCGTACGAGTCACATTTAATAGTATGAAATTTATGTGTAGTCTAGCTCGTCATTAGCTTCTTAATCTATTATAACACCACCATTTGCCAAAAACAAGATATATGCCTGGCATGTAGATAGGTTTTGAGGTTGGTCATATTTTCAGGAATATAAAGAATAATTAATTTACAAAGATTAGGTTTGTCTTTATCAAGTTTAGCTAGTGATACCTAGGCATCCCTAACTATGTACATCTATTTTGACAAAATACACAACACTAAATAAAGCTTGTTATACTTGTTCAGTTGTGATAGTAATTAAAGAATATATATTGCCCAATCCATATGGAAAAGGAAAGGTAGACTTCCCATCAATTGGCACAAGATTGACACAATTAAAGTCATGAAACAAGAGAAGTGTATGCATAGAGAAATATAATAAGTTGATAGCCCAGTAAAGTTTTTTGCTTTTGAATCCTAGGTTTTTAGAAAATCAAGTAATATAAATTGATTAGAAATTGGTTAACAAAGTCTTTGTGATTACTACAAAGATGATGGATTGAAAAGATATCTCATGCAAGTCCCAGCATTGGAAGGATTGTTTGTGTTTAGAGACAAAATGAGTAGATATTGCCATGCTTTCTTCTTTCATTATATCTAATCATGATTAATGGCATCATTACATCCATGATCATCATGCATATTTTCCTGTTTAATTCACTTTCTTTGACCTGGGATGCTACTTAATGTTGGCCAAGGGTGGGACACTTTATCACCCAGATCTGAATAACACATGATGGCTTTCGCTATGGACTGCCATTATTGTACTCATGTAGTTTTGTTATCATGGCATGTTTCTTCCTAGATTATCACATGATGTGTGTTTAAGATTAGTTTATGTTGCCCTAATCAATTCAATCACTAATTGATACTCCACTCATTAAGGATATATCACCCAAAAGTAATTATATAAAAGTCCCTCAGTCTTTCTGAAGAATTCTTGGCATAATCATTTGGTATTTAGTTTTTCAGACACATCATGTAATCTTTAAATCTTTGCCTGGTATCGTTCAGAGGTTTTTTGATGTCATATAATATTTATAATTTTCTATGATGCATGGGCATGGCAATTAATTTAACACAAAGTTTATTACTAGGATAATGTCACATCTGGCTTAATTTTCAAAGAGATTCTTGTCTTTGGCCATCGAGATGTAATAACTCTTGTAAATGAAAATTGCATCTAACCGATAAGAAAATGGATGCCACTTGTTCATCGTATTGGCTTCCCAGAGTATTATGGGATATTACAGAACGGCGACCGTCTAGTCTATATTTAATTATTAAATTGATATAATATTTCTTGGGCCAGTTCGAATGACATCTTGGTGAATGGAAGAATTACGACTTTAATCTTGGCCTTGAACCCGGCAGGGGGGCTGGGTTTACGGATTTCATCTGGTTTCAGTGCATCAGAGGGGCACGATCTCACGAAGGTCGAGAAGTCGAACTTGGACAAAGCCCCGAAAAAAGAGGTTTACGCGCAGGGGTGGATCTAGGTAGAGTGGTGCGGGTTCACGGGAACCCACTGAGTTTTGGATTTTATATAAAACATTTATACAAAATATGAGCGTGAACCCATATATATTTAGTGAGTGAATCTATACACAAATTGTATATGTGGCTTGATGGTAAACATTTTGGTTTCTCTTTGTGAGAAGCCATGTTCGAATCTCCTTTCCTACTTCTATTTTTTTTTCACTTTATTTAAGTGGCTAATTAAGGCCACATCCCTCATAGTTCAACTCTTTTAACTCTAATCTCCTAGCCTGCTTTTATTTTTTTTCACTTTATTTAAGTTGCTAATTAAGGCCACAGCCCTCATAGTTCAACTCTTTTAACTCTCCAACTCCAACTGAGCCACCCTTGACCCATTCAGAGTTTAGTTCATATTATTATTATTATTATTATTATTATTATTATTATTATGTGGTGTTTTGACTTTTTATTCGACTATTTTATTTATTTGTTGAAATTAGAATTAGGATGAAAGAATGGATGAATGATCATGTTGAGATTTGTTAATTGTAATTTGTTGAAGCTTTTTTTGTTAATTTAATCGGTGTTTAGACTTTTGATTCAATTTTTTTTGTTATTGTATCGTATTTTTATTATGTGATAAACCTTAACTGATCCGAACCGTTAAAACAACCCGAACCTTTAAACCGACCCAAACCGTAGAACCAACCCAAATAGTGAACCCACTAAAAAATATTTCTTGATCCGCCACTGTTTACGCGTGAGATTCTTTACCGTTAAAAAAATGGTGTGACAGTATTTTTAGTAGTTACTATGTTGACTCTTACTTAAGTAACCATCTCTAACTTTAAATTAACTCTATGTTCAAGTGTTGCTTATCAATTAACAGTTGGCATCCTCTTATCTGTTGTTTTGATCGTGGATGGCGCTAAGGATTTAAATATGTTAGCCAAGTCAAAAGAAAAAGGTCACTAAATCATTACGAGTAACAAATTATATAAATTTACTTTTTTAAGGCTCAGCCGTTATCAATTGCTAACAAAACATAATTGCTAGTTTAGGAGACATATAAGTGCTATTTGCTAACAGAACATCCAATTTATGGCTCAACAATTAACAAAACACCCAATATATGTCTAAATTAAAAAATTAAAAATTATGACTAAATTGTATGCATCAAGAAATTGGAAAAAATAAAACATAACTTGGTGGTCAACGATGGATTGTTGGTCAAATCAATGGTGGCTAACTGTTGGACGAGTCGATTGCTCGGCATTCGACTACTCAACTCTTATCCTACTTGTGGCTACTCTATTTCATTTTTATTTCTATTTTGATTTTTATTATTTTTACTTTTACCTTAGGCCCAATAACTCAATAAGTTAATTATAGTTGGATACTAGGATTATGAATCAAAAGAATTATTGATGGAACTTGGGAGTAATGTTAATCTTGACATCATGATCCTAAACAACAGTTTTGGCATATCTGATACAATTCATCAAGGGATTAAAATATATATAATATATATACAAAGGATTAATTAGGAAATAGGAACGATGGTGGCCCTGACAAAAGACTTGGAGCCAAGACTGATTGCAATTCACGTATAATACGGGTTGAAACCTGCTCAACCTAAACATGAATGTTAAGACGTATAGAAATGGATGGATATATGCATGCTCATGAGTCCCTACTTATTGAAAAGAATTTTATAAAATTCATGGTGTTGACTATAATAAAATCTTTTCATATGTAGCCATGATGAATATGATTAGAGTTCTTATTGTAATGTTACATATTATGAGATTTGAAAAATGGGTAACACATAAATGATTTGGAAGCGACATTGTTTGTGACACACAACTGAAAATTCTAGTATAATTAATATATTAGAGTATTTATGTATGGATAATGGGATGAATCAAGTATTTTGAATCTATGATCTTAGTTTATTGACAAAGTTATTATACAACTCTAATTGGTCTGCTATGTAGAGGCTTAACGTTGTGTTTCTCAGTTTAATCAATGAAAGAAAAGAAATAAAATTCACAAGAGAAAAGAAAGAGAAGGGAAAAGGAAAAAGATATAAATATAATATAGTTGCGTGTTACACAGCTAAATACTAATAACTGTTCCCTAAATTCATGTTTGTATCATGACGTATGCTTTTGTTCGGGTGTGTTTTAATATAACCAACATGCATGAATGTATATGTAAACACAATGGTGGATTCAAGAATCTTTTTACAGCAGAGAGGGGGGGGGGATTTAGTTCATTATAACAAGAGTCAAAGCAAATCGGATATAAATGTAAGAGCATCCATAACAATAAAGCTCTACAAACTGCCACATCAGCGCCACGTCATATTCCAAACTTTTCTCAAAAACTCTTATTTATTCTACAACAACAAACCTCTACAAACTGCCACATCATCCGCTAATTCTTCAATTAAATTATATAAAACAAATTATCTTTCATAATATATGATATTATTTATAGTTTTTATTTGTGATATAATATTTAAATAATAGAATATAATATAAAATTAAATTGAAGAAATAGAAAAAAGAAACTAGATATCTATTTGGATGCATACAAAAGCCTCTTTAACATTTTTTTCCACAAAATATTCACCAGCTGTTCATCACCCTTCAACCATATCTCCTCTTCCACTTTGCAATTCTTCCATCAACATATCCTTCCTTAATCGAATCAGGTTTGATCTTGATCTTTGAATTTCATTCTCCAATCTTGCCCTGATTTTGCTCTTTCTGGTTAAAATATTAGGGCTCGTAAATTTTAATTGGGTTGAAGGGGTGAACTTTAACGATCCTCAGCTCAAGCCATTGCCTTTTTCAATCCATAATACTTCTTGTTTCTTTTTCTATTTTATATTAGCATGGCCCCATATCTTCTCGTCCGCAGAGCCGTTTGCAGTCACGGACTACTCAAACGGACTTGATGGCTACAACGGTGAAGTTTGTGCTTGCCTTGTCCGCTGCCGGGCCACATCATCCGGACCTTGGGATGAGTGGCCCGTTATGGATGCTCTAAATGGGTGTGTTAAAACAAGTAAAGGGGTCAGGTTCCAATGAGCCGGTTAATTTAAGATGGCATACTAAGAATTTAAAGAATTATAAATCATAGTTCATTTATTTTTAACAAAATATGGGAGACACAAAAAGTTAAATTGTTTAAACCAAGAAAGATCATTTAATAATTAGATTGTTTAAACCTGACAAAATACCTCTTTAACTTAACCTCCGGCCCTAAAAATTTTAACAATTCTAGGAAACGGCCCTGATAGCGCCTATCGACTTATGTAACTATATTTGGAGCATGATCCCTTTTCAGTTGGGGGCTTGATCCATCCAGTTGTTGATTTGTTTCTCATATTCACTTTGGGTAGAGAAATGAGACGTTTGTGATTTAGATTTCTAAGTAAAGTAGACAAAGTCAGTTAGAGCATACATATGTATTCGAGAAGGACTTGCTTGTAGTATAAGCCCGTTTTAATTATATGTTGTTAGGCGTGTTGAGAAAAGTTTGTAAGTCCAAAATCAGAGCGAAGAAGCGTAGGCCCTTCAGAGAAACAATGTTTTGCATAGGCCCTAAGTCTAAGTGAACAAAGCCTGAAACATTTGAAAGTGGACACCCAAATCCATAACACGTTAATGGTCGTCATGAAATTCATTTTCTTATTTTAGGGGAAAATCAAGTTTCGTAATTTTTTTTTCTATTGAAGTCATTAAAACTTTATATGTAAATCATATACGAACTTTTATGTATTTTAGTGTTGTAAAATTAAATATATACATTATGGGTATTAAGGTTAACTATCGATGAGATGTAAGTACACTTTTTTCTAATACTTTTAGGTTTATAAGTGATGTGAATTTGTTATTATAAAATAAGTCCGGAAAGTCCGCGTCACTTATTTATACATTTAGTATAAAAATTATATCTCAAGATGAATATGATGAACGGTAGGATTGCTTCAAAAGGAGTCGATGTTGATGCTTTAATTGAAGAATAAAGAATACTTGAAGAGCTTTTATCACTAGCATATAACCTATTTTAGTCTTCCTTTCTAAAAAAGAAAAAAAACTATATTGTTTTATGTTTATTATGTCATCATTTAAATTTTAAAGAAAACTATCATTAGATAAAAAGTTTAGTGGTCATTTCTTTTGTTTATAACGTAACACTTGAAAAACATGGCTACTATTTATCCATTTTTCCTCCTTGTTTTTCATACTATTTTATATATGTGTTGATTATAATATTATCTACATTTGTAGCAATTTGGTCATTTTGTCTGCATAACCTACCTCTTCGATCCTTCCGTAATCCTATAGTTAGTTTGACTACGTTGGTCAAATTGTAAACAGAATTTTGCACATCGTGGGTTGCAAATTGCTTATTTTTACAAGCATGTTGCAACAAAAGTCAACTTTCTGGTGGAAATCATTTGTCAAATTAGTGGTGCTTCTAAATTAGCATGGCCTAACTATTTGGAAAATTGTGACGTTGATGTTATACAAAAGGAGGTTATATTGTGTTTTTTACTCATTTACATCATAAAGTTATATAGTTATAATTTTAACTTTTTGCTCTCTTTATTAATTTTAAGTTATTGATGTAAACTAGTTAAAGTTATCTAGTTAATGTTGTATTGCTAAAAAAGGTGTTAGAACAAATCGCCTCCTTGTAATATGACAAGGTATCTCAGCCATGACTGGGTAATAAAGTTTTTGGTTTAAAAAAAAAATACATGGTTTAAAACCTAACAAGAAAGTGATTTTTTTTCTTGAATTTGTTAAAGTAGATGGTTGTGTGTACTTGTTCAACCGAAAAAAAAAATATTATGACAGGGTAATAAATTTCAAGAATAAATACAATTAATACACTTTATAACAGCTAAATGTCAAATTTTGCGATGATGATGCTTTTATTAGAACTGTAGCGTTATCCCGGTTACTTTCTCTAGGAATTCATCCGTTCGAGTCTTTTTTGTGATAAAAAAAATGTCGTGTGTGAGCCAGATGTTTTACCACAATGGACAATCAGGTGATGGTTTCCTTTAGAATTGGTGGCAAGCCGGGTCACCAGCTCCGACTGCGATTTAGGACGTGGGTGACCTTTAGCAAATGAATATACCTTGGTGGTCCGGCTTTGTTTGCCGTTAAAAAACCATCTCCACTACAAAACTCTAGACATAAACATGGTTGTAAGGCCCCGAACCTTAATACCTCACTTAATGTTGGATTTACTTATAAGCATAGTCCAATAATCAGAGAGTGAATTATAAGTTTCGTGGAACATTCAAATCAACCCATTTTCTTACATAACTATTCAAGTCATATTTAACGAAAACATTTAAAACTTGTCTTTAACATTCAAACTTAATAAAACATTCTTTAAGATGCCAGCGAGTCTTCCTTAGACCATCTCTAATGCAAGAGAAAAATATGGCCCTTAGTTGCCCTTGATGATGTGGCTTCATGACATGGATGAGAGAGGGATAAGAGAGAGTAGAAGAAGCCCTTAGCCAAGGGCATGAAAAAGAAGAAGAAAAGTGTGTTTTGTGATGGGAGATGTGAGACCTACATGTTAGATGGTTGTTGTAAAAGAATGGTGAAAGTGTTGGGCATATGAGGTGTCATAGTGCATGTAAGAAGGGCTTAAAGGAAGGGCTCTTTGCAATGTGGATGGTCTTAGTCATGTGTGTTCCTCAAGCCAGTTGCCTAAGCTTGTTTGCCTGCGTGCATACGAAAAGTCAGCTATGCTGATTGAGTTCTAGTTTAACAAGTCACATGCTACATATTCACACACATTCATATACAACGTATACAAATATATTGTTCTACGCATAACATGTACTTACATACTATCTTACTTTCTTACATTTTATAATCATCATTCTTCGCAAGTATATAAGGGCTTGCCCTAAATATTCCCAAGTATATTCAGGGCTTGCTCCCTAATTCTTCGCAAGTATTAGTAGGGCTTGCCCCTTATTCTTCGCAAGTGTTAATAGGGCTTGCCACCTATTCTACACAAGTATTAGTAAGGGTTGCCTATGAGTATTCTAAAGCTTGTTCCTTAATTTTTCACAACTATTCTAAGGGCTTGCACCTTAATTCTTGCCATTGGAACATTCTCACAAATGAATATATACATATATATATATGTGTGTGTGTATGTGTGTGTAATCAAATGTGTAAACACATTCACAATATACAATTGTAGTAAACACATGTATACCACGTTCTTCACATTCAAGTATGCACACATCCCCAAAATTTTAAGAAAATGGGCTAAAACTAACCTGAATCCTGTTGCGTTTTGAATTAATAGTAATCTCTTTCTTCAGTTAAGCACGACAAACTGTTATTACGTAATTAACAATTAATCATTAATATACTATAAATAACTTAACTTAAACTACACTAGCTTGCATTATGGCATATAATTGGTTTATTTGATTCTAAATAGGTTAACATAAGGTACCTGATTCGTATGGAAAATCCGACTCACGCGATGGTAATCCGAATTAGATGAGAAATCCGATTCACACGAAGGCGATCAGAATCAAATGAGAAATTCGATTCACGCAAGCTAAGCAGTTAATGCGGAAAAATATCGGATATCGGCCAAGGACCAATATATGAGATATAGGTTATCCCAGTGAGATATCGGTGGGATATCGGTAATTTTAATATCATATAAAATTCATATATATAGCAATCTAACACTAGTAATTCAATATAGTCTCATACCATTAACAAATTAACCTTTTGCAAATTGCATAACACTAACAATCTTAGCAAGTAATAAATGATTAAGACTTAAAGCACTAACATTGAACACTAAAGGTTGATAATTAAGGCTTAAAACACTAATATTGTGAATATCGGTGATATATCGGTCAAATATTAGTCCAATATCGGTGAAATATCGGTCAATATCGTCGATGTTATCGGTACCGATATTCTGAACCGATATTTTGATGTATATATCGTCAATGACCGATAACCAATATATCACTAATATATCGGTGATATATCGTTGATATCGACTGCATAGCACGCAAGGTTAATTTGAATATGATGAGAAATCCGATTCACGTGAGGTCATTTGAATCAGATGAGAAATCCGATTCACGTTAGGCATCTGAATCAGATGGGGATCCGATACGCGTGAGATGGTACGCTTCCCGTGAGCCATCTGATTTACATAAAATTAAAAAGGAATCCGATTCAAATTTGGGCAGTGCGAATCAGATGAGGAAATCCAATTCATCAAGGGCAAACCAAAGCGGATGGGGAAAATCCAATTCGTTAAAGGCTTGTTGAAGTTTTAATCTTATATTCAAACATTACGAGCTACGTAAGGCTATAACCAGCTTGTTTTTTTCTCTATTAATCACTCCAACATTACTATTCCAAACCAAAATGCGAGATCAAGTTTTAAATTTCACTTTTAGGATCTAAGTTTACTTCAAGGGTTTTTCAAAAGTGAAATCTTACCTTTTGGAGCTTGAAACAGTTTTGTTAGCAAAAACGACCTTCACAAACTTTCTTAAACCTGGCCCGATCTATGATTTGGTGCAACCAGATCTTGAATCCACATTAAAACAAGATTTTGAATTATTGAGCTTAAGTGTGTGTAACGTTGGTGAAAATTGTGAAAGATTAAGGTTTAAGAGTTTTAGATGGTATTTATACTACCCCTAAGCCCATTACATTTCCCCAAATACAGGTTTGCTTACTTAAGTTCAACTTAATATATTTATTTAATAAAACAAATCTTACTATACTATTAATGCATGCAAGAATTTTCAACTGATATCATTCTAGAGTGCCCACCTAAATGACAAGTCATTGTCATGTCACATGTTTCATATCTTATTAATGTCAAATGATCTTATTCTTATTATATAAACCTTTACATTGCAAACCATATTAACCATTTTAATTCTCTCTCTCTCTCTCTCTCTCTCTCTTACTGATTAGCACCTCAACCACCTCTGCCAATAGCCTATTAAGTTATTCCAGTAAGTTATTTTTTGTGTACTCTAATGGCCGATTCTCATATATTCTTTGCCGTTTTTTGTTTGTATTGATTTTAATTATTATATGATTTTCATATTATCTCTTTAGGGTCTACATAAAAATCTAAGATTCAATGGAAATGAGTGGTTTATTTTGCCTGTGATTTCAATTGTTATCGGATTTATTATGTTAATTATTCCGGTTACATCTATTGGTAATTCAATTATTTTGGTTATTGTTAATTATTAAAGTTGCATCCATTGGCAATTCAATTTTTTTGGTTATTGATAATTATTCCAGTTATACACTATGACATCAATGGTAGATTTGTTCACATGATTCAGATATACCATAATTGATAATTATATTATTATGTGATATCAATTGTTATCGGATTTATTGGTAATTATTTCAATTACTCAACCAAAATATATTGTCTGATTTTTTATTTTAGCCCAAATAATATATTAATTAACATTAATATATTTTAATCATTTCAGATTATGGCCCCCAACTTGGTAGAATAGCAAATGTCATAGATGGAGTATTTTCTGCAAAAATGGATTTATTTTGTACAAGAATGGATGTTAATTTATGATTATTCATGTATTTATGTATTTACACAATACACAATTCATGTAATTTAATTAATTTTTATATAATCAAACTTCTATTGTTGTTGGTCAAATTCGATTTAATATATTTCAGGATTTTGATTCTTGGTCAAACTCGATTTAATATATTTCCACGATTTTCATTATTGATCAATGCGAATTTGAAATTTGTTTAAATATTTTATAAATACTAAGCATAAATTAAGGGAATTGTATAAAAATCGAAATATATAAATGTACATTTTCTTATTAAAAAATTTTTATTCAAGTTTTTACTTAGATATATTAAATCCAAGGATAGGGTTCAATTTTAATAAATAATAAAATAATGAGATAATATATAATATAGAAATAATTACAAAAGTTAAAATTAAATCGGTTGATTAGAAAACTTACAAAAATTATGGAAATGATTTTGATTTTTGAAACAATAAAATTAGTGGTTTATATTGTATTTGAAAATTTGAACATGTATAATCCTTATTTCAATTTTACTAACACAATTATTTCAGTTTCACTAACACAAACAAGCATTCGAGTACATGATCGTAATTTTTTTGCATTACTCTATCAATAATTATGTTTCAAACATTTTAATAACTAAGATTCATTAAATATTTTTGTATTTTAATTTCAAAATTTTAATTTACAAGAAAAACATACCGAGAAAATTCAAATATTTAAAATTCATTTATAAAAATCAAAAGATATTTTAAAAAACCCTTAATTTTCGTAACTCTAGCATTTCGTTATTTTTCTCATTATTATCAAATTAACTCATTTTCTATTATTACAATGTTTTACAAAAATAAAAAACCAGATTCATTAATATTTTTGTCAAATGTAACATAATTATAGCAAAATTGATTCCATTTTTAAAATGCAATTAACTGATATTTGCTTATTTAAGCATATCAATTTAAATTTGCTTATTTAAGAATATCAATTTAAATTATAAATTACTATTATTATCACTTAATTATGTTTATATAATTCATTTAATCATCTTGCAAGTCATACTATTTTTACTCTTAATTTTTATGCTTATTTTAAGCTTCAAAATATAAGGTCTTAAAATGTTTATCTTTTCAAAATTAAGACTATAAAATATTGTAAAACTTAATAATTATTTATTATACTATATTGTAATAATAATAATTACTCAATCAATAATTATGTTTCAGACATTTTAATAACTCAGATTCATTAAATATTTTTGTATTTTAATTTCAAAATTTTAAATTACAAGAAAAACATACCAAGAAAATTCAAATAATTAAAATGAATTTTTAAAAATCAAAATATATTTTAAAATCTCATTATATTCGGTAATTTGAATACTCTATTTAATATTATAACAAACTAAAAAAAATTGTATACATTAATATCCCTACATTTAGTTTTGTGACATAGGTTTGAGAGCTTTGACCCTAGATATTAGTCCATATAATGTGTAATAGGAAGACAGAATCTTTGCTTGCGTGTCCATATATGCAAAAGGTTTGTGTTTACTTGATAACTATTTTTTTAAACTATTTAATTTTTATGTTACTGTTAATGTATCTGTGTTTTGAATTAACATAATATTTTTTTTAGTTAATCATGTGTATGAGAATAGACATTTTAGATTTTGATTTCGTTAGATGATTAAGTTTTAATTAAGACAAGACATTTTGAATTCATGGTATAAGTCAATTTGTACTAATGGTATAAGTTATAAAAATGTTTAAATTTTCATTTATATTTGTTAGTTAGTCTTTATATGCTTTTGTATTTGAATTAAAATAACAATCTCATGTCTTATAATTCATGTAAAATTATTCTTATTTCATAAATATGACATTTGCATTAATTTATATTGTATAGATATATATGATGTTTTAGATATTTCACTCATGTGTAACACGGGTACTATCCTAGTAATCAATCAACCAAGCATAATAATAAACTTTTTTAATTTGTTATTTATCAAATTTCGGATGTTACGCTGTGTAACACCCTGCATTTTTACGTTAACTTCGTTAATCGAAACTCCGTTATCTTAAAGGTCATGCATAACATTTACACGAATCAATAACGAGTCACACACATGAGTCCGTCAATACCCGTTGGTACTTTATGTGTTAAAATAATTCAGATATAACTATTAAGTGCTAGATGATTTTATGTGTTACGCCAGTTAGTACTTTATACTCGCTTAACATGATATTAGTTATTATATGAAAATAATATCCCGAGCATATGTTTATAATATTATATGTGTGAAATTAAATACTAAATGATTATATGTTTAGTTCACAGCTTGTTTCATGAAATTACAAGCGATTGCGCGTAACTTATAGGGTTTCAGCTTTTACAAGAATAATATTTTATGAAATAACGAGGCTTGGTTTTATAGACTTTGTTTATAGGTTTAGTTATAACGATTCGTTATAACCCGGTTTGATGTTAAAAAGTTCGTTTAAAGCCATAACTCATTTTACAACGGGCCATTCTTGTAAATGTGTTAAAATATAATATTAATAAAATAATCAAACCCTAATCCCACCCCTAAAACCATCTACATCTGCTCTCCCTCTCTCATGTTTCAAATCCTCAACCAAACCCTAATTCATTTTCAATGGAATCTTGATTCTTGTAGTTAGTGGTGTCTTTGAGTGATTCACATGATCCCTAACGTTAATTGGTAAGTTTTAGGTGTCAATTTTCTGAATAGATGAGTTCTTAATAAACCCTAGATGTCTAGTCTTTGTAAATTTGATGGTTTTAATGTTAATTGATGAATTGGAACCATGGTTGTCAATAGCGAATAGCGGTAAATAGCGAACGCTATTTCGTGTTTAACGATAAAGTAGTAGAATATTTTATAAAAAATTAGAAATACATCAAGTCAACTATTTTGGCAATTACAATCAACAAAAAAAACATTCAATCCACCAAAATAGCTATAATACCTACTAGTTAGCAAATTATGATCAAGTAATCAACCAAAAAACCTTCACAGTTTGCAGTTTGCACCAAAATAGCTAATAACCAAAATCACTAATCACTTAAATCTTCATATTACGGATCTTCCTCTTCGTCGTCATCATCATCATCATCATAGCGATCCACATCATCTTAAAAATATTTAAAAGCCTCAACATCAATTTCTTCTTCATCATCAACCACAGCAAAATCATAGTCGGGTTCATCTACTAAACCTCTTTCTCTAGGCCTTGAGCTCGATGTGGAAGTCTTGGCCCTTTTACTTCTTCTTGTCGCATAAGGTACCTCATCCGCCCCGATAGCCGTTGCAACATGACCATATGTCAAATCTTCACCCTCGAACACTAGAGCATTTTCTTCATTCTCCTCTAACTCCTCTAAAGTTTCCATAAACCACTCATGCGGATCATCTAAATTTCCATCATCAAAGATAATCGGGTCAATCGTAATAGGCATATCATACCTTCTTTTTAGCGCCCGATTATACTTAATGTACACAAGATCACTGATTTTTTATTGATCAAGTCGACTTCTTTTTTTGGAATGAAGCTATATAAATGAAAATATAATTAGTTAATAAGTATATATATATATATAATATCAAATAAAGAGCTTCTTATATGTTCAAATATGCTCCAATTGCGTTCGCACCCTGATGAACTACACGTTAAACTAAGCACCTTTATGGCAAACCTTTTTGGTGTCAGTGCCGATGCTCCATATTGCATCCACCACTCCGCTAATTTAATAATAATTTACGAAAAAAAATGAGTTAAACTTAAAACTTTTTATATTTAATATATACATATATATAACTATATATATAAAAAGCATACTCGGCGCAAGAGTTGTTCTCATTTTCTTGGCAAATGTAGTTCAAAAAATCCCTTCAGCGTGTCGATATAATGGGATCTCAAGGTGAATTTTTGACTTTACTTCTTCAGTCAATGCCAATGTAAAGCCCCGTTATTGGTGTCCTACATTGGACATTGGATTTACTCATAAACACGGTTCTAAATATCAGAGTTAATTAAAACATTCGCGGAATATTAAAACTTTCATAAACATTACATAATAATCCAAAACATGTCTTAAAACATTCGTCTTGTCTTTCAAAATCAAAACATTAATTATAAAATATCATAAGTCTTCTGAAGCCAGACTCTTATTCTTCTGCCATGTGTCTCCGCTCAAGCCAGCTGTCTCATCCTACTCACCCGCGTACGTACTAAAAGTCAGCTACGCTGAGTGAGTTCTAGTTAATCATACAACAAACAATACATTCATAACTACGTACTTCATACATTGATAATTCATTCATAATATACATACTTGCCTTCATACTTTATTTTAAACTATACTTTACATTATTATATTCTGCCTTGGATATTATTAAGGCCTAATCCCTTTTTCTGCCTTGAGTATTATTAGGGTTCAGTCCCTTTCTGCCTCGAGATTTTTAAAGGGCTCAGTCCCTCATCTGCCTCGATATTTATAAAGGGCTCGGTCCCTTTTCTGCCTCGGATATTATTAGGGTCCGGTCCCTTTCTACCTTGAGTATTATTAAGGCTCAGTCACTTTCTTATGTACCTGACTATCTCTTACATTCATTCATAACATACATACATATCATTCGTACATTATACATAACATTATAACTTGACAGTACGTGCAATATCCGAAGATAATTCACGTACCAACAAGAAATCATTCATACGTTATATACATATCATTCATATCTTCAAACTATCACCCGACGGTACATGCAATATCCGAAGATCGTTCACGCACCGTCAAGCATTCATTTATACATAATCATGTAAGGCATACACTTACCACTTAAGGCAAGTGTATTAACTAATCACATCGAGTATACACACAACCCCGCAAACATAACAAGGAAATGGGGCTAGAAACTCACCTGAATTCGGTTACGTTCACCATTTATGATTATTCTTTTTTTGAGTTGTTCACGACTAACTGTATAACAATTACACGTATCAATTTAACTATCACTACCCATATCGTGTTTTCAATTTAATGATTACCCTCAACGAATGGAGGTCCGGGGGCAGCGCCCCTGGAAGCAAGGTTCAAGGGGCAGCGGCCCCTAGCGGAGTCCAAGGGGCAGAGCCTATGGCTGGGGTTAAGCTGCTACGTCAGCTTGGGTTCATCCCGAATGAACCCATAACGAACTGATTATTATAACGAATCTTTCTTCATGATGAATTGGCTACAGTAACGAATTGGACCTTATAACGAATTTGAACTTATTCGTTTGGTCTGGTTAACGAATTGAACTTTATAGCGAATTGACCCCTTATAACGAACCATCCCTCATAACGAATTGGACCTTAACGAATGTGGCTAGTTAGTCATTCTTTCTTTAACGAATTAACTCACGAATTAAGGCTAGTTTGTTGCTCTTCCTTAACGAACCAACCTGACGAATTACCGCTAGTTCGTTAATTCTCCACTAACGAATTAAGGTTAGGTTAGAGAATGTCAGAACATTCTCTAACTTAACCTTAAACATTCTCCTCACCGCGGCGCCGCCTTTCCGGCGCCGTCGTCGCCGGGAAAACGAGATCTCACTCGTTTTCCACCGTTTTTCACCGTTTTTCGTCCCGTTCGATCCAGATCTGAGCTAAGGTGACTCCTAAGCTCATCTTTTGTTCGGTTTATACCCGATTCCACCCGTATCTTTTGTTCGGTTTATACCCGTCTCATCGTTTCACAACTAAATCTAGTGGGTTTGGATCCATACAACATCATACTATCATTACCTCGGGTCGAGATCAGTTTTCCTTCTTGGTTCGGTTAAAGAAAAGAGAAACTAGAGAGAGAGCTTAATTGTGTGTTTTGTGTGGTGTATGGAATATGTGTAAATGAATGGATTAAGGGTTAATTATTATTTATATACGATGGGTCATGGGCTTAAGCCCATGGTTTGTATCCCTTTCCTTTTTTTTAAACCAAGTCCATAACTCACATCTATTTACCCAACACAAGCCCAACTCATAATAACTTATATTTTATTTATTAACCGAAACAAGAAAATGGGATGTTACAGTGTAACATCGTGAAAATTTCGAGTTCAAAATGTAAACTTTCCAAAGTCAAGGGACCAAGTATGCCAAATTCCAAATCTTAGGGTTTAAAATGAAAATTATGTTTTCTTGTCCCATCGCGATACGTGACGGGACAAAAAGGACAAGCCATTACGATACGCGATGGGTCTTGGTCAAAACTTCTAGAAGAGGTCAACAGCGACACGCGATCACTGTTAACCTACGTCATCGCGTACCGCGATGACGTGGCCTAACACGTCTGACAAAAGACTGCCACGCGTCCAAACGTGGCACACCTCTCGCAACGTGTCCCGACACGTGGCACATCGTCCGCCTCGTGTTAACACATGGCACACCGTCTGCAACGTGGTGACACGTGGCAGACCTACGTTGTGACTGCGCAGGGCTACGTCGTGCTACGCGACGGGTGCCCAGGAGGCCGTCGCGTACCTCGACGGGTTCCAGAATTTTGCCTATTAATAGCAGCCTCGGGTCTTCATATTTTCACACCAAAATTTCACATTCAATCTTTTCTCTAGTATCTCTCTAAACTCCGAAATTCTGACCCTCGATCCACCTCGAAAAACGTGCCATAATACCTCGATTTCCGTGTCCCGATCCTCGATTTCCGTGTCGACGTTACCTCAAAGTTTTTGCCACCCTCCACCCACATACGACCAAGGAAGGTGTGTTCTTGAAAGGCGTGTCATCAATATTCGAAGATTGGTGTTATCATTGTCGTGCCAAAGTTGATCGAGAAAGTAAAGCGGCTTTGAGGTGCTGCTCAAGTCCCTAGAGTTTCTAAACGCCAAAAAGGTTAGGCGTAACGACAAATGAGTATAATATAATATTACAAGGCTTAAGCCTTAAGTCGAGGTTATACTCGATACCTCGATAAAAAAAAGAAAACATAAAAAAGAAAGAATAAAGGATATGTTGTGATATATATGTGTGTGTGTGTGTGTGTGTGTGCAAGTATATATATTCTTTGTTATGAAATTATTATTTAAGCAATAATGAGTATTCTTAAATAATAAAAAGAAAAGAATACGTTCTTTGAGAAGAAGAAACGTCGGGTTTTTATAAAAAAAACTAAAGGCTTATAATTACTTTTAAACTAAAGGTTTTCAAGTAAAAGAGATTTATGAACTAAAGGTTCATCGAGGTAAAGAATATAAAACTAAAGGTCTTAAGCCGGATTGTATATCCGACTAACAAATGGTTATACTCGTACTATAGGTGCGAGATAGCAAGGGAAAGACCCTCAGACGGTGTTGAAGCCGATCCCAAAGAGAAAAGGTGAATACGCCCCCAAACTTTTAAACTTGTTTTCAAATGAGTCAAACATGTTATATGAAAATGTTTATAAGGGACTACGTGACCCTAAAACCATTATAAATGAAAGTATAAACCTAGCTCTCAGGCTGTGGTATACGTGTGTCTGGATCCTTACATATGTGGTAGTACGCGATGGGCACATCGCACCACCCTGATCGTAGGACGCTTTCCCGCGGGAAGTACGATCATTGTGTATACTTACGGGTACTTAACTAAGTCGAACGCTGCGGTGTTTGCTGAGGTGACCTAGAGTAGAGACTTGAATTTATAAATGTGATTTGACCTTGTTATTCCTAAGCCATGATGGGCCGAGGAAGGCGTAGTCTCGAGGGGTAATAAAGTAAAAGAAAATATTTTAGCGTCAGCGTGTTCACCAGCATTCGTTGCTGACGTATTTTCTTACATTTTGCAGGTGAACAAGATTAGCGCTTGGGAATGTCGAAGCGCTACTTATACATCCGATGGCTCAGATTATTTTATATAAACTTAATATGTTAAAATGGTGTTTTGTAATCAAAACAAGTAATCTTTTGAACTTAAACGGGAACCTTTTATAATCCCGTCTTTTGTATTATTACAACTTTGATCCTTATATTTTATAAAGACTTCCGCTAATTTTAGCGTAACTCTGATTTATTGATAAATGTGGTACCAACTATTAGGTCGCACTCCTAGGCCCAAGATGGGGGTGTGACATACAGCCAACTTATCAATGCATGAATGTAACCCACCTACAATCTCACTATCATCTTCCACTTCTAGATTGTTGTAGTACAAACTTGGATTTAAGTATAGCCCGCTGCATGCAATGGTCGATGTAACTGATTATTCCACCTTTTATCAATTATTTTGAAAATTTCTTTATATTTTTCTTCTTTGTTCTTAAAAGAGGCGGCAATAATCTCCTTTGCCCTATCCATAGCCTCATAAATATAACCCATCAGAGGCTTTCTCTCTCCATCAACTAAACGAAACACTCCTAACAACGGATAACCAACTTTCACAGCAAGATTTACATTGTTCCAAAAGCTAGGTAATAAAATAGTATTGACGATTTGCCTACCTCCCGCCTCCTTTGCAAACTTGCTTTTGGTCCATGCCGAAGAAGTGAACATTTCTCTTAACTTCCTTTTGTTTGCTTTGAAACAATTAAGTGTGAAAAAAGCGGTGGCAAATCGAGTCTTTGCGGGCCTAACCATGTCTTTATGCCCTGTGAACTCTCTCATCATGTTTAGTAGCAATGTATGGTTGTATATATATGTGTTCACCACAATTGCCCTTTCAAGAGTTCTTTTTAAATGGGGCAATTTAAATATGTCTTAAAACATCAAGACAATGCAATGGGCCGCACAAGGAGTCCAATATACGTGATTATATTTTTCTTCAATAAGTTTGCCTAAATATGGGAAAAAGTGTTAGGACTTAGGTTTGGGTGACACAAAAATTTTAAAATAAAAGGTATTTTGTTATAAACTTAACGGCACTAACATTATTACTCGCGCTATCCGCCACAACTTGAATAACGTTTTCCGACCCAATCTTCTTGATAAATCGGTCAAACAATTTGAACATGTTCTCACCCGTGTGAGAATAGCTAAAGGCATCGACCGACTCAATAAACATACTACCGCAAGGAGTGTTAACTAGAAAGTTGATTAACGACCTTCCTCTTCGATCCCTCCATCCATCGGCCATCAACGAACACCCATATGTTGACTTCTCCGCCTGATTTTCTCGCATAATATTTTTGTATGCTCCATCTCTAGCTTCAACATCATAACACACGACTCATGATAGCTAGGGGGTTTCATACCACCACCGTATTGGCCAAGTGCATCAATTGCGGGCCCTAAACTATCAAACTTCAACGCATTGTAAGAAACAGACGCATCATACATCCAACGACAAAACCTTTGCACCGCATCAAGCCTAAGCTTCTTTTGGGCATTTTTATATTCTACACTTCCAACTAAATTCCCTCCTTTCTTCCCGGTTGTGGTTGATGGCTTGAATACCGAATATAACGAGCCTTTTGCTTTCTTATTAGAAGCATTGGTCGCATCGACTGATAAAGCATGCCTCTTTCCCTTTGATTTACTAGGGAGTTCAATTTCATCTTCATCTTCTTCTAAATCAACCACATCATAAAAATGTGGTATTTTACTCATTGCTTCTTTTGCTTGTTTCTTCTTCTTCTCAAACATCTCTTTGAATAGATTTTTCACTTCGACTGGAACTTTGGTACATTTTGCCACGTCCGGTGAGTGCATGCAAGGTGATGTTTGTGCCTTGTAATCCCAACACTTGAAACAATGACAAAAAAATGCATCTAACTGAATTTTTTTATCCATCTACCTTAGTCCCGTAATTCCACCCAGGATCAAGATCACTCATTCTGTTAAACAGTCTGATGGCGATGACTGATCAGCAGCTGCTGCTTCATTAAATAAACACTCAAATAATTACCTATTTTTACTTGTTATAATAAAAACTATTCTTATAATAATTTCCTCCTAAACAATCTGATGATAATCACCCAACTAACCAATGGTCGTCTAACCCACCATAAACACTCAAATAGTTCATTAAAGAAACAAAAAACTTGAAATTGAGGTGTTAAAGACATAATTGATGGAGATTTAAGAAGAACAAAACCTGAAATTGAAGAAGAAAACCTGAAATTAAGGGCCAATTGTGGTGGACGGTGGATGAGTACGTGCGACGGTGGGTTGAAACAGGGAGAGAGAAGGTTTTGAATAAAAAACCTTAAAAAATTCTAAAAATAAGCTTTATATGATCGTGCATTAAAAAATAAAAAAAGTCGGACATCGCTACCTACCCACTATAATGTCGATATTTAGAATATAGCGGACTATATCCGCATCGCTACACAGTGCGCTATAGCGCCCGCTACAACCGCTTTTGATAACTATGATTGGAAACCTAGAGATCTCATAAACATGTTAAGGTTTGAGTTTTTATGACAACAATTTTATGGCATATTCGTTCTCGTTTCTTGATTGATCTGTAACTTGATGTTAGATAATTATTATTTATCGATTCTTGATTTTATGACATAGTATTCTGAGTCTAGTTTCCATAAAGGTAAATTTTTTTAATTTTTGGATGAGTTTTGAATAGTTTTTATGATTGTACAAACATATAGGTGAAAGCTGATTCGGGAGGTTATATTCTGGTCTGTCTTTCCGACACCATAACTCCCTAACGACAAAATTAAATGGGTTGGTTCTACTTCTGGAACTTAGTGTTATTATTTTATAAGGCAACCCAATTTTCCTTGCACAATTTGGATAAATGAATTGAGAGAACCATGAAATTACTTTTTATTGCGCAATCTGCTTAATTATTGGTACCTATCTGCAATGATTGAATTATTGTGAATTTTTTATGCATGAGAAAAATATAATAAAAATTGTTTGATAAACCTAATTCATATATGCTAATGTGGTAAATTGTATATCATTTATCCTTACGTTTTGCTTAGTGAATAAAATCAGTTTGTGCATGCCATAATCTGTCTCATGAACTGAATGATCATAAATAGAGTTGTATGATGAATATTTGGTTGCCATGCCATGATATGATATGTGGATACACGTTAGGACTTTTTGGACAATTTCCATTACTTATTATCACCAATGAGTCTTCGTGTCAAGTTTGTGTTGTGTGTGAGTCCGTACTTAGGTTCTAAAGTCATGTATTGTTGAACACATTCCCATAACTTAAACACTTGTACTAGGTAACGGTTAGCGAGTCAAGTGCATTTTTTGGTTTTGAGAAAAGTCTGTTACACGTGACACGAGGTGAGTTCATGCTTTTTCCAATTTGTTTTCTAGAGAGAAAACACAAAACTATTTTCGTATACTTGTTTTCTAGAAAGAAAACACCAAGAATTTTCCTTGTTTACTGGATTGAAAACACTAACTATTTTCGTATACATGTTTTCCGGATTGAAAACACTAAACTATTTCCGTATATATGTTTTTTGGATTGAAAACACTAAACTATTTTCGTATACTTGTTTTCTGGATTGAAAACAAAAACATTTGCCTATACTTGCTTTCTGGATTGAAAACACGGACATACTTACATACTGGTTTTCTGGAGGAAAACGCAGCAACTTATTTTGGATTTATATAGTTTCTTATATATCACAAGTTTATACTAGATGCCCGTATATCACTTAAAGCTCTTACGTTACCTTGAACCGATATGATGGGATCGCGGGGTTATATGGAGTAGTACTACTGGGTTTGACAAACCTCACCCGGGCTAGTTATGCTAGCACGGCTGTGATGTCGTAAAACGGGTGTTATATTTACCTAACTTTTATACGCTAGTGTTGGTGATAAACCTAGTAAGAAGACATACATACAGTCAGCTTCGGTTCAAACGTCTAGTAGCTTGTAAATGGGTTGGCTACCATGGTATATCTGAAAAGTGCTAAAACTAGTTACACATATACTACTTATGCTACGTATACTACATATACTATATATACTACTTTTTACAACAACTTTTGAACTCACCAACCTCGTGTTGACCCTTGAGTATTTACTTGGCCAGGTTGCTAGATGTGCAAAGAAGCGGGCTGCATTGCATATGTCAGGAGTCACAGTTGTCGCATGAACTTTTATTTCACATTGTTTACATTTGATGAGTTGTGCATGTATGAGCACCTGGGTTTATTATTTTGTAAGGCCCCGAACCCGGTAGCCTTACTTTAGCGTCGGATTTACTCATAAACACAGTTCTTACAAATCAGAGTTCATTAAAACTTTCGCGGAATATACAACCTTTCATAAAACATTTCATAACAAAACACGTCTTGTCTTAAAACATCATTTTGTCTTTCAAAATAAACGAAATGTTAAACTTAAACGTCTTGAGTCTTCCGATGCCAGCCTCTTATTCAGTGCCACGTGTCTCCTCAAGCGAGCTGCCTCATCCTACTCACCTGCGTGCATACTAAAAGTCAGCTACGCTGAGTGAGTTCTAGTTAATCACATAATCATACAATACCTTCTTACATTTCATACTTAACCTCTTAACTTCCTTTCATACACACATAATTGCATATACTTTCATTTTTACCTTCATACTTTCTTTACATACATAATCATACGTTTTAAAGAGCCTTTCGCCCTATAACCTCACAGATATTATAAGGGTCTGGTCCCTAACATCACAGATATTATAAGGGTCTGGTCCCTAACATCACAGATATTATAAGGGTCTGGTCCCTAACATCACAGATATTATAAGGGTCTGGTCCCTAACATCACAGATATTATAAGGGTCTGGTCCCTCTTTCCTCGAATATTAGTAGGGTTCGGTTCCCTAGTTCTCGAATATTAGTAGGGTTCGATTCCCTCTTCGTTACCATACAACCATACATCATACCTCGAGTATTATTAGGACCCGGTACCCTCTTCGTAACCATACAACCATCCTTTCCTTCTTTTATTAACTTTATCACATTCATACACATAAGCATACATATCATACTTACCTTGTACTTAGCGTTACAACCTGACAGTACGTGCAATATCCGAAGATCGTTCACGTACCGTCAAGCCATCATTTATACATATCACATTATTCACATAAGGCATACACTTATCTCTTAGGATAAGCGTATTAACAAACATATCGAGTATGCACACAGCCCCGAAAACATAACACATAAATGGGGCTAGAAACTCACCTGAACACGGTTACGTTCACCGTTAATCGTAATCCCTTTCCTCAGTTTTGCACGGCTGACTGTAGAACAAGTATACATATCAATCAACTATCACTACTTATATCATCTTTCTAATCTTAATTACTACCCACAACGAACGGGGGTCCGGGGGCAGTCATCAGGCGAACTTAGCTTTAGGCGAAGTTAAACCTTAGGCGAACTTAGCTTTGCAGGCGAAGTTGTCATCAGGCGAACTTAGCTTTAGGCGAAGTTAAACCTTAGGCGAACTTAGCTTTAGGCGAAGTTAACCCTTAGGCGAACTTAGCTTTAGGCGAAGTTAAACCTTAGGCGAACTTAGCTTTGCAGGCGAAGTTGTCATCAGGCGAACTTAGCTTTTAGGCGAAGTTGTCATCAGGCGAACTTAGCTTTTAGGCGAAGTTGTCATCAGGCGAACTTAGCTTGCAGGAGAAGTTCATCAGGCGAACTTAGCTTGCAGGCGAAGTTGTCGGCTGCAGCTACTGTTCGTCCTTAATCATCTTCGTTTCTTAACCAGATAACTCGATTTAGGTATCCACGTAATCGTCTGACCAGCGCCTACAAACCCCAACCATCCAATCGGCCTAACATCGATGTTTAAGGGGTGCGATTTAGGCACATATGTTACGGGTTCTTTTAGGTTAACAATTAACCTATCAAATGCTAATCAATTCCAGTAATATTTGTTGTTTTAGGTTCGTTTATAACAAACTAACACAGATCTATGATTTCCCAAATCAAACCGAACCTATAAGAACGATTTCTAACTATAAACGTACCTTGAACGAGTCGAACTACGAACCCGGTTAAGCCTTGATGTTGTTTTGGTCAGTCACGACGTTCCAGCACCAACAAGCTCGGGTTTTCGCCTTCGGATCTTGGTTCGGGTTATAAGATGGTGTTGTGTGTGTTTTGGTGGTGTATGGAATAAGTGAGAATGAGGATTAATTGGTGATTAATGGTATTTATATTTAGGGATCATGGGCCCATGGACTCTCCTTCCTTCTTTCATAACCTAAGTCCATAACCCATATCCATTACCCAACACTAGCCCGATCCATACCAACTCCTACTCTATTTATTTATTTCCCGATAACGCGAGTAAATTTTCCCTCTATTATTAAGTAATACAATTAATATTATTTTGAAAATTTCGGGATGTTACATATTTTAAACCATTTAATTTACGCTTCCACAAAACTTTAAATTGTATGGCGTAGTTTTTGTTTTCTCATGTTTGATTGAGACTTAAATAATATTTTGAATATTTTGAATTGGATGTTTGGTATAACAAATGAGTTTGATCCTGGTATGTCACACGCCTCGCAGTAAAACTCTGTTAGTCAAAATTTGAGGGTGTGACACAATGGTGCCTTTCGAGGGCTCTTACAATTTCAGATGAAAAGGTGCATGTCCAGAGATTTCTAGGTGAAGGAGCATGATTTTAGTGGTCTCATTCCAATTGCTTGATTAAAAATTTAATTAAGTAAACTCTGAAATTTTAACTAAACTCTAAAAAATTTAACGAATACAAAATAATAACTAATTTTTATTTTTTTAAATAACAACTACATTCTAATACAACTTTTAATTTTTACTATATAAATACAACCTATCTCAAACATTTTGTTAGCATTTAATATGCAGGTACAAGAGGTAGAATGTAATAGACCATTGACATATATATGTTTGATTGATCGAAGGAATGGAATAACCTATTATATCATGTTCGTTCCATTCCCCCGAAACATCGATTTGATATTTTAAATCCTCTCAAATCTTTGTAATCCATGGAGGCAATTATACTAAATGATGACTAGAATAGCAACTATGATGCAAATCTGATGTAGATATCGTGCTCTAATAAAAAACAAGTATTTTAAAGTCTTAAATACCTATAACTTGTACGGGTAAGTAAGGTCGTCTTCACATGGAATCAATGGAAAGTGCAAGTAAACCTCATATTTATTACTTAGTATATTAAGTGGACAGTCGGTGTCAATCGGTTATGATATATATTTTAAGAACACATGATTTCTTTTAAAACTGTAAATAATTATGAGAAAAGCGATACACTTCAGATTTAGGTAATGCGATGACCACCTAATCACAGATCCAAATAAACTGATTGCGCAGTAATGACTAGACATAATAGCTGGGTTGTGATGACAAACGATACCCTAACCGAGTTGTTGACAGAACTGAATGTAACATCACGAAAATATCGGGTCAAAAATATCAAAGTTCAAAAAGTCCAAGGATCAAAAATGAAAATTTCTAAATTCGCGGTAGTTCGCGATACGCGACGTACTTGGGCGCAACGCCATCGCGTATCGCGATGGCGATGTCTGACAACCAGACACGTGTCATGCCACATGGCACACCAGCTGACACGTGTCACCACGTGGCATAAAGCTATGACGTTGTGGCACGTGTCCTGCCATGTGGCACCGCGTTCGCCACGTGGCAAACCTACCCATGACTCACAATAGCTACGTCGCGATACGCGACGGCTATGTCTGGGCCCATCGCGTACCGCGACGGGTCTCCTGGCCAGCTTATAAATAGAAGACTCCAACCTCAGTTTTCACACACCATTTTCACACACACTTTCTCTCTCTAAAAATACCTCGATAACCGTGTACCGACCACCTCGTTTTCTGTGACCATAAAACCACGACATCTTACCTCGTAATCCGTACCAATAAACCAACGATACCCCGACATACCAACGTTCTGCCTTGAAGTACGTGCCAACCCGAGACGACCCGACGACCCGCCCCGAAGTGCGTGCCGACGAGATTTGAAGACCGGTGTGCCTCGATTTGCGCACCAAGGAGGTGTTGATCAAGATTCTCGATATACGTGCAAGCGTCGAAGTGCTGCCTGTGAGTTTATAAAATAATAAACCGAACAAGGTATACATAATGCCCAAATAAAATATAAATAAAATAATAAAGGCTTAGATCCTAGTCAAGGATATAGTCTATGCCTCGAAAATATACAAAAGAAAATAAAGGAAAGAAATTATATAAAGAGAAAGACATAAATATTGTTATAGATTTTAAATAATAATAGAATGAGAAAGAATAAAGAAACAAATAAAATAATCTTTATTAATAAATAAAGATAAAAATATTATTTAAAGATACTTTAAATAATAATAAAGAAATGAATATATATATATATATATATATATATATATATATATATATATATAAGTATACGTTGTTGGAAAACGTGGAATTTAGAAAAGAAAAACATGTTGGACTATAGGTCCGAATATGAAAATAAAAGATATATGAGTTGAACTATATGTTTAAACATACTATAAAAGAAAAGGAAAAGATAGAAGTAGACAAGAGTTATAGTTTATAATATTATTTAAGTTATTATTCTTAAATAATAAGAAAATAAAAAGATACGTTTTCTTAATAAAGAAGAAACGTAGAAAAAGACAACAAGTTAAACTAGTGGTTTATCTTGTGAAAGAAAAGAAAAGAAAATAAGTTAAAAGAAAGAATTTTAACTTGAAAAAGAAAAGAAAGAAATAATATTTTAAACTAAAGGTTTAAAATAAAGAAAAGATATTTTGAACGAAAGGTTCGTAAAGAAATTTAAAATCGAGGTAAAGATTTTACAAAAGAGACTATAGGTCTTAAGCCGGATTGTATATCCGACTAACAAAAAGTTATACTGGTACTATAGGTACGAGATAACAAAGAAGAGGGAAAGACCTTCGGACAGTGTATTGAAGCTGATCCAAAAGAGAAGGCTATACTCGTACTATAGGTGCGAGATAGCAAGGGAAAGACCCTCGGACGGTGTTGAAGTCTATCCCAAAACGAAAAGGTGAATACGCCCCCAAACTTTTAAACTTGTTTTCAAATGAGTCAAACATGATTATATGAAAATGATTTACAAGGGACTACGTGTTCCTATAACCATTATAAATGAGAGTATAAACCTAGCCCTCAGGCTGTGGTATACGTGTGTCTGGATCCTTACATATGTGGTAATATGCGATGGGCACATCGCACCACCTTCATCGTAGGACGTTTTCCCGCGGGAAGTACGATCATTGTGTATACTTACGGGTACATAACTAAGTCGAACATTGCGGTGTTTGCTGAGGTGACCTAGAGTAGAGACTCGAATTTATAAATGTGTTGTTTTAACTTTGTTATTCCTAAGCCACGATGGGCCGAGGCAGGCGTAGTCTCGAGGGGTAATAAAGTAAAAGAAAATATTTTAGCGTCAGCGTATTCACAAGCACATCGCTGACGTATTTTCTAACATTTCAGGTGATTAAAGTATCAAGAATCGGAGCCATTCATGGAGTGGATGTTCGCAAGGTAGAGATGGCTCATAGTTTCAAATAAATTAAAAATTGAAAGAAATATTTGAACGAGTTTTATAAAAATCTAAACAAAGTTTATAAATCAACCATGTGGATATTTATTATCCATGACGTTTTCTAATAAATCAAAACATTTTATTAAGATGTACAAATTAACTAATGTTTAAATATATATATATATATATATTTTATTATAAATAAAAAGTTTATAAATAAATTAATATTTCAAAATATATTTTTAAAGGACTTCCGCTAAACTCTGATACATTTACAAAACAGGTAGCAAATGTTGGTCACACGCTTAGGCCGTAAGTCGGGGTGTGACACTGAACCCGATCTACCCAATTACCAATTTATTATATAAGCAAATCAATTCTAAGCAATGACTAACGATTATTGGTTCATTAACATAAGAGCTAACCCTAAATTAAATGTTGATGAACACAAGTTTGATAATCAAAAGCATAAATTATTTAAACAATCAACTGATAATGTAAAACAGGATTAAAGAACACTCAATCAAGTTCTTAATTATTAAAACTCATAGAATCTAATCAAAGTAGTTTGCACAAAACCCTAGCCTAAAGTGAATACAATGGTTTTAGCCTGACATCGGCATCACGAAAGATTCGCTTATCTGATAAAAGGATGAACATATGCGATAAACTGACGAACCAGAAGTTTCAGGATGGTGCAAAATCGTCCTAGGGCTTCTCTCTGATTGCTGGAATGAAGGATATGTCGAATGGGGTCTGAAATCTGATTATATTATAATTAGGTTTAATTTTCTCGTATGTAGTTGGTTCGCGTCGCGCGAACGAGTTTGAATGTGGTCCTTCGCGTCGCGCGGAGGACAATTTAGTCGGGATATGCTTTGAGTTGTTCGCGTCGCGCGAAGCAATCTCTCATGGTCCATTCGCGTCGCGCGAATGGGTTATTTGATAGGGATTTTGTTTTCTTCTTGTTTTTGCATAGGAAAGTGTGCCGATCAATTCCGCTCTTCCAAGTCCTCGTTCCAAGCCCGGAAATCACCCCGTTAAGCATCTTTAACATCTTGTACCCTGAAACACATAAACACGCTTGAAGCATCAATGTTCACACAATATTTAAACTAAAACTAAACAATAAATATAATAAAACACACGACTTTTACCCGACCATCAAAATCCAAGCCCTTGTTTTTAACTTCAAAACTACAATTTTCCACAGTAGATAGTTGCTAGAGAGCTGAGATACCCATCAATTTTTAAGGTTATATGCCTTAGTTTCTAAATACAAGAGTATCATCCTTTTCCTCATACTACACAAGGTAAACCGAAAATCTTTAATTACCGTGCAAAACATACAAAAATCAAAGTTAAATGACCCGGAAAAAATAAAACTCCGAGTCCGCCTCATCCGAGTAGGATTGGTATTTTACAAATGAATAAAAATATGTGACATACAAATCAAATCTAATATAGACGTTGGAAAAAGGTTATAAGGTGAATCGGTGTCACCCAACAAACGGTAGACAAAAACATGAACCCATATATAAATACTTGACCGGTCCAAACCAAGAATCCTTAACAACTGGACCTAGAGATGAAATTAGTATCTTGGCCGTTGTTAAAGTGGGTCCCACGAATTTCATATTTGTGAATTAAAAGTAGTAAAGCGATAAAACTACTCACCCCACTTCACCACCCTGTCACCACCCGTACCTGTCCCCCCTCCCCCTCTCACGTGCCAAGCACACCACACGTGCCAAACCCCAAAACATAATAAATCTCTTTATGTTCAATTGTGTGGTGCAACAACTAAATAAAAGCTAGAGAGAGAGAGAGAGAGACAAATAGAGTGCAACAACACAACACATTCTTTTCTTGTTCTTCACCTCCTTAATTTTCGCAAACACATATGAGGATCAGGAAGCGTTTCTTGTCTCTTTATGGTGGTGCAGTCACACCGCCGCCACCGCCGTCAGATCTTACCGGCGGCAACCACCACCAGCCGTCGCTACCACCGGTGCAACATCAACAACAACTGCACCCAAATAATAATATTCAACATGTTGGTTCTAATAATAATAATAATAATAATCTTCCCGATCCTTCAAATCAATGTCTTCCGCCGTCTTCCTCCGCCCACACCACCAAGATCGGACTTCAACCCTCCACGTGGACTTCCTCCGGCGACACCAAGGTACTTCATTCACCATAACTATTCAATACAGATCTTAAATCTGTATATGTAAATATGTAATTATGTATTATGTATTATGTATATATATGTTTTTGTTTGTTTTCATGTTTAGATCTTCAACGAGATGAAATCCGAGAGCAAGAAAGAACTGATCGGGTAAGAAACACATATATATAGTCTTTATTAATATTATTAGTTATATTGTTCATGTTAATCTGAATAATAATAATAATAATAATAATTATTATTATTATTAGTGTTCACCGGAAACAAATAGTTACGAATCTTTATAGGGACACACACTATTTATGATATATTAATTAACAGCCACAAGGAAATAATTAGCTTTAGTTTATTCACTAACTGAAATAATATAAAGATATAGCTATAGGGTCGCTGGAAGTGCAAAAACACCGTAGAATGATATAATTTTTATATCAGGTTATTGAGGAGCCACCCATATGTACAGTACGACCCTAATCCTAAAAATTGCACCAAGTGGTGCATGTTAGCATGAAAGCCCGATGGTCCCCATATACAATGTTCATAACATCCGTCTTAATCTACACTACTATTATACTTTCATTTCAGGCAATCCGTATAAACATATATATATGTTACACGCGTCTCTTGCTATAAATAGTTTCTTGTTCTTGTTTGTTTCCAGGAAAGAAGGTGTCTTGTGTGCAGAAGCAAACAATCATGATCTTGGTATGTTAAGTTAAGTTAAGTTAAATTATGATCTTGTTTGCTTGAAATGATCTTGTGTGCCAGCATTTCTCCTGGTAGGCAAGTTAATTAGGAATGGTTTGGGGCCATCCTCTATCGTCAAACTAACAATGGACGGTTGTAAATCCGTCTGAGGTATGGATATATACCTGGGCTATGAAGAGGCATGCCACTGAGCCCGAATATGTCATTGTTAAAAAGAGTTAAGTTGACTATGTGTGTGTTAAGGTGTATATATGTATGTGTGTGTATAAGTTGTTTTGGATATTGTATAGTTATGAAAGGGTGGCTTCAAGGAGATAGATTGGTTACAACAAAAAAGAAAAGAGGAAGCTATGGGAGAAGATTGAACAATGATGTTGTGCAAGATAATAATAAGATGAGTGCAAAGAAGAACAAGAGTGTAATAATGGAAGGGTCGAGGTGTAGCCGTGTAAATGGAAGGGGGTGGAGGTGCAGTCAGCAAACCCTTGTTGGTTACTCATTGTGTGAGCATCATTTAGGGAAAGGAAGGGTTAGAAGCATGAATAGCGGTCGAGCACAAACGGTTGCACCAAAAGAAAAACAGATTAAAGAAAGAAAGGTTAAAAAGGCAGAATCTTCATTATGGGATCATGATGAGGTTGAAGATGATAGCGATGATGATGAAGATGTTGAAGGGTTCAAAGATTGGGATGTGGAATCAATGTCATCCGTGGAGGGTACGAAGGTAGTCAGTAAAAAGAAGAAGCTTGGGATGGTAAAGGCAAGATCTTTAAGTAGCTTGTTGTGCCAAATAAGTAGGTGAAGCATGAGTTAGAAAGAGAGTGATGGTAGCTAGCATGCATGTTCTATTTCAGCCCAAGAGACAAACTGTACATTATAGTTTGTTTAAACACCGTAGTTATGATTTCGTAGAAAAAATTCGTGACAAGCTATTATAGCTATGCACTAAATCCGAAGAAAAATAGACTTTCGCTACGGATTTGACTGTATCAGATACCTATTTGTGTAGCAGTTACTCTGATATTAACCCATGGTCTTTTTCTCTGATTAATTATTTCTAACCATGATCACAAGTTTTAGTGGTGGAGCTTAAGTTATTATTATGGGTAATATTGTGTATAATCGTATATGTGTTAAGTGTGGTATGTTTGGATCGATACGAGACATAGACTCTCTTGGGGTGATGTGATGAGTTTCATACGCTAGAAAGTCCTCAAGATGCATGTAACTTCTAAACAATATTAAATATTATGTAGGAATTTGAATGATATTATTGAGCTAAAGGCCAGTTGGTGAATGGTCACATAGTGTCTGACTGGAACAAGCTAAGTAAGCTTCCATTTACAGTTTGAACTTGGACTAGAGTGCAACCATGCAGGCCAACGTCCCAATATACATGATAGATTCCATGAGAGCGTCTGTCTAGTTTGGAGTTATATGTGAAGGAATCTTGGCCTTTCAAATAGAACATTCTTTAAATTTCTTGTTTATGATTTCATGCTCGTAGTAGCGGATCTATAAATTTTCACGAACAGAAATGGGTTAGACTTCATTTAATATAACATAAAACTTTTATATTCTTATAGAAGAAATTACGTCTTTTGTTATCTTTCTAAATTTTTTGTAAACAATCAATTACATCTTTGACTTTGTTACTAACTTTCATAAGTTCATCTTGATCTATGGCATAAATTATGCTATAGGTACAAATTACATCTTTATAAATTTGTGTATAGAAAAACAAATAGATTTACCCATGTATACTATTTTCATAAGTTGAACATATACAAGATGAGTGTTTGTAAATCATAGATATAATCGAATGAATCAAATGGAAAGTTTCATAATAAACGTAAAGAGTGTAGGTCCTTTTGGGGATGGATCTAACAACTTTACTAGAATCAATCCGTGTTGTTAGCTAACGGAAATCACTAACAATACTCGAATCTCGGATCTTATAAGTTTGTAAACACAAAAGAAAGAAAGATAGTGTCGGGTGTTGTTAGAGAGAGAAGTTTCTCTTTATTTCTTGGAGTGTTTATTTCAAATGAGTTGGTGGAGTTGGTTGTGGAGAAATGGGTTAAGTGACCATTTATATAGGTACCTATTTCCCCAACTTTTACATTTCGCCTGTACAAAATAAATGTACTGGGGTACGTATTACATCGACTTTAAGCAAATATAAAGACATACACGATCCTAATAATAATATAAAATATTAGCCCTACAAACTCCCTCTATGATTGAGTATGTCGAGGAACCTTCGTCAAGTTCTTTGCTACGTCTTTATTCTTGAAATCTAGTACTTGTCTTGATCCAAGAGCTTGAAGGAGATTGGATCTTCGACAATTCTTTATTTTTCATTCTTGAAGACTTGAACTTCAATCTTATTTTCCAGGAAGGATCGGCAACAACAAATTTTAGAAACATTAGATGCGGAAGAGTCGACATCTAATTTTCTTTTGTTGACTTTCTTGTGCCGACTTGTGTGCTTCCTTTGTCTTTTGACTGATCTTCAGACACGATCAGTTCATTTTTGGTTCAACCGCCGATTGTCGCGTTCGCGTTTTCTTTTAAGCGCTTCAGCATCTGCAACTTCAGTCTCTGCAGCCCTAGAGACTTGATCATGATCTATTTGTCTATGTACAGCTGCACAAAACTTAGAGCGAATAAGATTCGTCCACATACCCTCTTGAGGGTCTTCAAAACATGTCATTGGTTTGAAGTATTTGCAGAATAATTCCGAAATTTTATTTGCCCTACAAAGAGTCAGATGAAGTAGTAGTGTGTCTACACTCTACATAAGCATGTGCCTTCCGTTATTTTTCATGTGATGCTCTACATTGCAAGTCATCATCAGGTGTTAGATGTTCCAGAAGGTAAAGGCTAATAAAGTCACACATAAAATGTTCGGAAGTGCAATTACTTAGTTGATCGTAAAGCACATATGCTAGTCTCTAAGTTATGAACCTTAAAACTCAAAAGTTTGAAGCAATCCCATCAAAAGCAAAGCGAGCTAAAAATTTAGGAATGCAATCAACACAATGTATCTAGAGCACATTGAACATGACACTTGTATGTGTGTGCGCAAGTTAGGGAAGGAGCTAGGCCGTGATACTTATAAGCATCGGATAAATAGAAGAAGCATTCAATCAAACTATTTAAAGATATGTTACTTTACAAAAGTTGAGAGGGGTGGGGATGGGGGGGACAAAAGATTTGAGAGGATAAGAAGATCGTATATTAAGGTCAATAATCTTCTTTCCTCAATACAACATGGATACGTTCATTATAAATACGAGCCTCATATCTTTCAGATTTGTGTGCAATGTCTTCAAATTAAAGAAAACATATGTGTATGATAATAAAGAAAGGCAAGAGCATACATAACATTAGGGATAACATTAGGGATGTTCACGGTTCGGTTTTCGCGGTTTTTGAGTCAAACCGTAAACCAAACCGTTAGTAACGGTTTTTATTTTTGTAAACCAAAACCAAACCGTATAATTCTTAAACCGAACCAAACCAAACCATTAGTAACGGTTTGGTTCCGGTTTAGTTTCGCGGTTTGACCTCATGGGTTTTTATACAAGATGTCCAATATAAACGATTTCTACAAAAGAATTAAAAGAACCTAGATGAATAAGCAATTTCAAAAGGAACATAACCGGTTTCAACGTGAGTCACATGACACAAAATCTATGGGCATTTATAAATAATTTATAATGATTTCATAAAATGAGTATATGAGAATTACTATGTTGGAAACCCATAACTTTAAAATCACACTACAGTTGCTGAATTGAGAACAAAATAAGCAGGTTACCTTACTTTTGATATGTTTAACTTAACTGAAGTTAAAACAATTTTTAATTATAAATTTATAATCATGTCTAATATATATTTATATGAAATATCTCAGAACTTTAATATATAAAACTTTTATGGTCCGGTCCGGTTTGATATGGTTGGTTTTCGGTATAAACCGTAAACCAAACCGTTCACCACGGTTGAAACTTTTAAAACCGACCAACCGAAAGTTAGGTAAAAAAACCGACCGTGAAACCAGATCGTTGGCCGGTTTAAACGGTTTTACGGTTTGAAACGGAACCATAAACACCCCCTACATAACATATTAAAAGAGTCCTTGTAATTAAATAGGCCAATAAGGTATTTATATCCTAGTCAATAGTCATGGTTTACTTTTCATAGTTCTTTTTCATCAAAAAACAAGATCGTTTTGTATGTTCTAGAAGAAGATTGCTACTAAATATCTAGCTTGTTTCCACCAACGTTAATTGTTAGTTTTTCTTCTTTAATTGAATTAAGACAATGAAAATTTTCGATAAGGTACCATTTAAATATTCTATATTTGTTTCCTTACCTTCTTTCTATCATGTTTACTTGAATCAAACTGTTTGTCCGATGTGTTTACTTTACTTAGTTGTTCATTTGGTTTACTTTTATTAATCTTTTGTTCAATCTATACTATACATAATATAGCAAAGAGAGATAAATTAAGACACTGCTTTTTATGGGATTTACAAGTAAATGTTGCATATGGTACAATCGTGGGCAAAATAGTCATTCTTACATTAAAACAAAACTCACGTTTATTTAATATACTTACAATATTCACCTCTCAATTTTAATTTAATTTAAAGAATAATTACAATATTAACCCTTAATCTTTTACCTAAATCTTATTTTAATTTTCACTTTTAACCCAAATACCTCCATGATTTTTAAATGTTAACAACTTTTTCATACGTTAATATTTTTTAAAAAAAGTTATACCATAAAAACGAGCATGTTTTTATCTTTAATTTGAGTATGATATTGCCATAGTTTTTTCAGTTAAAAAAATACATTATATATACGTGTGTTTATGCCTGGTTATGATAGTTTTAAATTAAATCGTGAGCCAAACCTTTTGTAACAGTTGTTTTTATCGTCAAAAACCAAGACAGAACCTTTGACAGTTGAAAACAACTGGCCAAAAGTTAAAAGAAAAAAAAATCAACCGTCAAATCAAAGGATCAACGGTTTTACGGTTTCAAACCGAACAATAAACACCCATAAACTTATTACGTAGTCTGCGTTTCCCGCTGCATAGCGCGGGCACCTGTCTAGTATAAATAAATATAAATAGAATGTTTTTATATCGAGTTGTGAACGACAACCGGTATAAGAGCCAACTTAAATCTAATACAAGCATATCTCCAAGTAACTCATTAACGAATTTACTAGTGTGTCCCGACTATTGATTTCAATTATTTGTTCCAAAATTTTGGTTTGTTTCAAACTTCTTACTGAAAAAATGTAATTATTTTAACAATATCATAAATTTAAGAAAAGCAAAACTAGACCAAATATTTTCAACCGATAGCAATTGTGATATTACTTCGATAGCTTTTTCTTATTGGTCGGAAGAAAATATTTTATTTTATACCATATCATATCCTTTGTAAGTGTTTCTGTTTCTATATTTTCAACTAGTTTCGAAAAGATTGTTAGTTGTTCCTAGACTTCATGGTTTTTTAAACAAAATCTTCATTTTGATTTTGTCCATAAATAAAAATTAGTTCTATGTTTCTATTTCTGTACATTCTTTATCTTTGTTTTGGTGCATTTATATATTCTTTTTCTTTTGTTTTGTTGTGCATGCAAACTGAATCTCGCACGTAAGTGTTGTTTCTTTAGTAACCAAACTCATTAATAGCTTTAATTTTGTTGAACGATAATTCACACTCTCTAATTACATATAAGTTATATGTTTATTATAAACCATGAGATTTGAACCTTTGAACTCACAAAACAAATTCTTATCCAACTATTTGATGTCGACAAGCCAAAAGCCCTTGATATATTAAAAATCTTAATTAAAACTCTACTGATGTATAAATATGTAGAGTTTGAATCAAATTCAAATAAAATTAGCGTGCTAATTGTGAGAATTAAACAGGGTGATTATATATACAAGTAGAGTAATTATGTAATTACATAATTACTGTCAAGTTATTTTACAAAGGGTAACAAATAATTGACACGTGTTAAGTGAGAACCAAAAGAAAAAAGATATAGAAATAATTGTACACATTTTCTCTCTCCACATGCAAAACATGTTAATACCCTCATCATTTTATAACGTCTATAACTTTTTCGTAAGATATTTTTTTTAAAAAAATTATCATAATAACAAGTGTTTTTTATCTTTAATATGAGTATAATCTTGCTATATAAAATTTAAAACAAAAATTACGTCATTGTGTCTTTTTGCACGTAATTGTGTTTTTTGCTTATCATTGTGTATTTTTTCGTCATTGTGCTTTTTTCGTCATTGTGCATTTCAACTCATCATTATGTTTTTTAAGTACTAATAACACCGTTGTGTAATAATAATATGTAAAATAATGATAAAATAACAACAAATTATCTAATACATAAAACACGATGATGAATATATGTTACACAATAACTTGAAACGTAAACACAATGGTGAATACGTATAACACAATGACTTAAAACGTAAGACACAATGGTGAATACATATAACACAATGACAACGTAAAACGCAATGGAAACAACATATTGCACAATGACCTATAACGTAATACACAATGGTGAATACATATAACACAATGAATTGAAACGTAAAACGCAATGGAAACAACATATTGCACAATGACTTGAACGTAATACTATTTTTCTCAAATTAAGTGAATGTGATGAAGGCCCAACCATTGAAGAACGTGCCATGTTATATTTGGAGGCCAAGATCGTGTTTCCAAATGTGGCCTACAAAAATGTGCATAACTTGGCCCACGAAGTTCCGTTTCAAGCCCATTACCAGTCAAATCGAAGCTTGAGACGAGGAGCACATTGTGGCAAATAGCCTTCGATGGTTTGGCCCCTGTCCGAAGCCCAAAAATGCCTACTAAATAAAGTTTTGGGCCTTTTTATGTTTTTTTGTTAGTTTTTGCATTTTTCATTTTGGGTTTGTGTTTGGCCTATGGCCTTTTTAGGGCCCATTTCGTATTTGGAAGTCTTTTTATATGATGTTGATGTAATCTAAAAAGTTAGACTTGATTTTCATTTTCCCTTGACAATTGGGTGGGATTTGGAAGTTTTGAAGTTCATCACGGGTATTCACTGAATCAACGTGATTCGATCTTCGTTTTTGTTTATACCGCTGCATCAGAATGTCATATGAAAATCCGAATAAAAGACAATGAACGTATTACACGATGACTAAAACATAACACGAACAAAAAGACACAATGACGTAATCTTTGTTTTTAATATGAAACCAATTGAAAAACACAATGATCAAAATTTATAATATAATGCATATGAAAACTCAACTAAAAGACACAATGAACAACAAAAAAAATACAATTAAAAAAACCCATTATTTTTTTATTTTTATATAACAATATGGTACTCATATTAAAGATAAAAAACGTTTGTTATTATGAGGAATTTTAAAAAAAAATGTCGTATGAAAAATTTTTGGACATTTTAAAAAGATGGGAGAATTAACACGTACCTTGCATGTGGAGAGAGAAAGTCAACAAATGTGGGTTATTACCTTCATGTCATTCCCATCAATTTTTATTTATTAAATTAATCTCAACCAAATCTAAGATCAATGGATTAGATTACTTCTCGCACTTCTCATGTTTGTTGTACGTTGTATTTTAACTTTATCCTATATAATTACTCTACGTTATTCTCACAATTAGCACGCTAATTTAATTTGTATATTAACTTTCCCCTAAACATGTATATATCCTCATTTATTGTTCTATTCTTCTACATTCTATTTTTCTAGTTTTTGTCTGGTTTCTTTCACAAGAGTCATTTATAGGTTTTTCATTGACAAATCATATTTGTGTGTTAAATCTTTAAAAAATAAGCGATTAGAGATTATACGGCGGAACTTAAACATTTAAATTAAACATTTAAATTAGGTCTGAGTGGTGAGGGCTATAGATACATGTTAGATTTAGGCTTTTGAATTAGGAGGGTCCCAATCAGATATAACTTATATTAATAAAATTGATATGTTAGATTTAGGCTTTTGAATTAGGAGGGTCTCAATCAGATATTACTTATATTAATAAAATTGATGTTGTTCAAACCTAATGAGTTAATACTTAAGATTAAAAAAAAAGGAAAAAGAAATTAAAGTAAAAAAAACCTTTGTCGCGATATTAAAGCCCATGTGCTTTACTACTAAGACCATGTGTAGTCGTAAAGCTCCACATCCAGGGGTTACGCGCCATGTGACGCCCAGTTAGAGTTATGGTTTTGTACAAAAACAGGCTGTAGTGATAACTCTCCACATCCAGGGGTTATGCGCCACGTGGCGCCCAATCATTATAATTTTATTTGTTTTTTTCACATAATAATTTATTTAAATAAATTAACATAAAATTAAAAATTACATTAAACTTCCAAATAAAAATTACATTAGACTAAATTTAAAAAAAAAATACATCAAATTAAAATAAAAAAAAAACATAAATAATACTAATAAAACTAAAACTCATTTATATTTTTCTAAAATTTTTGCTCGTCGAGTGGCTTTTAGAGATTGGACTATCGGGTCGTCTTCGGATAGCTCGTTTGATAAAATCTCGATGTCTTTGTCCATCTCATTCCTTCGAAGTAGGTCGACAGCGTCCAAATTTACTTGAAGTCGTTGGGTTCCAAGTTGGTGTAAATCTTGGAGTCGAGAGTTCATTAATTGGAATTGGCTTTCCAATTCGGGATTCGAACCCGTTGCCGACGACAAACCGGCCCCTTTCCCCTTTCCTTTGCCTTTGGTTCTTCTACCCCCCGGCCGAGGCATGTCGGTAGTATTCACGGGGTCATTATCGCTTAAGTTGAAGTTTTGAGCGTCGGAACGGGGCGTATCTGGATCAACCGAAGATGATGTTTTAGACTTTTTTTTACGCGGACCACCTTCGCCTTCGGCTTCGGCTTCGGCATCCAACACTAAGCCCCATTTTGGGTGAAACCTCAAGAGGTTTTTCCAAATGCCAAAGTAGTTGAAGGTCCCGCCGACCTTATGTTGAAACTCAACCAACGCGTTATCCATTTCTTCCGCGTCTGAGACACCGCTACTCCTAGTTCGATTCATCTGAGAGAAAACCGTATGAAAAGCCATGCATTTGGTGTTTATGTCGCCCCATTTCAACAGCAACGAATCTTTTTCTTGACACGAGTCCCCGTCAAGGTTGTGAAACCTCTCTATAATTTTGTGCCAAAATACCCCCGTTTTTTGATAGTTCGCTAAAAAAATAAAAACATTACAAGTTTAATGTTTGTTATAAGAAATTTAAAAAAAATATATATGCATTTTAAAAACCTACCGCATTTGGCATCTTCCGATATTTGGCACCAAGCACGAGCACATAGTACGCACTCGTCGATACTCCACGATATCACCGTCTTTTTAACCCGAGGTTCGCCGGCGGGCTTCTTCGCGTGTTTTTTCGAACGTCCGCGTTGGCTCGAACCGCCCTCGGGTTGTGTCTCCGGCACGAACTCGACCTCGGGTTGGGTCTCCGGGGCGGGTTGGGAACCCGAACCCGCAAAAATGTTTGTCAATGGGTTTTGAAAACCGGGCACCGCATTTGGCATAGAGTTTTGTAGAAGTGCAAAGTACGCGGCCATTTGCGGGTCATACATTTGCGGGACGGATACGGTTGGAGTCGGGGCGGTAGATTGGTTCGGTTGTGGATTTTGGTTGGCTTGACGGGCATATTGACCGAAACCGAGAATATTTTGGTTGTTGTTTGGAAACATGATGGTAGAAATATTAGTGTAAATATTTGTGTAAATTGGTAGATTGGAAGGAATGTGTTAAAAAATATGAGTTTGGTTTGTTTATATGGTATAAATATAATTAATTTTTTTTAAAACTCCAACAGCTCCATTCAACGGTAACATTTTGATTCTCGTGCCCATTCTAGCGTTTTAGACACAACGCGGAAAAAAAAAAACTTTAACATAACGCGGGGGGGCGGTGTACCCCCCGCGTTCACCGCCCCCCCGCGTTTTCGTCCTTGAAGCTACACATAACGCACCACTACGGGTGGTCTAAACATCTAACTTATAAAGAGAAGTATATATAACTAGGAATCAGATTGGTATGATTGCGACATAGACCGTACGGTATCTGTATTGATCGGTATCAGTATTGAAATGTTTGGTTGATACTACTATTAAAGACAAAATTCGGGAAATAGCGGTACCGAAAATTCAAAACTTGGTACCGATTCGATACCGACAATACCGAATCAGTACAAGTACCGAATCTGCTCATCCATGTATATAACCCAATATATCAGTAAAACCCCAATTGCAGTTATGAATACAAAATTACATTTGCATAATTGTTTACACACTTAAGAGTTTAACATGGTATCAGAGTCGTCACAACTTTTTTTTCTTTGCATACAACCATCGCTATCATGATCGTATCTGAAAACCGTCATAATCAACGATCAGTTTCTATTTCGTTCGTTTTCTGGTCACGGTTGATTTTCACCTCTGGCATGCGGCCACAACTTTTGATTATGGCGGTTGATTTTCAGCTTGTTAGTATTCGTACAGGAACTCCCACACCTACCGCATAAGTACCTATTCCTATTATCACAAATGTTACTAGCGCAATAGTACTCACACAATCTGGCGATATCAAAAATTCATAAGTATTTGTAAACACTAGATCCCGCAAAACACAAGTACTCGAACAATTTCAGTACTTGCAAAAACTAAATAATATAATTGTGTTTTAGCAGGGGCGGCCTCAGAAGGGGGGGGATTGGGTGGTCAACGCCCCTGGCCAGACATTCTGCTAGGGCCGATATTTTTTTAAATTATATGTATATTTAATGTTTATACTTGATTACATAACAACTAGCTTTTTCTAGTGGCAAATGAGTATGACTTACAACCAAAATGTTGTGGGTTATAGTCTCATATGAGATATGTTTAAGTTTATTTTTATACAAAAAAATTTTTGCACAACAGAAATCATAACAAAATATATGCTCATTTAAAATTTATATTGTTTAAACCCAGCAACATGCTCCTTTTACTTAAGGTTCAAAAAAAATTTCGGCTTTGACCCTAAAAAAATTTCGCCTTCTCGGAGTCGGCCATGTGCTTTAGATACATTACATATTTTTAAGAGTTAAGTGTCATTTTAGTACTTGTCGTTTGGCCAACTACGCAGCTTTAGTACATATTCTTTATTTTGTGCAAATGGTTATTTCAGTTTCAAAAAACTTACATTTTTATTACCTTTTTTAACCACATGTATTTTTTCCGTTAAGTAAGGGATAATTTGGTACTTCGTTACTTTCTTTGTTTATTTTCTTTTTCTGTTTAAACGTTTATATCTTGTAAACTCTAAATCCCCAAATCATAACATCAAAATCCAAATCCTAAATCCCCAAACCCTTTCTCCATATCATCTAGGGTTTGAAATTTTTACGATATTTGGGGATTTAGGATTTGGATTTTGATGTTATGATTTGGGGATTTAGAGTTTACAAGATATAAGAATTTAAAAGAAAAGAAAAAAACAAAGAATATAACGAAGTTACCAAATTATCTCTGTCTTAACGAAAAAAATAGACGGGGTTAGAAAAAAAAATACTAAATATACAAGTTTTTTAAACTAAGGTAGTTATTTGCACATAATAAAATATATGTACCAAAATTACGTAATTGGTCAAAACACATATAAAAAATTGACGCTTAACTCTATTTTTAATACAAAAAAGTTAGCCCGAACCTTTATTATGTAACTATTACATGACAATTGAGTTCAAAGTTTTAATTAAACCAATGAAGTGATGAACATGGTATAATCAAAAGTCATGCTGTGATCACATCCTCCAAGTCTCAACTCTTGATCCAAAAGTCAAAGGTCTCAACTAATCATCTCCTCTCCCTCCAAAAAGAAAACCATTAATTTCCAAGTTTTAACCGTTGACTTAGATTACATCCAGATAGATCATGACTTGGTCCAACTCCTCACAATCTATAAACACCTAAATCCACCACCACCACCAACACCTCATCGGAAACCATGGATCACAAACACTTCAGCCACCCACACAACTTAACCATCCACCGCCCCTACGAACTCGGCAAACAAGTCACCTGCTCCGGCTGCCACTTCCCATGTGACAACACCACCACCACCGTCCACGCCTGCCATCAATGCAACTTCTTCCTCCATGACCACTGTGCTAACGCTGCTCGTTATGTCAAACACCCGTGTCATAAACCACACCCACTTATTCTCCTTCCGTACCCTACTTATGCTGGAGCCACCTTCATCTGCAACGCTTGCAACCGCCCCGGAAAATCTTTTTCGTATTGTTGTGCACTTTGTGAATTTGATCTTCATGTTGGATGTGCTTTCTTGCCGGTCTCGGTGACTCACCGGGATCACCAGCATGAACTCGGTCTTTACTATGGAGTTCCCGTGAGTTAATTTATAGAAAATGCGATTTTCTTGTGTTTTAGGTCAGCGCATGCTCCAATTTGGAGAGCTCCGTTGCTCAACTCTGGCCAGATTATTATTATTATTATTATTATTATTATTATTATTATTATTTGATTTATCATTTAGATTAAGATTTGTTCATAAGTTTGTTATAATTTAGATTTAGGTGTGTTTGTAAGTTAGTTATAATTCTATCTATGGTTTAAATATTAGGGAACTTATGGACATATTGTCATTATCATAAGCGGCCCACTACGTTTCAATTCTTTCAGGTGGTTCCTCGGAGGGGAAGTAACGTGGATCAGGAACATTGTAACATATGTAAGAATGTTTTGGAGGCAAGGAAATGGGCTTATTGTTGTAAAACTTGTGATTTTAATGTGCACACGGCTTGCGCAACGACTGAAGTGGTGCTCGGGTTGTATAATGACGAGCCACCAGGTTGTGGAGCGGTGGAGGGGCAGGGAGCAGTGGCGGGTGGTGGTGGAGGTGGGAATGTGGTGGAGGTGGAGTTGACGGAGGAAGATCTTGCAAGGTTGTTTGACTTGAAGCTTCAGATGATGGCTCAAAGTATGGCTACAATGGGAAATATTAAATAAGTGTTTGTTCATTGTGTATATTTGTTGAGCTTTTATTTTTTAAGTTGTTGGTTTTTTTCTATTTTCGTTTCGAAAGCTTAATTACTCGATTCAATGTTTAGAAAGCTTAATTACTCGGTTTTTTCTATTGTGTATTCTTTGTCACATGGGCTCCAGTATGTAGTATTATTTAACTTGCTATATGTGCTGGCAGCTGTAGCCCAATACCACTATTAATAAAATGTATCGGGTGCAAAGGCCTTGCACTTTTATATAAACCCATGGGCCAGTCCGTTTTTAATACGCAACTTAAAATCACTCAAAACAACCTAGAACATGATCATTGATCCTTAATTTGTTTGCTTAAACATGAGAAATATGGTAAAAATAAAAAAAATGTTTGTATTTTGCAAGTGTTTTGAATTTTCTCTTCAAAACATCAAGGGTGCAACTAAGACGTGTGAATTATGTGATAGAGCATTTGGCTGTCTTTTTTTTCATGAAAAGGAAAAATGAGATTTAGTGCTCTTTTTTTAATTCTATGTTTTGTAAGGAAATCCAAGATTCTTTTATATATATATATATATATATATATATATATATATATATATATATATATATATATATATTTAAGATGGCAATACGAGATTATTTAACACAAAAATGGAATAGTGATCTACTTATGTATATGACATTGCTACTTAGATACTATGCCTGGGTGAGGTTCGCATTGAGTTTGTTTCTTTTTGTAGTAGTCATCAATGAGTTACTAAGTTGATTCATGAGGTAGCAGTTTGGTGGTGCATACTTTTTGCTGATAGTGTTGTGTTGAACGCAACAAAGCTTGAATGTGGGGCTAGAGAAGTGTCACGCGGCTTTTATAAATCATTGGTTTGAAGATTAGTTGTTCTAAGAATAAATAGTTATTTTGTGATTTTACTGGTGCAAAAGACGGATGGGAACGTTTATACAGAGCCATGGGGACATATATAGTGACGTACGTAATGCACGTGTCTAGGTAGGTTGGTGTAGATGGAGGGTGCCCACATGGGTGTTACGCAATAGGAGGATTTCCAACTAAAATAAAGGGATAGGGTTGTAGTTCGACCAACTATGTTATATGGAATGCATTGCTAGGTTATCACGAAGGAAAATGCGCATAAATTGGAGTTAGTAGAGATGAAGATGTCGAGTTTGATAAGTAGGCAAGCAATATACAAGAAATGTAGTTTCTTTGAGAAAGCTTACGAGACACTAGTATCTCGAATAAAACAAGAGATGAGAGTAGACAACCTCAACTAACTTTGGATGAGCGGATCAAGCAAATATTGTCCTAGCTTTGTGGAAACATAGGTTAAGGGCTTTTAAAAGAGTGTACATATTTATCTTTTGTGCCTTTAGATGTTACATTCTTCTTGTCTTTGTGCCTTAATGATGTTTTATAAATTCAGTTATACATTTTCACCATTTTTATATATTGGTAGCTTGCTAATATCAAGGCCGGCCATGGCATATGGCAGGATAGTCGACGGCCATAGGCCCGACTACCAGCTAGGCCCGGAATTTTTTTTTCTAAAATTATATGTATTTTGATGAAAAACTATATCTATACTTAATGTTTTAACACAACTGCATCACAACTAACTTGGTCTAGTGGCAAAGGGTATGACTCTCAATCAAAAGGTTGTGGATTCTAGCCTCATTTGAAACATGTTTTAGCCAATATTTATACATTAGTTTTTTATACAACCCAAATCAAAACCAAGGAAGCCAATTTAAAAATTAAATTGTTTAAACCCAACAAAATACTCTTATTTACTTTAGGCCCAAAATATTTTTCGCCTTCGGCCCTTTTTCAATTCTCGGAGCCGGCCCTGACTAATATTATGTTCTCAGTTTTAAGTTTTTTTCCCATTAGAAGCACTCAATGTATTTTTCATGTCCAAGTTTGGATTAGAGATGAGGATCTCTTAGGAATTAGTGCATGTATGATCTAGGATAGAGGTATGGTTTTTATACATGCCACCATTATTAGACATCACTAATAGCTTAACTATATATGTGTCAGATTTCATCATGTATGGTTGTTATGGAATGGCTATACTATATTTTCACGTGTCCAAGTAATTGGTTAACTACATGTAACTTATATATACATAAAGTTGATTTTCACCGATTGTTTGAGACTGTTAAGGACCATTTGTACGTTCACCATAGGCATACGTACTTACTCTTCGTAGCCTTCAGATGGAATTTATATATATGTTTAACATGATCCACACATTGTGTAAAACAACTTTTACAATGGAATTTGCATAATAAGGCTAACATTAGTGTAACGGACTAAATGTTTCATAATGATGGTTGATTGTTTCGTGTATAATGCTTGCGTTTATTGGCTAGTCCGGTTTTTCACCTGGAACGACCTCCAAATTTTATAAGTATAGAAAACAAAGTGAGAATCGAAGGATAACACATAGGCGGAGACGATTAACTATATATCCATCTTTTGATATGTTTATACACCTCTTACGAGTTTGATTATAATTAGCATCATATTCATACCTATATTACCAAACAAACTGTTATAAAAAACTGAGTCATCTGAAGGGTTGCAAATTGTAATGAAAAATAGAAAAAGAAATAAAAAGATCAAAAATCAAAAGAATAACATTTGACAAATTAAAATATTTAAAGGGCATCCGTGCCTTCCGAATGTTATGAAATTCAACTAAACTCAATCCTCTAGTTGGTTTATTTCAAAATGTTTTTGTTTAACTTTAGGTTGATTAATTAAAATCAAGTTGTAATCGCATAAAGTAAACCCACCAAAATAATAATGTCAAGATAATAAAACATAGATGTTGACTTCAAGGCTTTTCATATTAAAAACTCTTCGCATAAAAGAAATTGATTAAAAATTAATATTTACAAATATTAATGACGGTGTAGACCCTATTAATTAATAATTGGATTAGACTATAAGTTATGGTGAGGGGCTTCGTAGCCCCTCCACCGTGACACGTCACCGCCACGTAAACAACAGGGGGCATCGAAGCCCGCCTCGCTATGGTTTAATGCCTCAAAGGCGCCCCTATATGCATATGTATGTATGTGTGTGTGAGAGGGGGGCCCACATTCACCATCAACCGCGTTGGCCGTTGAAACCACCCAACCTTCGGCGCCCTTGGCTGGACTGCGCCCCACGGCGGTGTTCAGCGCCCAACGGCGCCCGCCACCTCAGCCATGGGCGGCATATAGTCCTAGTAAAGAAAATTAATAAGTTTTAAAGTGATCAATATGATGTCCATATATATTTTTTTTCTATGCGTATGTGATATGCCATCACTAGGCTACAACTTAACATGTTGTGATATTTTTTTTATGACAATATTACTAAATTCTCTATGGTTGGTTGCCTGGTTGGATTTTTAGATAGTGACATGGTAATATCAAAACCTTAATTTGTTTCTATTCTATCTTTGCATTTTGAAAGAATGTTATAATATTACTATTTCTCTTAGTTTTTAGTTTTCTTTTTTCAATAGATAATATTTACTCTGATGTCATTTTATTAACATGATGAACAGAAACCTTTTGTGTCATATATAATATACCTGTAACATAAATGATTGCAAGAACATAAATAACAAATCTGAACAATTTATTTTTTAATTAATTTAAAAATAAAAGTTAAAACAAAATGATATAATTACAACATTAAAAGGTATGTCTTGCAATAAATTAGTTCTCTATTCTAAGTTTTTAACCTCACCCTTTGTGTTGTGATGATAAAGATACGCAATGAACGCTAAGATTTGAGCCTCACAAAAGATAAAATGTGGAAAATAAAAAAAATTAACTGTTAGAAAACAAAAAATGACTCTAATGGACATTTCCCTGTTAAATGAACTCATCAGCTTGTGATAATAAATATGAATATACTATAATAGAAGATTTATAACATTCCAATATTGATCATATACCAGCTATACAACAAATCATATATATATACACAGTTGTGGAAAGAAGAGAATAGGCAGTAGAATCCCCAAAAGTAATGCCAAACTTAATCTCAAATAGTCGTGGCCCTTGGGAGTTGGGTCAACCTAAAAGTACAATCACATAAGTTATTGCAAACCATGATGTAAGACACATATACACGAAGCCTATGGAGCAGTTTAATTTAAGTCATTGCATCCAATATTAGAGAATGAAGTCCACTTTACCAATATATATATATATGAAACTAGTTGAGGCCCGTGTATTATACGGGTAATTGTTGAAACTTTGATCATTAAGTGAAATACAGTCAACATATTAATCATATATTGTTAATACAATTACAATAAAATTAAAATTACAGAAATTACATAACTAAGATTACACAAATATGTTACAAATAGGTAAAAACTTCCTTTTAAACCACATTTGTGATTGTATTAGTAGGTATACATTGTTTATCAATCAAAATTTTTAGTCCATGTCTGCTTGTAACCATTAATAAAATAACATATAGGCATGCTTATAACTCTTGATATAACTATATATAGTTGTTCGTGTGACAAAAATGGTTCTTCAAGTACATACCAACTCTAGATAAATGATAATATATAGGAAATTGGATTTTAAAAATCTCAATTTAATGCAGTTGTCCGATAATAATCCCAACTTTAAAAAACAGCTGTCACTGGTCCCAACTTTCACACTATTTGTTTTCATTTGACCTCCGTTAAAAAAAATTAATGACGTTTAAGTTTTTTTCAAATTTCAGATTGATATTTTAGGGCTTTTGATCAGAAAGAGAATATGAATCGACTGATGTAAAACTTAACTCGAAATGACGCTTTAAACAGTTTGATTTTTGTTAATTAAAAGTTTAAACATCGGAATTGAAGCATCCTTTAGTCGTTTAAACCGCCGTTTGATGGTATGTTTTACATCAATCGACTCGTATCCTCATTCCGATCAAAAACCCTAAAATATCATTTTGAAATTTGGAAAAAACTTAACGGCGTTAAGTTTTTTTAGAGGAGGCCCAATGAAAACAAATAGTGTGAAAGTTGGGATCAGTGACAGCTATTTTCAAAGTTAGGATTATTATCGGCCAACTACATTAAGACCCCGCGCTATGGGGCGCGGTGGGGTGGATTTTTTGGGCGTCGTGGGCGTCGAACACCGCCGTGGGGCGCGGTACAACCAATGGCGCGGTTGGTTCGGGCGTTCCAACGGCCGGCGAGGTTTGTGAAAAATTGTGGGCCCCCTCCCCTTCAACAGCTCTTTTGACCGTTTATATATATATATATATATATATATATATATATATATATCACTCAAACTAAACCATTTTAAATCTCTACAAACTTTTTACAAAATTCTCCCAAAAAATGTCTTCCGATTCATCTTCGACACCCGACTTCTACCCCGATCCCGACGTTATTTCAGACTCGGATTCAGGGGATGATGTAATATTTAGTGTTATTCTAGATGCTGCCCGAATCTTAGTCGAGCATTGCGAAAGCTCACAACCGCAAACAAGACATCCACATCGGCAACGGGATCGTGTCAGTGCTCATGGACGGTTAATGCAAGATTATTTTTCGCCGGACGTGTGACACCCGGTAAATTCCCAATCCCTTAAACCAAGTAATCAACCTAAATATTAGGTAATTTTGTTATGTGCGCCCTGCGCGAGCGCGCCATGTTAGTCAGCGCGTGCATTTGTTATGTGCGCCCTGCGCGAGCGCACCATGTTAAGAACCAGCGTGGGCATATGTTATATGCGCCATGCGCGAATGTTTTGGCTTTATGTTTTCATGTAACTTAACGTTATGTTGTCTATGGGTTGACCATCCCGCATGATGCTAAGGCGGGTGCATCCTAAATCGTTTATGCGCGTGCGGAAGGGAACTAACCTCCCCGCATGGCGGGAACATTGAGAGCTAGTTTGTCTGAAGCTCCAAGATGGAATTGACTTCAACATAACTGATCACTATGTTGAAATACCAAGACCACCTGGAGAATCTACAAATGAAACTCAATGTCCCTAACTGCGAGAAGGTTACGTGCCTACCCGCAGCAAAGAAATGTCTTTCACGCAGAAAGCTATGCGCACAAAGTGATGCGCACAGAACACTTAGTCTATTCTCCAGACGTAAGGAGATTACTCCCGCCCAAAAGGAAACAGTAGCGTGTTTCAGAGATTTTCCACTTTTTACTGTACACTTACAAAAGTACCTGAAAAAGCACACTGTAACATGAAAAGTCAACTGTCAGCCACCCTATTCTCACCAACCCCAGACCTGCATGTCCTGTCCAAATCAAATCAAGATCTTTTATCCACTCCTCCACTTTTAAATAAATAATAATAATTTCCATACTTTATCATCATTACCCCTAGATATGAAAAGATTACAATCCCCTAAAGCAAGGGATTGTGTTCCCTTGAGTTTGCCTATAAATATGTAACCTAAATTATCACTCAAAACACACTTCAAAGAACTGCAAACTTGCACTAATCATCTCCCAAGCATCCGTTGTTTTCATTTCCGATCCTGTTACTAGACCTTCGATTCCGAGGCCAATACCAAGAAAACCCGAATCTCGATTAATCCCTTAACAAGAACCACAGGTGAGTCTCACAGCCCCTATTTTCACTGTTTTCACTATTTTTAAACTGTTTTCGGGGCGAGGGACACGTACTTAAATAATGTTTTATCATGGTATACTTACAAGCTATGCAAGCGATTATGTGTTTAAGTTATGTTTCATGATGAGCGATGCGAACGGTTATCTATGGTTTTTCAATGTTAGTGCACCAGATTCGAGTAAGTGATCACTTTACCATTGGAACTCTAAGGGTAGGGACTGCTGGTTTGATCCGCCCACTCGTAGGGGTCGCACCTTTTACACAGACGAGTGCCTAGTATGGTCATGGGGCAGTACTATGGGTTTGAGCCCGCTCGTAGAGGTCGCTCCTCTTACGCAGACGAGCGCCTTGTTTTCCGGCACAACGTCTGCGCGTAACCCGCGGGACGGTATTATTCGCTCGTAGTGGCAGCGCCACTTACACAGACGAGCACGGTTTTTCAGATGTGTCCGCGCGTAACCCGCGGGACGGTATTACTTATTTCGCTCGTAGTGGCAGCGCCACTTACACAGACGAGCACAGTTCCCAGAAATGTTCGCGCGTAACTCGCGGAACGATTTTATCAGAATGTGTTGATAGAACTATGTTTTACCAAGCATGTGTTTTAATGATGCTATCAGAATTATGTTTCAGAATGATTTTTATCAAGATTATGATGCAATACGACTTATCAAGTTACTAAAACTTGTGAACTCACTCAGTTTATACTGATTCAAATGTTTTTACGTGTCTTTCAGGAGATAACTAGGCAGCGCATGGAGTCACACTTAGAGCACCTCACGCTGAACATCTAAAACTAGCTTTTTGGAAGATTTTAGTTCTATCCCTTTGATGCGCGTGGTTGTTCCCGCCGCGCAAGGGGATATGGCGTGGAAATCTTCAACAGTTTTATACTTGGATGTTTTTATGTAATTCTTAAACAATGTAATGTATTTGTATTAAACTTTTCATGCGCAATGAAAATCTTACTTTGAATGTTTGCAATGGCCCGTGCTTAATTATCAATCCCCACTCGCGCGCGCCCGGCTGTTTCCGCCGCTCAGGGCCGGGTGTGACAGATTTGGTATCAGAGCACTGGTTATAGCGAACTAGGAAGAGAAGTTTTAACCTAGACTATAACCGTTGGGGAATCGCATGAAATATTTTTCAAAGAAAATATTTTCAAAAGAAACTATACACACACTTAGGAACACGGGTCACACAGTGTCTAGTGAATAAAGATAAAGAACATTATGTGCTCAGAGTACATGCGCTAAGTTTGATATATTTTCATTCTCTTTTAAAGCGAGAATGCCTCCAACTAGAGCCAAGGGAATTACCATGACACCCGAGGAACTCGCGGAAATAATCGCGCAGGCGATTGCGACACATGAGGCCAGCAAGGCCGAATCAAGTCAGGGTCGTCAGAATGAGACCCCAGAACCCGAATCAGGAGCCTTGGACAAAGGATGCTCCTACAAGACATTCATGGCCTGTAGGCCTTGGCCATTCAAGGGTACCGAAGGGGCCATTGGGCTCTACAACTGGATTGACAAGATGGAGACAGTTCTCTCCATTAGCGGATGTAGTGAGAACCAGAAGGTCCTTTACGCGACCTGCATGTTCCAAGAGGCAGCTTCGTCTTGGTGGAAGCTTCAAACGAAAACATTGGGGCGAGAAGTTGCTCTTCACAAGACCTGGGAGGAACTGAAGGAAATGATGATGAGAAAGTTCTGCTCTCGCGCAGAAATCCAGAGTCTGCAGCAGGAATTCTGGAACCACACCATGGTAGGAACGGATATCGACGCCTACAACAACCGGTTCAACGAGCTTTGCCAGTTGGTGCCAGACATGGCAAACACGGAGGAAAAGAAGATCGAGAGGTATATTTTTGGGTTACCTCCTGTTGTTAGGGTTCCGCTCAACGCCGCAGCGCCTCCAACCTTTGATGAGGCGGTAGCGCGGGCCATCACCCTTACAAGGGATACGGTCCGTGCGGGTATGTTGACTACGCGCGGAAACGAGCAGCGAACCTCTGACTCCAAGAGGAAATGGAACTCTCACCACCGAGGGTCCGACTCCAAGCAGCCACCGTTCAAGAAGCAGGAAAGCGCAAAGGTTTACGCGATCCAAGCCGCAGAGCCATCAAGGAAAGGATACAGTGGGCCTTACCCATGGTGCAACAAATGCAAGTTTCACCACGAGGGTGAATGCGCGAGCGTCACGTGCGCCAAATGTAACAGGCCAGGACACAAGACGGTGAATTGCCGTGCTAAAGAAGCTGGAGCCAATGACAACTGCTATGCATGCGGAAACCCAGGGCATTTCAGTCGGGATTGCCCGCAAAGGGGAAACCAAGCTCGCGGGAGAGCTTTTGTGATCGGCGCGGGTGAAGCTAAAGAAGAGCCGAATGTGGTAACCGGTACGTTTTTGCTTAACGGCCATTTTGCATCTGTCTTATTTGATACTGGCGCTGACCTGAGTTTTATATCTGCTGAGTTTAAAAACTCCCTAGGCTTAGCAACCAGTAGGCTAGACACGCCTTATACTATAGAACTAGCCAATGGTAGGCAGTTATGCGCGAACGAAAGAACTGAACAATGTGTTATAGTCATGGGAGGTCACGGGTTCAATATTAACTTGTTGCCAATAGACTTGGGAAGTTTTGACATTGTGGTAGGTATGGATTGGTTAGTCGAGAACCGCGCGGAAGTTATTTGCCATGAGAAGCAGGTTCGGAACCCACTATTGAACGGAGAAACCTTGGTCATTCAAGGGGAAAGAAGGGGAGTTGCGACGAAACTGATTTCGTGCCTAAAGGCGCGCAAGTGCCTAAGGAAAGGGTGCTATGCCTTCCTGGTGCATGTAGTAGAGAAGAAAGGAGATGAGCGAAGAATTGAAGACTTACCGGTAGTGCGCGAATTTCCAGAAGTTTTTCCTGAAGATTTGCCCGGATTACCGCCGCCGCGACAAGTAGAATTTCGTATTGATTTAGTCCCAGGAGCTGCGCCAGTAGCTCGAGCGCCTTATCGATTAGCTCCATCTGAGATGCAAGATCTATCCAATCAGTTACAGGAACTATTGGATAAGGGTTTCATACGCCCAAGCTTTTCACCTTGGGGAGCTCCAGTACTGTTTGTTAAGAAGAAGGATGGTTCGTTCAGAATGTGTATTGACTACAGGGAGCTGAACAAGCTGACAGTCAAGAATCGGTACCCCTTACCGAGGATTGACGACTTATTTGACCAGTTGCAGGGATCCAGTTATTATTCGAAGATAGATCTACGGTCAGGATACCACCAACTTAGGGTCCATGAGGAAGATGTGCCGAAAACAGCCTTCCGAACTAGATACGGCCATTATGAGTTCTTAGTGATGCCTTTCGGGCTAACTAATGCGCCGGCTGTGTTCATGGATCTGATGAACCGCGTGTGCAAACCATACTTGGACAAGTTTGTGATTGTGTTTATAGATGATATTCTGATTTACTCTCGGACCAAGGCCGAGCATGAGCAACACCTGAGATTGATTTTGGAATTGTTGAGGAAAGAAAAGTTGTATGCGAAGTTTTCCAAGTGCGAGTTTTGGCTTAGAGAAGTTCACTTTCTCGGTCACGTTGTAAACGAGAAAGGAATACACGTTGATCCTTCCAAAGTCAAGGCCATCGAAAACTGGGAAGCGCCAAAAACCCCAACTGAGGTGAGGCAATTCCTAGGACTAGCTGGCTACTATCGACGCTTCATTGAGAACTTCTCCAAGATAGCTCTACCTCTGACCGCGCTAACTCAGAAAGACAAGAAGTTTATTTGGGGCGAAAGTCAGGAAGCAGCGTTTCAAATGTTGAAACAGAAGTTATGTAGTGCGCCAATTCTGTCTCTGCCCGAGGGGACGGATGACATTGTTGTTTACTGCGACGCTTCACATCAGGGACTCGGATGTGTCCTTATGCAGCGAGACAAAGTCATAGCGTATGCCTCGCGCCAACTCAAGACCAATGAAAAGAACTACACAACGCATGATCTGGAACTTGGAGCGGTTGTCTTCGCGCTAAAGATTTGGCGCCATTACCTCTATGGTACAAAGTGTATAATCTTTACGGATCACAAGAGCCTTCAGCATATATTTGATCAAAAGGATTTAAACATGAGGCAACGAAGATGGGTGGAGTTGTTGAATGATTATGATTGTGAAATTAAGTACCACCCTGGAAAGGCGAATGTGGTAGCAGACGCGCTAAGTAGGAAGGAGCGAATAAAAACGCTACGAGTCAAGGCTCTAAGGTTGACCATACACGCAGATCTCTCTACCCGCATCCGAGACGCTCAGCAAGAAGCCTTGAAACCAGAGTGTGTTAATAACGAATGCCTTGGGGGTATGATTAAAAGTTTGGAACTTAAAGAGAACGGCAATCTATATTTTGCTAACCGCATATGGGTCCCTCTCAAGGGAGGATTGCGCGAGCAAGTATTAAACGAAGCTCACAAGACGCGATATTCCGTACATCCTGGCGCAGACAAGATGTACCAAGATGTTAAAACGCTGTATTGGTGGCCCAATCTTAAAGGCGCCATCGCGACGTATGTCAGTAAATGCCTGACGTGTTCGAAGGTGAAGGCTGAATACCAGAAACCATCAGGGTTGCTTCAGCAGCCAGAAATTCCCATGTGGAAGTGGGAACAAATCTCTATGGACTTCATCACCAAATTGCCAAGGACACCTGGGGGTTACGACACGATCTGGGTTATTGTGGATCGGCTAACTAAGTCAGCGCACTTCCTGCCGATCAAGGAAACCGATAAGATGGAAAAGTTAGCCCGGTTGTATATTCGAGAAGTAGTTTCAAAACATGGAGTCCCAGTGTCCATCATTTCTGATAGAGATAGTCGGTTCACATCAAGGTTTTGGAGATCGTTACAAGGAGCTCTAGGTACTCGCCTTGATATGAGTACAGCTTATCATCCTCAAACGGATGGGCAAAGCGAGCGAACAATTCAGACGTTGGAAGATATGCTGCGCGCGTGCGCAATCGATTTCGGAGGTAGCTGGGATACTCATCTCCCATTGGTTGAATTTTCTTACAACAACAGTTATCACACAAGCATCAAGGCTGCGCCGTTTGAAGCTTTGTATGGGCGCAAGTGTAGATCCCCACTGTGCTGGGCTGAAGTGGGTGACAAGCAAATGACTGGTCCAGAATTGATCCAAGAAACAACAGACAAGATTTTTCAGATAAGGGATCGCCTTAAGACAGCGCGCGACAGACAGAAGAGCTACGCAGATGTGCGAAGAAAACCATTGGAGTTTCAAGTAGGGGAAAGAGTACTTTTGAAAGTCTCTCCATGGAAAGGAGTCCCCCGTTTCGGCAAGCGAGGAAAGTTAAATCCGCGCTATATTGGACCATTTGAGATCCTGGGAAGGATCGGTCCGGTTGCTTATAAACTCCGTTTACCCGCCGAACTCAGTGGAGTTCATGATACGTTTCATGTGTCCAACCTCAAAAAGTGCTTATCTGACGAAACGTTGATTTTGCCGTTGGAAGAGATTCACATCGACAAACAGCTGCACTTCGTAGAAGAACCTATAGCAGTAACCGATTGGAAAGAACAAAAGTTACGCAGAAGCAGAATCAAGTTAGTAAAGGTTCAATGGAACTCGAGGCGTGGGCCTGAATTCACCTGGGAAAGAGAAGACCAGATGCGCATGAAATACCCACACCTCTTTCAGAGCATGGCTTCTGCCAGCAACGTCTCCTAAATTTCGGGACGAAATTCGTTTAACGAGGGGAGAATGTGACACCCGGTAAATTCCCAATCCCTTAAACCAAGTAATCAACCTAAATATTAGGTAATTTTGTTATGTGCGCCCTGCGCGAGCGCGCCATGTTAGTCAGCGCGTGCATTTGTTATGTGCGCCCTGCGCGAGCGCGCCATGTTAGTCAGCGTGTGCATTTGTTATGTGCAACCTGCGCGAGCGCACCATGTTAAGAACCAGCGTGGGCATATGTTATATGCGCCATGCGCGAATGTTTTGGCTTTATGTTTTCATGTAACTTAACGTTATGTTGTCTATGGGTTGACCATCCCGCATGATGCTAAGGCGGGTGCATCCTAAATCGTTTATGCGCGTGCGGAAGGGAACTAACCTCCCCGCATGGCGGGAACATTGAGAGCTAGTTTGTCTGAAGCTCCAAGATGGAATTGACTTCAACATAACTGATCACTATGTTGAAATACCAAGACCACCTGGAGAATCTACAAATGAAACTCAATGTCCCTAACTGCGAGAAGGTTACGTGCCTACCCGCAGCAAAGAAATGTCCTTCACGCAGAAAGCTATGCGCACAAAGTGATGCGCACAGAACACTTAGTCTATTCTCCAGACGTAAGGAGATTACTCCCGCCCAAAAGGAAACAGTAGCGTGTTTCAGAGATTTTCCACTTTTTACTGTACACTGACAAAAGTACCTGAAAAAGCACACTGTAACATGAAAAGTCAACTGTCAGCCACCCTATTCTCACCAACCCCAGACCTGCATGTCATGTCCAAATCAAATCAAGATCTTTTATCCACTCCTCCACTTTTAAATAAATAATAATAATTTCCATACTTTATCATCATTACCCCTAGATATGAAAAGATTACAATCCCCTAAAGCAAGGGATTGTGTTCCCTTGAGTTTGCCTATAAATATGTAACCTAAATTATCACTCAAAACACACTTCAAAGAACTGCAAACTTGCACTAATCATCTCCCAAGCATCCGTTGTTTTCATTTCCGATCCTGTTACTAGACCTTCGATTCCGAGGCCAATACCAAGAAAACCCGAATCTCGATTAATCCCTTAACAAGAACCACAGGTGAGTCTCACAGCCCCTATTTTCACTGTTTTCACTATTTTTAAACTGTTTTCGGGGCGAGGGACACGTACTTAAATAATGTTTTATCATGGTATACTTACAAGCTATGCAAGCGATTATGTGTTTAAGTTATGTTTCATGATGAGCGATGCGAACGGTTATCTATGGTTTTTCAATGTTAGTGCACCAGATTCGAGTAAGTGATCACTTTACCATTGGAACTCTAAGGGTAGGGACTGCTGGTTTGATCCGCCCACTCGTAGGGGTCGCACCTCTTACACAGACGAGTGCCTAGTATGGTCATGGGGCAGTACTATGGGTTTGAGCCCGCTCGTAGAGGTCGCTCCTCTTACGCAGACGAGCGCCTTGTTTTCCGGCACAACGTCTGCGCGTAACCCGCGGGACGGTATTATTCGCTCGTAGTGGCAGCGCCACTTACACAGACGAGCACGGTTTTTCAGATGTGTCCGCGCGTAACCCGCGGGACGGTATTACTTATTTCGCTCGTAGTGGCAGCGCCACTTACACAGACGAGCACAGTTCCCAGAAATGTTCGCGCGTAACTCGCGGAACGATTTTATCAGAATGTGTTGATAGAACTATGTTTTACCAAGCATGTGTTTTAATGATGCTATCAGAATTATGTTTCAGAATGATTTTTATCAAGATTATGATGCAATACGACTTATCAAGTTACTAAAACTTGTGAACTCACTCAGTTTATACTGATTCAAATGTTTTTACGTGTCTTTCAGGAGATAACTAGGCAGCGCATGGAGTCACACTTAGAGCACCTCACGCTGAACATCTAAAACTAGCTTTTTGGAAGATTTTAGTTCTATCCCTTTGATGCGCGTGGTTGTTCCCGCCGCGCAAGGGGATATGGCGTGGAAATCTTCAACAGTTTTATACTTGGATGTTTTTATGTAATTCTTAAACAATGTAATGTATTTGTATTAAACTTTTCATGCGCAATGAAAATCTTACTTTGAATGTTTGCAATGGCCCGTGCTTAATTATCAATCCCCACTCGCGCGCGCCCGGCTGTTTCCGCCGCTCAGGGCCGGGTGTGACAGGACGTGACTTTTGATTCGGAACAATTCCGACGGCGTTTCGGATGAGTCGCCAACTCTTTTTACGATATTTGGTGATTTAGAATGCGATTATGCTTTTTTCCAACAACGGGATTACGCGAGAGGTAAGTTGGGTTATTCTCCATTGCAAAAATGCACGGCGGCGATTCGTCAACTCGCGTATGGGACGGCGAGCGACGCCATGGAAGAGTATTTACAAATGTCGGAGATAGTGGCTCGTGAAGCCCTTCACACGTTCTCCGAATGTGAGTATTATCATATTTAGTATGTATTTATAAATCCTCTCATTTTAAATGCAAAATTAATAAACTGACCTTAAAAAATTAATATTAAGTATTCCTCAACTAAATCATAAAATTTGAGGAAGCCGACTCAAATCGACATACAAAAAATATACGAGGTGCATGAACAGAGGCACGGTTTTCCTGGGATGCTTGGTAGTCTTGATTTCACACATTGGGCTTGGGAAGCCTGCCCAGTTGTTTAGCAAGGTCAATATCATCGAGGTGATCATGATGGATCAACAATTATCCTTGACTCTGTTGAATCATTTAATCTTTGGATTTGGCATGCATTCTTTGGGATGCCCGTTGCAAACAATGATATAGCTGTGATAAATGCGTCTACTCTTTTTGACCGTCTCGTGAACGGGGTTGGACCCGACACCTCATTTTCCACGAATGGTGCCAACTACGAATACATATATTATTTAGTCGACGACATTTATCCGGATTGGGCCACTTTGGTTCATAGCTTTACGTGTCCGACCGATGATAAACGAAAATATTACAAGAAAAAATACGAGTCGGCCAGAAAGGACATCGAAAGGGCATTCGGGGTATTAAAGAGATGTTGGTCTATAGTTAGACATCCGGAGCGTATACGGCACATGGATAAATTAAGAAATGTAATGTACACTTGTATTATCTTGCATAATATGATACTGGAGGACTCGGGTAGAGCAATATGTCAGGGCGAGTACGACGATGCTCCGGATCCGATGACAACACTAAACGAAGATGAGAGATTTGCTATTTTATTAAGAACACGAAAAAAGGAAACGAATTTCAGTCTTCGAGCGGATTGGTTGAACATATTTGGAGAAACAAACAAGAAAACGGCGGCGACGACGACGACAACTAAAATTAGTTGATTTTTTATGTATATGTTTTTAATATTAGTTTAGTTTGTATTTGATAATTATTGTATTTAATAAATTTGTTGGTTTATTATTTTAAAAAAATTAAGGGGCTTCGAAGCCCCCGCACCATACAGGGGCATCTTTGGGGTGGGGCTTTGAAGCCCCCAGTGCCCACGTGGCGCTGACGTGGTACTGGTGAGGGGCTTCGAAGCCCCTCACCATAGAGGTTGGTCTAAGTTGGGATTATTAAAATCCAATTTTCCTAATATATATCCATGATACTAATAAAAAAAATATTCATACACATAATATATCATAGATTTTAATCAATTAATATGATGTCATTTGAGAACATCTCCTCATGATTATCCAAAAAAAACATGATTATCCCAAAAATCATATACCTGAACTTTGTTGATATAATTATCCTTAGAATCTTTATAATTTGAAATTGATTGATCATGATAAACTTGTTGTCATTAATATTTTGTGTATGACAAATTTTTAATTGACTTCATATTTTACAATTAAAAATTGTATAATCAATCAACATAAAAACCGAAAATTTAAATATAACAAAATGATTTGTTTATTTCATATGAATGTAATTGCCGGGAAAATGAAAAATACATACTTACATATACCATGTTCCAAATAATAGTGATTATTCTGAGTTAAAAAAATATTAGAAGATTTAAAGTTGCATAAAATGAATGTAGTGATTCTTATTTATAATCGTTGAAAGTAGGGCTGCCACTTTTACCCGTAACATGAAACCCAACCCAAGAAAACCCGTACCCGAACCCAAACTAACCTGACCCGAGAAACTCGAACCCAAGAAAATTCTAACCCGAACCTGAACTGAAGTAATTCGGGTTGGTTCTTGGGTCCGAATTCTAGGTTTCGGGTCAACCAGAAAACTTTTAGTATTAAAATCATGTGTATTTTTAGGTATTAAAGGCTAAGCCTTAGCCGCTGACATTATCAGAATTTAGTCCAAGTCGATTGTTCTCATTCCACATAATATGAATCGAATGTTTATTGTTTATTATTTTGAGTATAAACCATAATAAACGCTTTAATTAACACTTCAAAATTCACTAATCGTCTTTTGTCAATCCATATGGAGAATACTTATTATATGTAGTAATGGATTTGGTTGGAATAAACTTATATTTTTAATGTCATATATTGAAATAACTTAAAAGATAAGGACCATAAATGAAAATTGGTTGAAAAAAAGATGAGCATGGCTATGGTATTGACAAGTGACAAAAATGATAGGTTTTTATTAGAATAGATAGATTAGATCCAAAACATCTAGTAAACATATGAAGTTTATCTTCTTACATGAACGGACACGATTCTACAGTTTTTAAATATGCTCGGGCCAAGTCACGCATATCTCCCTAATCAAGTGGGCAACACATATTTGGTGAACCACCATAAACCATTGGTTATTGTTTGGTAGTCTAATGTAAGCCAAATGCTCTTTTCCACAAGGCTATGTGTGGTGAGGTGGCGTGATCAAGTGGCGGCCTTGCCACCTAACCCACAATTTCATAGCCAGATCACTACGTACACATGATCAAGAAGAAGGTGCCAAATGGTGATGAGCCTATTTGGGCGCTATACTATTGTGTCAAGGCAAAAAGGAGGATGTTCACTCTTTCACAAACAAAGGCATGTGCGTCGCGATATATATATATATTTGTGTGTGTGTGTGTAAGAGTTCAAATAAAAATAAGGAGTTTCTAGGAATGGTAAGAACTAATAGATTGATATTTGACATTACAACATATGGTGAAAGAACAATTCTAGGAAACAATGTCGGTTACAATGGTGAAAGATTAATTCTAGAAAACTATGTCAGTTTTTGGTAATTTTAAATCTCAACCATTGATTAACAAGATTCAATTACTATGATTTATTCCTAATCATACTAAGAAACTACTTATTTTTATGATAACTCTCCCCTATATATATATATATGACAAGGTTCCTTAGAGTATCATTTGAAAAATTAAGAACTTTGAGAACTATTTTAGACCTTTATAGAAAATATTTATATAAAAATATAAAACAAATAAAAACAAAAATTTTAAAAAAGTAAAAAAAAAACAAAATTCTTATATTTTATTCCGGTTTTATAAATAAAAAAAACGTCGTATTATACATACGTGTATAATTTCATTTAATGTCTAGTTATGTAATGTACACATATGTACATTATCATTACCTTAAATTGTACATATGTGTATAAAAAACATGTATGTACATATTATACATATATGTATAATTTAGCTAACCGAGACATTTTTTTATGAAACGGGGATAATAAATAAGAATTTTGTTTTTCTTACTTTTTTCATTTTTGTGTTTTCTTTTGTCTTATAATTTTTTTTTTGGTTTTTTGTGTTTTAAAATGATTTTCATGGTTCTCAATTTTCAAATTATTCTCACATGATCCTGATATATATATATATATATATATATATATATATATATATATATATATAAAACGAGGATATAATAAGTAGATTTTTCCTAAAAAGTGTAGAAAATGTGTTTTCACCATCAGATATAATAAAACACACTGCACAATAAACACACTTTTAATATCCACAGTCAGATCAACATATATAACGCACCATATTACTTCTTACACTTTTTAGACACACTCCACTTCTTATTATAACCCCACCTTATATATATATATATTTATATATATATATATATGGGTGAGTTATTGTACAATAATGACTTATCGTACATTACATACGCGACACTCCTGATCATCGATTTCAATTTCACGCGGTGGTAGTTTGGTAAATAACCAAAATAGTAGTCCGCGATCAAATTCATCGATTTAAAAATGAGTCCGATCCAAATTCAGGACTCCTTAATCTATCTCATCCAATTTCTAAACTCTAATCACAACTTACAGTATGAAATCTCAAAAGTCAAAAACCAAAATTAAAATAGAACGTCACTGAACATTAAAAATTTTCAAATTGATTAAAAATTGATGATTTAATCAATCGAATTGATGTGTAAGAGGCTTTAGAATCATCAATCGATTATGGGATTGCAGAAATAACACACTCAATCGAGCTCTTATTAGGGTTCAAAATATTATGTTTAAACATTCTGAAACAAAACTGAATACCTTTAAACGTTCTGGCCAAAAAACATATCTTTAAACGTTCTAATACGTTCAAGTTTGTTCAATACAAAAACTTTAGAAGTTCTAACAAAAAAACTTTAAACGTTAAAATACGTTCAGGCTTAAAACTTTAAACGTTCAATTAAAACCCATCACTCAAAACTCAAAGCTCAAAATTGATCAATTGAAACTTCAAATTGATGATTAATTGGATCAATTTCAAAGGTTAATTGATCAATTAGTTCATCATTTTCAATTTCAATTGATCAATTTGATCAACTAACCTGTGAACAAGTCGTGAAGGAGGAAGATGGTGTACGATGGACGGAATCGTTGGATGGTGGAGGTGGACAGACTCGTTGGATATTGTCGAATTGTTGAACGGCCATGGTGAAGGTGGACAGAATCGATCAGAGCAGTGGTGGACGAAGACTGGCTCGCCGTTGTTGTTACTCGCTATTCTGATCGAAAAACCCTAGATCGATCGAATGTTCCATAGCCTGGCGTACGTAATGTACGATAAAGGATTTTCGTATTCTATCCTTTATCTATCTATCTATCTATCTATCTATCTATCTATCTATCTATATAGAGAGAGGGCGGGGTTATAATATATATATATATATATATATATATATATATGTATGTAATTATGTTTTTAGTTGAACTATGGCGTGTTTTTAGTGAAAATTTTGTGATGCGATGAGACTTTTTTACTTTTTAGTTAAAACGCTACAAACGCCTAAATAGTAATTTCTTACTTTAGTTTCAAGTTCCAACACAACCCAAGTACTCTTACCACGGTTCACCATGTTTCCTCATGTACTCAACACTAAGAAACATATTAGTAAGTATGCACGTAGTGCTTATAATGTGTTAGAACTTAGTGTTGTTTGTTTTTCAGAGGTAAAATGTCAGAATTCTGCGGACCACATCTGCCAACTTCTCTAGCAGAAGAGGTTGACCAAAACTCTGCAGTCTGCAACAAGAAGACTGTTTGTTTTTTAACATCTGCAGACTACCAAAACTTATAATTATTCTAAATCTAATCTAATCACAGAAGACATATAACAAGTTAATGTTTGAATACGAGTAGGACTCGAATTAAGGGTGTTATATAAACCCTTGGTTCATATAGGTTTATTAAGTTTTTTTCGGGTGTCGTTTTCTTAATAATAATATCGAAGTCTTTTTGTTTGTCAAAGATAATTTCATTCTGTTTGCAAGTTGAATAATTGTGCAGCCCAACCAAAGTCAAGTTTTTGGTTCTTGGTTTCTTTGCTGTACGTACAACAACAAATCACAAAGAAAACAATTGAAAAGAAGCAATATTTGTTTTTCTTAATTCTGCAAATATTCAAGATCCGTTCTTGGATAATAGTCGACTTAGCCACTGCAACGTTCCCGAGCATCTTGCGGCGGCGGTGGATGGGTTGGAGCGGCGGCGGTGGATGGTTGCAGCGGCGGGGTTGCAGCGGCGGTGGATGGGTGGACCGGCGACAGTGGTTGGGCGGCGGGGTTGCAGCGGTGGAGGAGGGCGGTGGTTAGGCGGCAGTGGAGAGGAGAGTTGGAGAGGATTGGGTTTGGTTTGGACTTTGGTCTGATGAAGAAGAAGAAGATGGAATAAATAAGAAAAGGGTAGAAGAGGTGAGAAGTAGCATTCACAACACTTCTGGGAGAAGAGGGCGCGAAGAGGTTTTTTAATGAAATGGCTTCGAGAAAACAAACACACTGCAGACCACAACCTCTGCGCGTGTTCTGCGTGGCGAAGCGAAAAGTGGATTGGAAGAGGTTTTGAGGAAAAACAAACAGCCTCTTAGAATGCTTCTGAACTTACCTAAATAAAGTAGCTTATGAAAAAGAAGCCAACATTCTGTGTATCCTATAATTAAGGTTATATTATCGAATTACTTGCACACATTTGTACCTCACAATCATATGATTCGAGAACCCCATAAATGTGAGAATCAAGTTCTCAATGATCAGCTCCTAATAACACGTGTACGTATTAAAATCTATTTCCCAACATCAAATTAGAATATCACAGGCATTGATTCTAAGTAAGTATGCATTTAGATCCACGAGGACAATCCTAAATTTTTAACGACAACATTTTCTTAATTCAGCATAAAATTGTAAGAAATCGGTGGAAGCTTCTAGACCTATAGCAACATCACTTAAGCGGCGACAAAGATTGAGACGACTTGTCATTGCTATAGGGGGTATAATTTTCGTCATATCAGGTGAAATTTCTTATAGTGAAACGAAAAAGAATAATAAGAGCATTATCAACCCTTCCTTTAAAATTATGTGAAGAGAATTTGCAAATTATAGGGTGGGGTTGTGAGTATAAATTAGAAGATGGAGAACGAAAATGTACGTAGTGATTTCTTGTAAATTTGAAAAAAGTTTGTTTGTCTTTATTTATTTTTTAATATTTGCTGAATTTGTTACGTATTAAAATCTATTTCCCAACATAAAATTGGAAGATCATAGGCTTTGATTCTAAAGTATGCATTTAGATCCACGAGGACAATCCTAGATTCCTAGCGACAACCATTTTCTTCAGCACAATAATGTAAGAAATCGGTGGATGTAAAAAAGTATAATAAGAGCATTCTTAACCCATCCCCTAAACTATGTGAAGAAAATTTGCAAATTATAGGGTGAAGTTGTGAGTATAAATTATAAGATGGAGAAGGAAAATGTAGCGATTTTTTATAAATTTGGGAAAACTTTGTTTGTCCTTATATTTGTTGGACCGGTTGTATGTAGAGGAAAAAATAACTGTAATAATAAAAGTATAAAAGTATTTTTTTAATTAAATAAAAAAGATAAATATAATATTTTTTTTTGTATAATTATAGTGATAAGGATGAAGCATAATGTACTTGAAGTAGTCAAATAATTATTAACTAAAAATTAAACTAATCTAGACACTAAGTAATACTCTAGACTCTTAAACTTAGCTTAAACTACTAACCGGCAAGTGAACCGATCGACTCTAGTACAGCTAAGTAAGTCCGGATATCGAACCCACGAGACTCTTTAAATTACGAAACTAGCAAATTAGACTCAACTACAAGACACAACTGTTTATTAATAATATTTGAGGGGGATTTAAACTAATTATTAAAACTCTAATAATAATTAACTAATGATTACTTAACTATTAAACTAATAATAAACTAATTAAACATAACCCTAATTAATATAATAATAATAAAACATAATCATTACTTATTAATTAACTAATAAAACTTAAACCCTAACTAGTTTTAACTAATAAACAATTTAGAAAACTTGGATTGATTCAGATGATTAAAATAACTACCCAGGCCGGAATCCCCAAAGTTACGGTTATTAATTTAAATGGAAAGACGCAAGTTATGGAACCGGGATCAAAAGATAGACCCTTGACAGATAACCCGAACAGGACCCTTGAACTTCAAGAATACGCCTATGGTTTCTAACAAGTTTTAAGACTCACCAGTTTTATATTAAACTTCCTTACGGTTATTTAATTGCTTATGTCTAAGTATCTTTTATGACGAAAACCTACCTTACAACGCGGAATTCAAAAGATAGCAAAGCAAACCCAATTAATTTAATAGACTAAGCTGACAATCAAACCTAGACGGACTCCTTATGAAGAACTAAATCTAGCAATCCCGACAAGCAAAGATCTATTAATAGCCTATCACTTTACAGCTTTTTAGACTAGCAACTCACTTTTATTTGTTTAATTGATTTTATTGTTTTTATGATCTTAATCGATATAAATCATAAACTAGTCAAGAACACACAATAATGACCTAACAAAACCCTATCCTATGAAACAATCAACAAGGGCAATGTGAAACAATAAATTCAAGTAAACAAAACCAAGCAATCATACGCATCAACTAAATAAAACTCAACCGTTTACTTAGAACATAATATCCATAACGAAACGAAAATCCAAATAAAATCAAACCGAACTAAGGTTCATCACGACCTAGGTAGTTTATGAAGTTTAGCCTAGCATCATATAGTCTAAATCAAACAAAGCAAATAAAACTGAAAACATGGTGATATAATGAGAAACGAAAGATTAAAGGCGATAAAACCCGTAGTCTTCGATCTTGAACGTAAAGCTCTTCACCGGTTGTTCTCGTGCCTTCAAAATCACCACAAAACTCGAAATATAGCTCCAAGAACTCTCAAATTCGTATGGTGGCTTCAGGTTATGTCAGGTTTAAGTTAAAGGTGTTTAAATAGCGAAAACAAGGCCCGACAATAAACAAAAACGAGTTAAAAACCCATCAGCATTGCCTAGGCGCCGCGCAAAGGGCGTTTTGCCTTTCCCCTAGGCGCAGCGCCGCGTGCTCCACCAAGGGGTCCGGTCAGACCGGTCCTGTCTGACCGGTTCTCTGTTCTAGTTCTTCCTGACGCGTTCCGGATCTCTGTTTCGGCTCGTTTTAGCTCGTTTTTCGCCCTTTTTAATCACGATCAAATCCCGGAACCTACGACACAGAAAAACGTTAGTAGTATACAAATCTTGACTAAAAACGAACAAAAACAATTAAAATATTAAATAAAATAAACAAGGGAAACATATATATTTAGCATTATATCAAAGCACATATAATAATGCTTTTACTTATCAAAGAAGAAGCTAGAAACTTCATTGAATTCTAAATGTTCAAACACTTGCAACAAAACCATTTATAAATGAGAGTTATTGAATTCTGAATGTTCTAACAATTACAACAAAACCATTTATAATTGAGATTTCAAATTTTGGAAACTTCTCCAATTTTCAAAATTACAAAACAACAATGGAACTAAAACCGATATTAAGTTAATTAAATTACGCTCATGATTAGTCAAATTATAATGTTTCAGACGAGAATCCAACCCATGATCACAACTGGAAAACCCCTTAGCTTAGCTCAGAACAACATGTAAGGCCCCGTTGCTGGTAGCCCTACTTTGGTGTTGGATTTACTCATAAACGCAGTTATAAAATCAGAGTTAATTAAAAACTTTACGCAGAATATAAAACTTTCATAAAACATTACATATCAAATCATAAACATGTCTTAAAACATTCTTCTTGTCTTTCGAAATTAAAACATAACTTATAAAAAATAAAAGGGTCTTCAGATGCCAGACTTTTATTCTTCTGCCATGTGTTCCACTCACGCCAGCTGTCGCATCCTACTCACCAGCGTGCATACTAAAAGTCAGCTACGCTGAGTGAGTTCTAGTTAATCATACATCATACAATACATTCACTTACCTTCAACCATGCATCCGAAGTTACATAATAATTACTTTACTAATTTACTTTTATTTCATACTTTCATACATACGTACATACTTTATTAAGTTCATACTTTATATTTACTGTCTATTCTATCTCAGATATTATTAGGGTCTGATCCCTTCCTTTCCTATCTCATATATTATTAGGGTCTGATCCCTATTTCCATTGTCCATCTCAGATATTATTTAGGGTCTGATCCATTTCTTGTCTATCTCTGATATTATTAGGGTCTGATCCCTTTTTACTTCTCTATCTTAGATATTATATGGGTCTGATCCCGTCTTCTCTATCTCAGATATTATTAGAGTCCGATCCCCCTTTCTTCTTCTTCGTTCATACTATCTTTACATACTCATACATATACTTTCTTTAATCATTATTACATACTCATATATCGTTCATATATTTATATCATACACATTCATCTTTCATATACATACCTCCCTTGTCCACATGTACAATATCCGAATATCGTTCACGTATTGACAAGCTTTCATTCACAATGTACATACCTCCCTTGTCAACACGTGCAATATCCGAAGATCGTTCACGTATTGACAAGCTTTCATTCACAATCATAACATAACATCTATCACATAAATCATACATGGTATACACTTACCATTTAAGGTAAGCTTACTAACTATCACATCGAGTATGCACACAGCCTCGAAAACATAACAAGGAAATGGGGCTAGAAACTCACCTGAATGCGGTTACGTTCACCGTTAATCGTAATCCCTTTCTTGAGCTGCGCACGACTAATTGTATAATAATTACACGTATCAATCATTTATCGTTATCTATATTGTTTTTTTTCTAGTTCAATTATAACCCTCAACGAACGGGGGTCCGGGGGCAGCGCCCCTGGCAGCGGGGTTCTAGGGGCGGCAGCCCCTAGCGGGGTCCAAGGAGCAGAGCCCCTAGCTGGGGTTAAGCTGTCTTAGCACATTTTTTCACTAGGATTTTAATTCACTTCTCAGCGAACTTAACTTTTGGCGAACTTAATATTAAGCGAATTTAACATTAGCGAACTTGTATTAGGCGAAGTTCACAGTGGACGAACTTGTATACATGCGAACTTAATGTTCAGCGAAGTTAACATTGGCGAACTTAATGTTCAGCGAAGTTAACATTGGCGAACTTAATGTTCAGCGTAGTTAATCAAAAGCGAACTTGGATTCTAGCGAAGTTACTTAGTTGCAAACTTACACCGCAGGCGAAGTTATACCACAAGCGAACTTATACTTTCGATGAAGTTATACAGCAAGCTCACTGCAGCGAGCTGATGCTGACGGAGTTCGTTTTACCAATCCGAAACACGCGTTTTGCGACCCTTGTTCGCTTATTATGGTTCGGCCTTAATTCCACCTGTTCCCTAGACCGATTATGGCCCAAGCTTGACCCGAACGATTTGTAAAGTCCGATCTTTTAAGCTAAAACGTTCCAACTAGGTTTACGGATTTATTAGGTTCGTTTTAGCATCAAGTTTACAACTTTATGTTTCCTTTATACTCGATCTATTCTCGTTCTCAGTTTCAAGGTTAAACGTTAAAACATAAACTTTAAGGTGAAAGACATACCTTTATGTGTTCGTTTGATCTTGATTAGCTTGTTTAGGAACTCTAGATCTTGTATAAAACTCGAATAACAAAGATCTAATCACAACCGACGTTACTCGCTCTCGGATCTCGCTCGTCTCTCTCTCGGTCGTATACGGCGTGTAGGATGTATGTGTTTTTGAGTGTGTAGAGAAATATAGAAGATGGAATGAGGATTAGGGTTGTGGGATGGTTTAAGGGGACATTTATATCCCTTAAAGCCCATGGACCTAAGGCCCATGGCCCTTTAATCCATCTTAATTAATCTAAGTCCATGATTCTTCTTTATATTACACTAATTAATTATTTAACACACGATAATTTAATGCAACTCTCTTTATTTAATATAAGAATATTTAGGATGTTACACAACATCTTTCACGTGAGACTTTTAACCCACGACCTCTCATAAAAAAAATTATGAGATTGGTTATTCTTTGTTATAAAAGTTTTACGAGATTTTTTCATACGATTATAATGATTAATATTATTCTTTATAATAAAGACATTGACTTCAGTCGACTTTTCAATCATTTTATAAGTAACCGGCAATGATAGCTTAATTCAGTACTCCATTGTAAATAAAATAAGTTAATTAATTCCAATTCTAATAAAATAATTCGTTAAATATTATTCCCGGTAATACACAGAAAATTATAGGCGTTACATATGTCGACAATAGGAGAACCAAGACCTGTTAATATTAAGTTTAATGTGGGGACCGATTGATGTTGAAGGTCTGGACGTTTGGTCATAAAAAGTTGTAATTAATCAACATAGCCAATATCGCATGAACTTGTTTTATTATGCTGATCAACCCATTCATGTGCACCAAGAGAAGATATGATAGTGTGAATCCGGCACTAGGAGGCGATGATCATTCACAACAAATGGCTGACAAATTGGCAGTAACTAACTCTGACACACATCCACTTTAATCACATTTGACTTGATCATAACAACCTTAAGATCAAATTTGACTTTAAATATCGAATTATGTCTATAAACGGTCATCTACCATTCTACCACCACATTATATCAGAGTAACATCATCAAATCATACGGTTCAGTTGTTTCAACAAACAATTGATAAATTGTTAGTATTATTTTTTATGTTGCTTGTACATTACTCATAAGAACTCAACATGGGAGGACAAGCACCATGACCGCACCCATGGTGTCCCTTCGGAGACCTCCAATAAAATTGGAACGATACAGAGAAGATTACTAGATTAGTACGACCCCCTAATGACAACTCCTAACTCATGGTGCTTTGGAGAAAGTAACAGATTTAATTTGGAGCTTGATCATAACCCTACAACTACTACAAATATATATAAGTACGAAAAGAAAATTATCCTATTTTGATTTTGTAAGGATTCACTCGGTTAGCATATATCCATCCACAAATTCACAAAGAGTGACTTTAATTATACACATCTTGTTTGAATTAATTAATTAAACTTCTTCCGATAAATTGCGGTGGCTCAAAATACCAGTTAACTATGATCAGTTGATCCAGAGGGTACATACATAGATTCAGTCAACTAACAAGTAACAACAAACAACACCAAACACAAATAATTAATCAAATCAATTAGCCATGAATCAAGACTAGATATAATTAATAAACCTAATTTAAACCAGAAGAATTTCGGAGAGAAATTAATTAATTAGCTATAGGTAGGAAAATTAAGTGATCTTTCCCCAAAGCCATACTCCAAATGAGAATTAACCAAAGTAGGTGCATCAAGATTTGGTATAACCGTTGCAAACCCATGGTTATGCTGACTAAACTCTTGCATGAACCCATCAAGATCACCAAACCCACCCAAGAACCCGCCACCCGAATTCGCTCCCACCCATATATCCTCCTCCCCTTTGATCTTCTCCCTCACCTCTAACCCAGCGGGCGAAAAATTCGATCTTTTGTGGGACTCTTTTCTTGTTTTCAGCTTCTTCTTTTCAGCCGGTTTCCCGGTGAGGCGTTGAACCAATTCCCGGAAATTGGCAACGTCGGTTTTGATGATCTCGGGTGCGAAGATGTGAATTATGCGAATCTTGGGCTTGATCTTGGAGATGATGCGAGAGTCTTTGTGCATGGTGAGTGGCTTTGTGGTTGAGGAGCATGTGTGTTTGATGTTATTGCTCATCATGTCTTCCATGGTACACATTTTGTGTGATTTTAGGGAGTATAGAGAGTGACCGGCAAACAAAATCCACAAGGACATTAATTATGTTACATCCTAATATTACTAAATGTATTTTTTTTAAATTTTAAATAAAGCTTATATATGTTATGTATAAATAAATATTAATTATATATGTATGTATAAGAAAAGGGAAATGGTCCTTGGTAAATTGCATGTATGGCATCACAGAAGATTTTCTCCGTGTGTGAAACAGGATTTTTGAAGGTACATTAGCATCGCATTCCACAGTGTTTGCTACCAAATAATGTCCAAATTGACACTTTTCTCCCTCAACACTTTTTCCTATTTGGTTAATTTTGCATGTACATGCGTATAGATATTTTTTCTGTAGGAAACAACATTATATTAAGAACCCGTATGTCTAATATATATTGACTAAAACATATGTTAATTCTACTAGATATTTAATCATATAGTATTTTGTCTAAATGTAATATGCATATATGTGTATGTTCTTCCATTGAAAAAAATTAAAGAGTGGAAGCATAAATTGGATGTGGCTCAATGGTAGAGCACTCACTTTACAAGTGAGAGGTAGAAGGTTCAAACCTCACTATCACCAATTTATACAGGATATATGAGGGATGGCCCTGGCTTGCTAGGGTTTGAGTCCTGATCTCACCCGGTTTTACCGGCTCCTCGCTGTCGTGCCATTTGGCGGGTGTGGGGTCGGGTTTTATCCGGTGAATCACTCAATAGGTGGACCGCTAGGGGCTCGGGCTACATTTAGCCAATGGGGGCCGCGTACGGAGTACCCGGTGTTACTTAGTTAGTCGTTCAAAAAAAAAAAGTGGAAGCATAAAATTTAAGAAATAGTTAAGGGAATTTAATCTTTCAACTTTACTCTCTTTAATGAATCAATAGTTAAGAGACAGAGATTACATAACATGAATATAGTCTATAACAGGCATTTAATTATATTCGAATCTGAATATCAAAAAATAAGAATTTGATTTATAGTTAATCATGCAGAGGGTAATGTGGAAAGAATGAGAGAAAAATATAATTAATAATGTATTGATTTTATAATATATAATTAAACGCTAAATTGAGCATAGTTGCCCACTTGCGTGTAAATAATAGAGAAAGACATTACTTGCTAATGTTATATTCAAATTTGATTTGAAATTAAAACAACTTGTATATATTGTTTGAAAAAGATAATATATGATTAATTACAATACATAATATAACCCAATAATGATAAAGGAACTTCTACATAACAAATCGTTGGATAGTCTATATAAACAATAGTTTTTTTTTATGCCCAACAGTTTTTAGAGAAGTTTGCACAAGGGAGTGTTTTGATAGATTAAACGGAACCAAATTCGATCGATTTGAGATCCAAACAGTTTGGTTTGGATGGTTTACCGTTTAACTATTCGTTCCGGTTTAAAATTTGAAACCGGCCGTGTAAATTAAACATGTTTGCATGGTAGTTTAAGTATTTGTATTATAATCGTGAACCACATTTGTTATTTACCATTATTTAGACAAATGATCAGTTTTAAAAAATAAATTAACAAAATATATAGATTCAAATAATCAAAACCAAATATGTTAAACCGCTAAACCAGTAGATCAATCGGCCAATCTAACCGGAATGCATGGATTTGTCATTCTTCAAAATGGTTGTTAAGTGGTTCGACCAATAATTATTGTGTCAAATCCGATTGAATCAAACAATAAACGCCTCATGACGTATTAGAAAATGAATAATCGACGCCCCATGAGGTATTAGCAAATGAATAATCGTATATCACAAGTTGCACCACATGTCTATCATGGGTTGCACTTCTTTAATAGATTATTTTTAAAAGTTATTGTTATTATCAAAGTTTAGCAGTTATTAAATCTAATATAAAATTAATCTCATAATTTGTCTTAACTGTATTTGAAAATGAATCCAACTTGTGTTAGACAAATGAATGATATGAAATAGCCGGACCGACGGTGTACGGTATCAAGTGGAGCTTTCCACATATCACAACAAACTTACAATCAAAATCTCCCAACCTTATAGGTATTTTAAATTCGACATATATGGTTTAAGACAACATTATATAATTTTTTATACATTATTGAAGGATCTTTTTAACCGTTATATTTAATTTGGGTACGTTACTTTAACATTAAAAAATTTGACACAATATTGAAGGCTTTGTAAGTTTTTTTACTTCCAAATCAAAGATTAAGAAGACAAAAGTACATTACCGTGTTGCATTGTTTCAAATGCATCGATTTTGTGATATTGTTAAACTTTTAGCGGGTGAATCAAGAACACAAACACGAGATTTGATCAACACACGATCGACTCTTTTATTAAGAAAACGACAAACAAGAAAAACTTAATAATTTTTATACAATGTATGGCTTATATAGAGCTCATACATGACTAATCCTATACTAACTCAAATACACAATTTGAATATAAAACAAATAGGATTAAATAAAATAAGACTAACTTATCTTATAATAATAAACTAAATATTATATTAAATATTCTCCAAGATTCTAGAAGCCTTCAATCTGGTTTGGTGTTGGACACGTTTAACACTCCCTCTCAACACCGAACTTCTTCTAACCGTGACACACACGAAACAGCTCGACTCGAAACAACCCACGACTCAACACAGACACGTCTTTCGACTTCGACTCAAGTGTCAAATTCAACACTCCCTCTAGATTCATACTTGTTCCTTTAAGGTCTTTCACAACCCTCAACACTCGTATATCTTTGGACTTGATTCTTGGACTCGTCGTACGCCTTCACACGAAGTTGCATCTTGGTCCGTCACTCCTTAATCTACACAAGATCTAGGATATATTCAACTCACCTCCAAATAGCCTTTTCACATTTGATCATCTTCGATGTTCTCCTAGGAACCCATTGTTCGTACAAACCAAAACCGAAACCATTGTACCCGTTGTCTTCTAATTTGACAGCCCCAAAACCATAATTATGTGGCCATTTTTAGCCACCAGTTCTAGCTCCGTAACTCATCCCTCGTTGTTGTCAACAACCTGAAATGTTGCTGCCATGTACGTTACAATTTGGTCTCAAAACCGGACTCGAACATCTGATATTGTCTCGTTTAGAGAGCCCGACAAGGCTACCACTCGGGACTGTTGGATCATTGATCCAACCCACTAAACTACCTTGACACACGGAGAGTTTATCATCCCGACACATGGATACTTAACCATACCGACACAAGATCATGGCACAACATCATTGCTCGACACACGGAGACTTAACCATCCCGACACAAGGTGATAGCACGTTATCACTGAAACCTTTGACTTGATGAACACCAAAAACTAAGTTGACATACAACCTAGATGCAACCCAAAAGACTAGATTCAAACCGGCCACCACTGCTTTTTCTTCAGGACTAAGACTAAACTCAGTTAGATATAGTTATACTGGCAGACCCGAACCACTTTGTAACAGCTAGTAAAATCTCGCGACAATCCTCCGTGGTTTGTTTTCAAAGACGAACCCAATCGTACACGGCTGTTGTCCCGATGTGACAGCCCGTTTATGTTGTTACTCGATCGGAACCTTTTGATCATCAAGGCAGCCCCGAAACAGCCTTCGATCCACTGTTAACTACCAGCGGAACATGGATACATTTGATCGGAAACTCACCGAGATCGGAACCTGGACACACCTTCCTTCGATCGGTTTCTCTGTTTTAAACATACTAAAATAGTCGGCCTCGCTTCCTTCGACTTCGATAGGTTTAATCACTAACCCCTCTCGTTTGCTTCTTTACGATGATGACACCCTGTTGACTTTGAGACGTGCTTACTTCTTTCACAAATCAAAGTGGTGGTGGCTATATTTATCTCACAAAAATATCCACACACATTGCAAACTTGATAATTAATTACAATATGCACGAGAAAAAATTAAACAGATGAATAATAACATTGCACCTTCTTCTTAGTCAGTGACCTCTTTATGCTTTTGTGAATAAAGGAACTACTAACAATCGCTGGGTTTATATATGTCGACTACACCTGGCTTCTGTTTTCTTTCGATCAAACCTTTCTTTCACGCCTGCCCTCCACCGACGGACACACCTGCCGGTGGAGGCTGCCTCCGATCTTCAAACCGCTTCCCGATACGAGCCCTAGGCTCTGATACCACTTGTTAAACTTTTAGCGGGTGAATCAAGAACACAAACACGAGATTTGATCAACACACGATCGACTCTTTTATTAAGAAAACGACAAACGAGAAAAACTTAATAATTTTTATACAATGTATGGCTTATATAGAGCCCATACATGACTAATCCTATACTAACTCAAATACACAATTTGAATCTAAAACAAATAGGATTAAATAAAATAAGCCTTCAAGATTCTAAATATTATATTAAATATTCTCCAAGATTCTAGAAGTCTTCAATCTGGTTTGGTGTTGGACACGTTTAACAGTTAGTTGGTTACTTATACTTTAAGAACATGCTATGTGATCACCATACTACATGTCAATTATCATCCTTTTTCTCATGAGTGGATAAGGCCATAAGGGTGAGTTTTTGTTTTTCTTATAAAAAACGGTTTGAAATAAAATATTTACAATTAACAATTATTTATGTTTCTATAATAATGATTTTCCCAAAACTTGAGAAAACCAAATGAAAGATAAAGGATATAGAGATATCGATAACGTATGAGATGGTTAATTGTGCGCCATTTACATGGACACTATATGATGGCAGAGTACTATTAAGGCACCCATAATTAAGGGTGAAGAGAGTGGTTCTTCCATCCCAAATATTCCCAATCTATCTTTTAGTGTGTGATTGTAATTGGTTTAGAAAACTTAAATAAATAAACACACACCTCTCAATCCAATGCCAATGCCCGTTCTTTGACTAACGCTTTTACCTAAAGAAAACACACGAAAGCCCCTTTGTAAAGATGTGGCGTAGCCCTGTCATATATGTCCTTAGAGCGTTCACGTCTATTCCCCTGTCTACAAACCTAAAATTATATTTAAAATACTATATTTTCTCTATTAAATAATGTTTTTATACATTTATCATTACACTGTCTGTTTTCTTCACTTACAATTACTTTAAAAAGTTATTAAAAACCAATAGATCAAATATACAGAAATACCATTGTCTTTCCTCTCTTTTCTATTTATAATACCGTAAACCACTCCCTACGCTAAAAAAAATAAAGAAAACCACACTCACTAATAATGAATGATAGGATAAGAATGCTCTTAGGGATGATTTATTAAAAACCAATAGATCAAATATACAGAAATACCATTGTCTTTCCTCTCTTTTCTATTTATAATACCGTAAACCACTCCCTACGCTAAAAAAAATAAAGAAAACCACACTCACTAATAATGAATGATAGGATAAGAATGCTCTTAGGGATGATTTATCCGTCCTCATTCCATATGCCACCTTTCTATTTATAATACCGTAAACCACTCCCTACGCTAAAAAAATAAAGAAAACCACACTCACTAATAATGAATGATAGGATAAGAATGCTCTTAGGGATGATTTATCCGTCCTCATTCCATATGCCACCATTTGGATCAGAAGTGAGTATTAGGCCATATTGGTTCCCAAGTATTGGAGTGTCTCCTTTTCATCATAAGAAGGAAATCTTGTGGTTTTCATTATGTTCAATATAAGTTGTGAGGATTTAGTCAAGCAAGATTTCGGAAACATGCTCTTTTTGGAAGGAAAGAGTAAAAGATGTTGCACCTATTCTTTTTAAATTACCAAATACGTATCAATCTAATGGGGGGCATCTACAAAGTTATTGCCAAAGTCAGTGTCATTCGTTGTAAATAGGGCCGATATATCGTATCTACTCATACACAATAAGACACGAATATAATAAGACATGAACACGAAACATGTATACCTGTACACGACACAAAAACTATCATGTATATGTATCTCAAACCCGAACCCGAACCAGTTAATACCATGTATACACGATAAGACACGAACCGAATAAGGGTTTGGCCGTTCAGTGGTCGGTGGCACAACTTCAACTGCAGGGAGGTCGGACTGCCGGAGAATCGGAGATATGGAGAGGCATATCAGAGAATTGAAAGGTTGCGACTACAGGAGATGTTGAGGGAAACCAGCGGGCTACCGGAGATCCGGATAGTGAAAATCGGAGAAGGGTTTGTGCGCACTTATTAAGTCCACCCAATACTTGTAAAAGCCGTGTATGTTTGTGTTCTGTGTATTAAGGTATCATGGCTAAATTGCCGGCCCTAGTTGTAAATAGGTAATTGGTTTATTAACTTCCAAAGAACAATCATATTTCATATTCAACAGAATTATCCGTGGCAATCCGTTAACTGCCAATGAAATTTTTTTATTTTTCTTCTTAACAGTAAATTCATTATCACAAAAAATCCTCATAACATTCCATTTGCAAGAATTTGAATTCACAACCTCCATTTTGAAAAGTGAACACCATACTACTTGACCATTACGTCATGGGTAAAGGCAATGGTTTTTAAAGTGAATTTCTAAAGGATAGTCTGATTTTGGAGCTAGTGATCTCTTTTGAAGCAATTTTTCTATACTTGGGTTATAGGTAAGATTGTCTAAATCTCCTCATCCTCAAACCCTACCAATAACTATGTTATTGCTGAGATTATTGGGTTGTTGTTGTTGCTATTATTGTTGTTGTTGTTGATAAAATTTTTTTAGTGAAAGTAAATCTTAAACCCCAAACTTGTTAAACGTCTGAAACTACAAACCATAAACTTGCAGCTTTAAACTATAGTACTTAAAGGGGGGACTTGGACCAAATCACAAAGACCTTGTATTTCATTAATTCTAAAATAAAATAGGTGATTGATATCAAATGATGAAGGTATATTGGTTTTTATTAATTCAAATTATCGTCTTTTGGTCGTTGTCGGTTCTAACTAACGAATTGGCTGCTAATGGTCCAAACTTTTAACGTATTTGTTCCCAAATGTCCGTGACTAACAGAATCCTAACGCTGTTAGTTGCAGGTTGCCGGAAAATGTTTTTGGTAGGAAAACTCACATTTTTTCCCGGAAAACTCAACATTTTTGTCCCAAACATCTTTGTAATTTTGTATCGAACCTTTATGAATCCTTTTCTAGTAAATGCTCCAATTATTGAGGTCGCTGGAACCCTATAACCATCATCCAACATGGTTTCCGGTGCTCAAGTGGTGGTGGTGGCGGTGTTCTGGTGGTGTTTTCTGGAAAAAAAAATGTGAGTTTTACATCAAAAAAACCTTTTTCCGACAACCTGCAAGTGTTAGGAATCCGTTAGTCACGGACCATTGGAACAAATACGTTAAAAGTTGGACCGTCAGCATCCAATCCGTTAGTTGGGACCGATAGCGACCAAAAAAAGATATAATTGAGACATAAAAAACCAATACACCTAAAAGTAATACTCCATCTGTCCCATTATAAGTGTCCTAGTTTGACTTTTCAAGTCTTTCATTTGCAATCTTGACCGGAAATATTTTTGTTCGTGTCATATAATACTTGATGAAAATTATATCAATGTAAAATACATTTAAAACTCAATCCATTCATATATTTTACATCAAGTATTATATAACACAAACAAAAATATTGTCGGTCAAAGTTAAACAAGAAAGACTTAAAAAATCAAAGTAGGACACTTATAATGGGACGGAGGGAGTAACATTTTTGTGGTTTAATTAATATTATGGAAATTTGGTTTTAAATAATTCTATGCCCTATTGGCAAATAGCAGTCTAAATTTAACAGTTGGCTGGTGACGGTCCCAACTAAAGGTGTATTTATTTCTAACGGTCCGCGACACGGATAGTTAACTCCGTTAGTTTGATACTTACGTGGCACGTTAGTTGTCAAAACCTTGATTATGTAGCAGCTTACATGGCAGTCTCTTTATTTTAATATTCTCTCTCTCTCTCTCTCTCTCTCTTTTGTAAAACAATCCCTCCATCCACCATCATCTCCCACCTCCCATCACACACCATCACTCATCTCTAATTACCCTCAATATTTTCCTTGTCAATTCAAAAAAAAAATTACAAACCCTACTTTCACTACCACTCACCCAATCCTGTTCAATTCTCTTGTTCGATGGCAGAATCCATCAGTTCGTGGCTGTCTACACAAACCCTAGGTCCGAATATTTTGAGATTTCAGAGTGCTAAACAAAGGTTCAGTGAGTCATAGGGGGAGGAACTATAGAATGAAGCACCACCACCACCACCATGGCGGCAGAGACAAATGGCGGTTCAACGCTACCATTGCAACTTCGGCCTGATGAAAGCACCCCCACCATGGCGTTGAGGTCAATGGCCAGCGACATAAGTGACATTCAATTGGAAGAAATTAAAATGAACATGGTATTTACGGTTTTGGTAAAGGGATATAAATCTATTAGTGTAAACTTTTTTCATGATAAAGCTGCCGGAATTAGGATTTTGGAAACATAGCGGTAGATTATGACTCGCCGGATGATTGTGAGGGTGGCAGCGAAGGCGGGGATGGATATAACGGTGAACGATGATGATATGGATCTGTAACTTGTTTATCTATGCTATATTATTATTATTATTATTATTATTATTATTATTCCTTGTTGCCACATATTATGCCACGTAATCAAGATTTTGACAACAAAGTGTGTTATGTAAGCATCAGACTAACGGAGTTAATCATCCGTTAGTCTCGGATCGTTAGAAACAAATACATCATTAGTTAGGACCGCCATCAGCCAAGAGTTAAGTTGGGACTGTTATTTTTCCAATAAAGCATGGTTGGGATTCTTCAAAACCAAATTTTCTAATATTAAAGATTTTATGTTAGTTCATTTTGTTGTAGTGTAATTATAATCAAGTTACAACAAAATGAAATAGTATAACAAAATTGCGTTACTTGTAAAATTATAGTGTAATAAATTACGCTAGTTGTATTTTGAGTTGTAGCATAATTACGAAAATATCACCATATCACTTGTTTTCTTCACTATGCATGTTTTTGTAGGATAAAAACCATTTGTAAATTAACCTGTCACTGTAGATAATATTACAATTTAATGAACATAAGTACTGTTACCATGCTACTAGTTCGGTTACTTAGTAACATGAAGAAGGTAAAAAGAGAAGATGAAGGGTCTTTTTTGGTTGTTACATATCATTGTCACTTTTTGGCGGTTTTACTTTTTTCTCTTTAAAATATGCTGTCCTTTATCATACTCGACCTCGTACCAATTGTTTTTCCCGTTAAATTTCAGTATTTTAGAAATAAATTTAATATCCTACTTTGAATTCCTTCTTGTCTTAAAGAAATACCCTTCCAACAACACTCACCTCCTTTTCTATATCACTCATTTAAAACCAATTATTTATGGTTGATCGATTACACTTTTAATTATTGCTTTTTTTATCCTGCTCAAATACGTTACTCCATCTCTCTCTCTCTGATAAGCAATTGGTTAATTAAGGGTATAAATTTGAAGAAACACTAAGTGACCCCGGGCAGATTATGGGTAATCTGGGGGTTAAGTAATGTTTCCCACGAAGGTTAGGTCCAGCAGAGTAAGTTGTACTTCAAGGAACCTGCAAAACAGACACCGTAAGCTCGTCACTGAGAAGGGGGGGTTCCTCCTTGTGACCACCCTCCGGCGTGAGAATCAGTCTATATTGCTCTTTAAATATAAAAGTATATGAATACTATTAGAGCAATTATCAAGTAAGTTATACGAGATAGTAGATGATGAAATGATAATACCATTTGCTGTCTTTTATAGCCGAAGGTGGGTTTCCAAGGGGTTTAGCCGGCCCAACACGCTACCAACTGTAACCTATGCACGTGCCCTACCTGTGAGTGGTGGATAGGTAGCGGCTGACACAGAGCAGGCGTGCCGTGCACTCTTCGTCTTCTACCAACTGCAGGCTAGGCACGTGGTCTGGCAGGAGTTGGTGGGCAGGCGGCGGCTATTGGTCACAGTGCTGTGGCGTGCTGTCTGCCACGCTGCTGTCAGTGAGCTGTCGCATTCTTGGTCAGATCTTTTGTCTTTACCTCGTCAGGTATCACGCAAAAGATCCTCCATCATACAGACTGGCCCATTTTGGCGGGAGTTTTCCCCCTCCCGCCTTTGCTCATTCTTTCAGGTGACACTGAATATTTGTAAGTGTAAAGCCTTATGCGTGTAGCTATGCTGTGCGGGTAGCCTTCCCTGATGGCTTGTATCCGCAACTGCGGGAACAGGCGGGTTACTTTACCATTGGGAGGCTTTTCCCTGCGTATGCAGCTTGCATACTGCGCGTAGGCTTCTCTGAGCATGTTTGGTCCTGCGGGAGTAGATGGTCTTTGCGCAGACATCCTTGTTCAAGGTGAGTCATGCGGGACCAACTGAGCCCTGCTGGGACCTACCTCTTCAAGTCCCCCCAGTCCAATGTTCTTCTCACGAATGTCTAATAAAGTGAGGTGAACTTTTGGACTTAAGCAAAGGGTTTTGAAAAGGGGTTTTTGTAAGGTTTTCCATGGGGGTTCTTCCCGCGGAAGTCCTTGTCACTTGCAGAAATTCCCGAGTTTCCTGCTTGGTCTTTGGGTATGATGCGGGTAGGTCTGTAACCTCCTCGCAAGTCAGGAGCATTGAGTCTTAGTTGTGCGGATTCTCCCCGTGGTTCTGGTAGTTTTTGAACATAGTGATCAATTATGTTTAAACCACCAATTCCATCTTGGAGCCTCAAACAACGTAGTACTCGATGTTCCCGCTATGCGGGGATATTATTTCCGTTTTCACAAGCATTGCCCAGAAGATCCTTCCTGGTTTCAATTCTCAGCGGGTGCTAGGTATGTGAAGGGTTTTGCCTTTACACTGTACCTGCATCCGTCTTACGGTTACTTTACTTCCAAGGTATTCCTGGCGTCCATTCCCTGCGGGTGCTAGGTATGTGAAGGGTTTTGCCTTTACACTGTACCCGCACCCGTCTTATGGTTGGTTGCCAAATATTTTGGCTTCAATTCCCTGCGGGTGTTAGGTATGTGAAGGGTTTTGCCTTTACACTGTACCCACACCCGGCTTATGGTTACTTGTTTGCCAAGGTAAGGGGTATTTTCCCGCTTACTTTTTTGAACCTTAGTCTTCAAATTTTTTAAATTTTGAAATTTGAAGAGTTGGTGGATGGATAACAACCCAATACCTCAAACGTCGTGCGACGGTTTCTTCTGACTGTGTCAGGACGTGCCAGAAGTTATGGCGACATGACATTATGTGGTCATTCCAGTTGCTTTTTCAGGCGCGTGGGCACGGGATTTCGGGCGCGTAGCCGCGAAATCTCTGGCACACGTCCTTTTGACAGCTGTTGCCAGCTTGCCTTTGCCACGCGTCATAGTTTCATTGCATCTTTGGCTTCTCTCTCTTCCGTATTAATTTAATCGCATTAATTGCGATTACTATATAAAGGGGGAGAGGGTTATTTGCAATTCACACTTTCCACTTTCATCTCTTCTTCTCCAGTAATATCCGGCGAATTTCTCTTTTTTAGTAAAGCATTACTCTGAAATCTTTTCTTTTTTCCACCATGTCTTCTCATGATACTGATGATCAGAAGACTGCTGGCGAATGCCAGTGTTCTCTTCCTGTCGAGCTGTACCAGTATATCGTCAGGAAGTTCATGCTCGAGTCTCTCGAGCCTGAGTTTCCTGAGCCTCATCATACTGTGTACGATGCCCCTAGTGGCAAGATCGGGGTTTATGCTGCATTCTTTGTTTACGGGAACCTTAGGTTTCCGTTGACAAAGTTTGTGTACCGTGTCCTAGAGAGGCACGGTGTGCACCTGACAGAGGTGCACCCCATGGCCATTGCCAAGGTCCGGCACTTTGAGTGGGTGTGCCGGATACTGGGCCTTGAGCCCCTCGTTGACCGCCTGATGACCTTCTATACTTGGAGGTGCATCCAAGGGTGGTACACTCTTACAACCCGTATCAAGGGTTTAAAGATTTGTACCACCGAGCGGAGTCTTCGCTCATGGAGAAGAGAGTTCTTCTTCATATCCGCTCGCGCCATCCCCATCGCCATGAAGTTCAAGAATGGCCAGGCGCTTCCGAACCTTCCCGCCCTCAACTACGAGGAGGCGGAATGGTTTTCGAAGATATCCCGGGTCCAGTCCCCGGTTTTCCGTTTTCCGGAGTCGGCGATGGTGATGCTGGGGATGAGCCGGGTGTGGAAGGCGGCGAATGCGGATAAGGTTCCGATCGTCCTTGAATATGGTTCGAACTCTGCCCCTTATGGTATGTCTTGTTTCTTTTTTGCTGACTACGATTTTTTCTAACTTTCTTGTTGATTTCAGAGGGTAACGATCTTCAGTCGCTCCTGAATCCGCGGGAGGAAGATGGTCCTGCGCGGATGGGTACTCGTGCTCTGGACGAGAACGAGTTGCCCATCTTAGAGCAGACCGCGGGTCGGTTCGTGGAGGTTTACCCGCCAGGCCAAGAGATCCTGAGCCACCGACGGCCAGGTAAGCCTATCTTCTACCCTGAACCTCTCAATGCTGTGCCTGCTGCTGGAGTTCATGACATTTCTTCTTCTGAGGAATCCGCAGAAGGTCCTCCACTGGTGCGGAAGAAAAAGGCTGCCGTCGGGAAGGGCAAGGAGAAGGTGGCCTCTACGGCCGACCCGGTAGTCCTATCTGACTCGGAGTCAGATAATGCAGAGGTGGCGGGGAAGCCCGGTGGTGAGGAGACCACCGCTCCGGAGGCTGCAGGTGTTACCTCCGGGGAGGCAGTGACGACGACGGTTACCGGTGTCAAGAGGCCGGCTCCATCGGGTTCGCCCCCGCTCGTCCGTGCGTTCAAGCTCAAGAAACCCCGTGAGTACCCCCATAATTCTTGTCCAGATTTGTTGTTTCAAATAAATTTTTCTAACACTTTTGCTTGTGCAGGTGTGGATGTTGACGCATTCCAGGGTGGAGTTGGAGCAAGTATTCCCCCGCCAATGACGGTAGGCTCGGTCAGCCTTCCCGAGGCGTCGACCCAGGCGTCTACGCCTGCTTCCGCTGGTTCCAGCCTTCCTGAGGCTGTTCCAGCTGAGAAAGTGTCTCCGCCGGCCGTGAGTGCAATTTTTACAGCATCTTTCACGGAGCCGGCGGTTACTGTTGCTGAGGAGGTGGCGCCAACCATGGCTACCACAGCGGCTGCCACTATACCTGCGCCACCGGCACCGACGGCCGGACCATCAGGTATGCGCCAGGCTTCCCGCCGATCTATGCCACCTTCCCGTCTGCCTGACCTGTTGGATGGATTTCCTTTAGGTTCAGGTGATGGGTTTGGCGGCTATCGGCCTGTTATTGACCCTACAGGTACGTAGGGTTCTTTTTCCCTTACATATTTTTATCATCTTTTCCTAACTGCCTTTGTTTCTTTTGCAGTGTCGGATTCCAATGAAGTGTATGTTCCAAGATGGAACATACGCCGAGGAACAACCCTTCGCACCCCTGTGGAGTGCGTGGACTGGGCTCGCCACGCTGCTCCTCATGGTGCGTTGGGGGAAGCCATGGCTAGCTACCAAGAGGGTAGGCTAACCAATGAGCTTCGGGTTCTCCAGGCCCGAACGCAGCCCCGCGTCGAGCTGCTTTGTCGTGAAAACGACAAGTTAAAAGCAGCTCGCGCCAAAGATATATCTGAAGCGCGGGCTCTTCGGGAGGAGAACCGGCAGTTGGCCGCTGCCGCAGCCGAGAAGGAGAAGGCATTCAAGGCCCTCGAGGTTGAAGTCCAGGCGCGACTCGAGGCCCGCTCCAAGGCTGCCCAAGCTGTGAATGAACAGCTTCGGGTGGCCAAGGAGACTGCGCGAAACTCAACTGAGAGGGCTGCCAAGGCTGAAGCTGTTGCTGAGCCACTTCGCGAAGAGAATGAGCAGCTTAAATGCAAATTAAAGGCTCTTCAGCATGCTCATGACGCCTTGGCAATGGAAGATGCCAAGAAGCTGCAGGAGATCCTTGACCAGAGGGGGGTGCTTGACCGTACTGAAAGGAAACTCAAAAGCGTCGAAGAAGCTGCCGCCAAGGAAGTTCAACTTGCCAACCTTGATAAAAGCGGAGCCGAACGTGCTTACAAAGAAAGTCAAGCTACCCTCCAATGGCTGCTTCGAGAAGCGTTGCCTCAGGTATCCCCTTTTTTTTTTTTTTTTTTTTTTCTTTACTCTTTCTGCTTGTAATTAGAAAATGTTCTAACTTGTAATTTTCTTTTGTAGGTTGTGCGTCGGGTCCTTTCAGAGACCTCTTATGACGATGCGATGAGCGCAGCCCTCAACGCTTCTCATGAGGATGGGGAGAAGACTGGCTTCCTGCTTGGTCTAGGGTTTGCTGAGAGAGGCTTTCCGCCCTCCAACTTCCCTTTATTCAATGTTAATACTGAAGCTGCTTATGACCAAGCTGTGAACCGGTATGCTGCCTTCCCGCATCCAGTGGTGGAGAAGGTGAATGAAGCTGCTGCTGCTGATGATGGGCTCAACATCCTTAAGGCTTTCCTTGGGCAGCCGCACTCTGACGGTGCTGGTCCAAGCGGAGGTGGCCCTGAAGCCTGATCCTGAAGATCCCTTCCCACTGCTAGGATAGACTTAGATTTGTATAGATTTCTTTTAGGCGGGTAGTTACCCAGCCATTCTTGTAATAGATTGTGAAATATTAATCTTTTTGCGTATAAGATTGTTATTTCCTTCCTTGGGTTCCTTGCTTTATAAACTTATGACTTGCATACTTAGTTTGAATTAGCAATTTTCCAAGTGTTTAGAATAGGAACCTTTGAACGTGGTTGATGATGGGTTAAAGCTTTGCCTCCTCCCTCGTGATTGTGCGGGTAAAACCGTCACTTGCACTTGGTAGGATGGCTAATCTTTACCCTCTATCTGACCTGCGTGTAGGTTTTCCTTTTCGAAATTTCTAAGGCATTAAGTTAAACCTTTGAACGTGGTTGATAATGGACTAAAGTTTTCGCTTCCTCTTTCGTGATTGTGCGGGTGTAACCGTCACTTGCACTTAGTAGGATGGCTTTAACTTTAGACCTATATCTGACCTGCGTGTAGGTTTTTCTTATCCTTTTTTAAGTGTTCATAAGTTAACCTTTTAACGTGGTAGATGGTAAGTTAAGTTTGGCTTCCTTGTTTGTGATTGTGCGGGTAAGACCGTCACTTGCACTTACAAGGATGGCTAAACTTTACCTACATCTGACCTGCGTGTAGGTTTTCCTTAGAACTTTTTAACATTTTGGCGTTGTGTTTATGCGGGTATTGCCGCCTTCCACACGCAACTACTTCTTCCCGTAAGGGAAGTTCATAGGTTACAAGCTATCAATACATCATGAAAGGAGAATCATTTCCATTAGAAGTGGCTCTAGGCCTTTTCTTTACAAGTTGGAATTGATCTACATATAACATTTGCGTAATTGAGCTCCATTCCATGTTCTAGGGATGGGAGTGCCATCGAGCCTTTCGAGCCGGTATGCGCCCTTTCCCATAACTTCTTTGATAACGTATGGGCCTTCCCAAATCGGGGCCAACTTTCCTGGGCGTTGTTGGTTCGAAGCCTCGTTGTTACGCAGTATGTAGTCTCCTTTATTGAAATTGCAGAGTTTTACCCGCGTGTTGTAGTATTTTTGCATTTGTCGTTTGTAGTTCTCTTCACGCACGGCGGCTAAGTCTCTGCGCTCTTCGGCTAGCATAAGGTCTAACCGTCTTTCCGCATCATTGTCTTCTGGTTGGATTAAGACCCTTGGTGAGGGTAAACCGATTTCGACTGGGATCATGGCTTCAGTGCCATAAGTGAGACTGAACGGGGTTTCTCCCGTACTGGTCTTCTTCAGCGTTCTGTTTGCCCAAAGGACGTGTGGAAGCTCGTCCACCCAACCGGATCTATGTTCCAAGAGTCTTTTCTTTATGCCTTCGACGATGCTCTTATTTGCTCTCTCCACCTCACCGTTACCTTGCGGGTGTGCCACTGAGGTAAAGGTGTGGGTGATTTGAAGTTCTTTCAGCCACTGCTGTAGCTTCTTGTCAGCAAAGTTGGTGCCATTATCGCTTACCAAATTCTGCGGAAGTCCAAAACGACAAATAATAAATTCCCAAATAAATTTTTTGATATGCTTTGCGGTTGTTTGGGCTAAAGGTTTCGCTTCTATCCATTTGGTGAAGTAATCAATGGCTACCACTAGGAACTGAACATTCCCAGCTGCTGTAGGAAATGGGCCTGTCACGTCAATGGCCCACTTCTGAAATGGCCACGAGGAAGTGACAGGAACAAGTTCATTTTTCGGGCGATGCGTGTTGGGTGCGTAAAGCTGGCAAGATCTGCATTTCCTGATGTATGCCAACGCGTCCATATGCATCCCCGGCCAGAAGTATCCCGCGTTGTTTAGCTTGGCTACCACAGCGCGGGGGCCTGCGTGTATTCCACAGATGCCTTCGTGAACCTCCCTTAGGAGGTAGTCAGCATCTTGGTTGTCCACGCATCTTAACAATGGGCCAAGAAAGTTACGTCTGTAAAGGGTGTCATTGACCAGCTGATAATTCAGTGCTTTACAGCGTAGTTTTCTTGCCTGTGACTTTGACTCTGGTAGCGTTCCTGCTTCAAGGTATTTTATTATTGGGGTCATCCATGTTTCTGTACCGGTTTGGATGACACAAATTTCCTTGTGCGGGACTGATGGTGTTTCGAGGAGTTCAACGCGGATATCCTTTCCCAAGTGGGTGAAGGCCAGTGATGCAAGCTTGCTTAACGCATCCGCAGATTTGTTTTCGCTGCGCTTGACGTGTATCACTTTACAATCATTAAAATCGCGCATGATTGCTTTGGCCTGGGCAAGGTATAGGGCCATTGTGTCATTCACAGCCGTGTACGTCCCGTTTATTTGGTTCGCCACTAGCATGGAATCTACATGGGCTTCCAAATTTTTTACACCCATTTTACGCGCAATCCTCAACCCGGCCAGGAATGCTTCATATTCAGCTTCGTTATTCGTACTTGGAAAATCCAGCCGAATAGCATAAGTATATTCCTGGCCTGCTGGATTTGTTAATTTTAACCCTGCGCCTGAACCCTCGTTACTAGCTGCTCCATCAGTGTAGAGTCGCCAGACCTCATTGATTTCGTGTGCTGGGGAGGGTTGAACCTCCTCCTGGCACTCTTTCTCCCGTGAAGCGGGGACTTCTGCAATAAAATCAGCCAGGACCTGGCCTTTAATGGCTGGTCTCGGCTTGTATTGAATCGCATATTCTCCCAATTCAATTGCCCATTTGGCTAGACGTCCCGATAACTCGGGTTTGCCTAGAACATTTGAGAGTTTGAAGTTGGTGAGAATAGTGATTGGGTGGCCCTGGAAATATCGTCTCAACCTGCGTGAAGCGTGTATAAGTGCCAAGACCAGTTTTTCCAGGGTAGAGTACCGGGTTTCCGCGTCTGCCAGCACGCGGCTAACATAATAGATTGGCATCTGGATGCCTTTTCGTTCTACAAGCAGGACTGCCCCGGTTGCTCTATCTGTTGCGGAGAGGTATAGGATTAACCCCTCCCCCGCTTGTGGTGCTGTGAGTGTTGGGAGTTCGATCAGGCGTGATCGAATCTCCTGAAAAGCTGCTTCCGCTTCTGGTGTCCAGCGGAAGTGCGTTTTCTTTAAACAATTTCTTAGCGTTGACACAAATGGGAACGACCTATCCGCATGGTTTGCCAAAAAGCGGTTAAGCGCGACTAGTCGTCCATTCAGTGTTTGAGCCTGTTTTATGGTGGTAGGTGATTCCATTTTGACAATGGCTTCGACCTTTTCAGGGTTCGCTCTGAAGCCATCTTTGGTAATAATGACTCCCAAGAACTTCCCTTCTTCCACCCCAAATGAACACTTGCTCGGGTTGAGCTTCATGTTTATCTTTCTGAGCGTGTTGAAAGTTTCCTCAATGTCTTTCAACATCGCCTCTGGCTCGGGGCTCTTGATGACCAAATCATCCATATAGACTTCCAAGTTTCTCCCAATTTGGGCGTGAAACTCTTTGTCCATTAGTCGTTGGTACGTGGACCCCGCGTTCTTAAGTCCGAATGGCATCATTTTATAACAAAATGTGCCATCGGGCGTCCGAAAGGCGGTTTTGTCCTGGTCATCTACAGCCATGTGGATTTGGTGGTACCCCTTATACGCATCCAAGAAGCATTTAAGGCGAAATGGTGCCACCGAATCCACCTTGAGATCAATTTCTGGCAACGGATAACAATCTTTGGGGCATGCTTTATTCAAATCTTTGAAATCTATGCACATGCGCCATTGTTTGTTATTCTTCGGTACCATTACGGGATTTGCAACCCACGTTTGATATTTGCTAACGCGCACGATGCCCGCATCAAGGAGTTCCTTGACTTGGGTTCTGCACGCGTTGGTTTGCTCGGGCCCCATTACTCTGCGCTTTTGTACGATCGGCGTAACGGCCGGATCGCATTTGAGCTTATGCTCTGCCTTACCCCGGGGTACACCAGTCATGTCGGCTGGTGTCCACGCGAAGATGTCTGCGTTTCGCTGCAGTAAGCGCTTGAGTAAGGTGCGTGTTGGATCAACAATTGTCGGGCCAATGGTAACGGCCTGATCGGGATATTTCCCATTGAATGCCCACTGTTCAGGTTCAGTGACGGTTTGTTTGGCCATCTTCGGTTTGGGTTTAGAGGAGACAGATGCGATGCATACCTGGGGAATGCCCGTGATCATCGCTACGCCTTCAGTTGTTGGCCATCCCATCATGCCGTGGACTGAGGATACCACGGCGTTGAATCTTGCCATCCCGTCTCTCCCGAATAGGATGTCATACGTATGATGTGGTTTTTTCATTACAACAAAATCCACATCCTCCGTGCGTGAATAATTCCCATCGGTGAGAGTGACGGGGAAGGATAGGGTGCCCAAGGGAGTGTTCATGCTGCCGTCAAACCCTTCCATTGAAGCGTAGACCGTCTCCAGGCGTTCCTTGTCTTCATCGTCGAGCTTGTCGAAGAACTGCCTGTACATCACTGTCGACGATGCGCCATTGTCAACGAGGGTGCGGGAGGTGATGTAGTGCCCCAGCTGGCTTTTAATGACAATGGGGCCTTCTTTGTTTGGGCCTCCCGGCACTCGCGGGAAGCGCACTTCTGCTTCCTTCCATGCGCATGGTTCGGTCATCGGTCTCTTTCTTCCTCTGACCTTACCATGGACCATGTTGATGCTGATGTCGACGGGCTTTCGTCCGTTACCCCTGTACCTGTTGTCGTTCCTTCCTCCCTTCTTGATAGATGCCACGAGGTGTGCGAGCCTCCCATCCTTGACGAATGTCTCGACGATGTCCCTCAAGGATGTGCACTCCTCAGTGCTATGGCCCTTTGTCCCATGGAAGTCACAAGACTTGCTTTGATCCGCATTAGGTTTCTGTCGGATCGCTGGGGCTTTTGGCCATGGCAGTTTTTCCGTGGCAAATATCTCCGTGACGCTCTTGGTGAGTGGCGTCCAACGGTTTTTCCGGTTTGAAGGGTGCGTGTTGTCCCTTCCGCCAACCAGAGGGCGAGAACTTGAGGGGGTGTCAAAGTTTATCCTTGACTGCCAAATACCTTGCCGCCTCTTTTTGTTTAGCCGGGCGGTTCTCACATTGTTCTCCCTTGTCCTCTGTGTGTAGAGGTTTGTATTCTGGGGGAGATCTCTTCCCAGCTGTTTCTCCGTTTCGGCGAAGCGCTTGGCTGCCGTCATTATGGCATCCCATGTGGATGGCATGCCGTCTTTACCCGTCAGAGTGCGGATAAGTTCTGGGTACTCAGCGCCCTGAATGAAAGCGGCGCGAACGAGGTCTTCGCTGATGTTGCCCAGACTCAGCTTCTTGGAGTTGAAGCGGGTGATGAAGTCCAGTAAGGATTCATCCTCTTCTCTCACACAGTTGAGGATCGTCCACTGCTCCTCAGTGTGCTTCCTCTGTTGACTAAATTGTTGACTGAACTTGTTCTGGAAGTCTGCCCAGTCATAAATGTGGTGGACCGGTAAACGGTCGAACCATGCTCTGGCTGCTCCTACCAGAGTCATCTGGAACATGTAGCACCACGTGGGTTCCGTCCAGTTACTGACGGTTGCCCCCGCAATGAACCTGTTCAGATGGTCATCTGGGTCGGATAGACCATCATATGTGCCAATGTTGGACATTTGTTTGGCACTCCTCGGGGCGATTGCTTCTGCAATGTCCCTTGCAAATTTTGACCTTCCTGCGTTTGTGGCAGTAGGTCTAAAGGCCTTGGAGAAGTCACGCGAGCTTTTTTCCGTGACTGGTTGGAATGCTTCCCCAAAATTCCTTTTTGGCTGGGGATCCGTTTCCTTACGCTTCCCTTTCGCCCTATGGCGAGGGTTCGCGTCGGTGTCGGAGTCTTCCCTCTCGTCGTCCGAGTGCTCGTACTCACTACTCATGTTGAGGTGCTGGCGAGTACTACCGAATTCCTCGGCTTGTTGGACTGAACGCAAGCGTTCGTCCAACTCAGCCTGAAATTCTCGTTGACGTGCCTCGGCCCATGCCTTCACTTGATCAAGTGTTTGGCGAGGGGCTCGAGTTCGTTTTTCCAGCTGGGTATCAGTGAATCCCAGTGGAATATTTACTCCACTTGCCCCTACATGAGTGACTGGGGTAGTGTTCGTAAAATGTACTTCACTTGCCCCAACTTGGGTGGCTGGGGTAGTGTTTGTAAACATTGTGTTGCCGGTGTTTACCCCAGTGGCTGGGGTTGTGGTTACCGGAGTTTCTCTAGTCATCTTGGAAGTTTTGAAAAACTGGAGAAAGATGTAGTTCTAGCTTTATGCACGGATGGCGCCAATGAAGAAACACTAAGTGACCCCGGGCAGATTATGGGTAATCTGGGGGTTAAGTAATGTTTCCCACGAAGGTTAGGTCCAGCAGAGTAAGTTGTACTTCAAGGAACCTGCAAAACAGACACCGTAAGCTCGTCACTGAGAAGGGGGGGTTCCTCCTTGTGACCACCCTCCGGCGTGAGAATCAGTCTATATTGCTCTTTAAATATAAAAGTATATGAATACTATTAGAGCAATTATCAAGTAAGTTATACGAGATAGTAGATGATGAAATGATAATACCATTTGCTGTCTTTTATAGCCGAAGGTGGGTTTCCAAGGGGTTTAGCCGGCCCAACACGCTACCAACTGTAACCTATGCACGTGCCCTACCTGTGAGTGGTGGATAGGTAGCGGCTGACACAGAGCAGGCGTGCCGTGCACTCTTCGTCTTCTACCAACTGCAGGCTAGGCACGTGGTCTGGCAGGAGTTGGTGGGCAGGCGGCGGCTATTGGTCACAGTGCTGTGGCGTGCTGTCTGCCACGCTGCTGTCAGTGAGCTGTCGCATTCTTGGTCAGATCTTTTGTCTTTACCTCGTCAGGTATCACGCAAAAGATCCTCCATCATACAGACTGGCCCATTTTGGCGGGAGTTTTCCCCCTCCCGCCTTTGCTCATTCTTTCAGGTGACACTGAATATTTGTAAGTGTAAAGCCTTATGCGTGTAGCTATGCTGTGCGGGTAGCCTTCCCTGATGGCTTGTATCCGCAACTGCGGGAACAGGCGGGTTACTTTACCATTGGGAGGCTTTTCCCTGCGTATGCAGCTTGCATACTGCGCGTAGGCTTCTCTGAGCATGTTTGGTCCTGCGGGAGTAGATGGTCTTTGCGCAGACATCCTTGTTCAAGGTGAGTCATGCGGGACCAACTGAGCCCTGCTGGGACCTACCTCTTCAAAATTATTGTCGGTAAATAAGTCATACTTTAAATTATTATATTAAAATTCAAGTTGACTTATTTTTTAATTAATTCAATGTCCTATATGAACATAGTTTAATTAAGTATAAATTGCATTAAGTAACTAACAATAATATTTTAAATCATACCCGTAGTTCTTTTAAAATCTAACCATCCTATTTCGAAATTCTTAACGAAAATAACTGCTCACAAGCGTATTATATGTTTTACGTGTTCACCTCCATTGAAACATTTGGCCTCTCATTAAGTAACGAGCAGAGGGGTTGAACTCCCTTTAAAAGCCCATCCCTCAAAAGTTATTGGTTTGGGCGTTAGTTAATGGTGATGTGGGGAACATGTGTTGAAATAATTAACTCGTAAATAGTACTAGAAGAAACATTATTAAAACATATTTAATTAAATTCAAAAGGATACTAAACTTTTTTACAAATTAGAACGCATTTAGCCCTTAATTATCATGAAAAGGTATATATTTTATCCAAGTTAATGTTTATCAAAGTCCTACGTATTTTGACATTAAAGAGAAAATTATAAACATACTTTTTAAATTTTCATGTAGCCTCGTTTTTTCTCTATTATTTAAGAAAAACTATTAATAATAAATAATAAAAAGAAAAAAGACCAACAAGATGATCGTTTAACTAATGATAACATTATAAATGATTCATCTATAAATTTATCTAGTACGCGTAAAGTTTTTTATTAATCATGCTTTGGGGCAGAAATATGTAATTACACCCATGAGTTACTCAAGATTTTCCCACTAAATTAATATTCAAGCAAATACAAGCTTACATGAGCTTGATCCTGAGATCAAGCCTCAATTTAAACTCATTTTAATAAACAAATACGAGTCTAGATTAGAAAAAACTGGTGAACCTAAACGAGCATTTATTATGCATATAAATATACTAGTATTATACAATATAATATATTAAGAAAGTTATCAATATAAACACACATAAAATGTCATGCATATATATAAATAAAATAATTATTAATAATTTGAGCCCAGATGAGATCTAACTTGAAAATTTTGCTATTAAAAAAAAAGCCAAATTACGCAGCTTGTTGTCTATTTTCCTTCTGTATTAATATAAACACTACTTTTTAATAAAATTCAATAAAATCAAGATAACTTTGAAAATAAATCGAGTTGATTTTCCTTTTATATTAATTCAATAAATACTTGTTATTTTGTTTATTATATATCATCGTTTAATTTTTTATGCTTGAACTAAATTAATTAAACATTTCGTTTTTGAGTTTTTTATTCTATATTCTTATCCACATTATTTAAATAATCTTTATGGAACAATCAATGAAAATCCAACCTTCATTCATCCGATATCTCAAAGAGACATACTAATTTATGAAAGTTAAATAACATTTTCTAAGTGCGCGAAAAAGTAGTTTCAACACATGTACTATGTTTAAAGTAACATTTAATAATATAAGTTCAATTAATAACATATTTCTTTAAGGAAACTCGAGTCATTTTTTGTTCGTAAATAAATAACTTTACTTTGTTATTTATATATACAGTTATATTGTAATAATGTTTGCTAAACATATTACAATAAAAACATATTAAATATTTAGTAGTTTGTTCACTCAAGTGTGACAAGTTGTACACATTTAGTTTTTTCATTTGTGTATCAAAGTTACTACTTTAAGCACTAATATACGGTTTGTTTTAACTAAATAGTAAACGCATAACAAGGTTGTTACGCATCTCTCAATGAGAACGGAAAGTCGGAAACCATAGGTTATTAATTATACAACTCATGTATAAATATAATTTAGAGAAAATTACCGTTTGAGTCCTTGGGGTTTTAGGGCGGACTCACACTGGATCCCTGAAAAACAATTGAACTTCATGAATCCCCGTCGTTTAAAACTTGAACACGTTGAGTCCCTCACTCTAACTTCTGTTAACCTGGACGTTAGATGGAGGGTTATTTTTGCCGGTTCCTTTTTTCTGTTACATTGAGGGTTATTTTTGCCAATCTATTCATTATAACATGTATTATAACAGTAAATAAACAACGATGATTCTAACCCTAACTTCACTATCTGAATGTTCTTCTTCTCCAGGATTCAAGCCCTAACCTCACTAACTGGATGTTCTTCTTCACAATCGATCAAAGCCCTAACTCAATTGGATCCACAAGTTACTCTCATCTTTAATTGGAGCCATAATGTCACAGCTTTCTTCTTCTTCTTCTGGGAGATCGAGGTCACATGTTGATGCATCAGATTTGCTTTGCTCTTGTGGTGTGGGTACGTGCTATCGTATATCCCGAACACATGCTAACCCTAGTCGAATATTCTTGTGTTGTGTAAGTAATTCAAATCTCAAATCTCTCTATTAATTAAGAAAAAGAGTAAAAACTGTTAGTTGTTTTGACAGTTATAATGAGGATTATTAAGCTAAGGAACTGTTTACCGGTGGTTTCAAGGCGTTTTGTTGCGTCATCGTTGATGAAACGTGACGTAATAAGCTCCGGTTGTGTTTCGGGCGAGTTAACGGCGAGACGGTTGAAGTTAAGGCGTTTTGTTGCGTCATCACCGGCGAAACGTGACGTAATCAGCTCCGGTTGTGTTTCGGTGAATTAGCGGCGGATCATGTATGTTTTGACGACGCGATCAGTTCCGGTTGTGGTTCCGACGGTGTTTCCGACGATTTAGCTGTGAAGTCTAGTGTGCTACCGACTCTTCTACATCCGAGAGTTGTGATATACGATGGCGTTTGTCATCTGTGTCACCGAGGTGATAATTCTCAATTTGTTTTGTAATTATGAATTTGTTTGTGTGCAGTTTGTAATTTTTTAGATAAAAGTTCGGTATAATTACTTTAAACTATTTTGCTGTTTGTGAAATTGATCAATGAATTGCTGCTACATTTGATCAAGTAATGCTTAAATTTGGTGTTATTGATTATTAGTAAATATTAGATATCTTAGTTCTAGTTAGGAGTGTCAGAAACTATTCAATTTGGCTGAAGTTTATAATAATCTACAAATTATATAAACTGTTTGTGAAATTGAACAAATAATGCTTGGATTTAGGATGTTGATGGAGAGGTATCATAGTTGCTGCTTGCTTAGCGTAATTGATTTTCTCTAAATTGCTTCTACATTTGATTAAGTAATGTATAAATTTAGTGTTATTGGTTATTAGAGATCTTAGCTCTGGTTAGGACTAACCTCACTATCTGGATGTTCTTCTTCTCCAGGATTCAAGCCCTAACCTCACTATCTGGATGTTCTTCTTCACAATCGATCAAAGCCCTAACTCAATTGGATCCATAAGGTACTCTCGTCTTTAATTGGAGCCATAATGTCACAGCTTTCTTCTTCTTCTTCTTCTTCTGGGAGATCGAGGTCACATGTTGATGCATCAGATTTGCTTTGCTCTTGTGGTGCGGGTACGTGCTATCGTATATCCCGAACACATGCTAACCCTAGTCGAATATTCTTGTGTTGTGTAAGTAATTCAAATCTCAAATCTCTCAATTAATTAAGAAAAAGAGTAAAAACTGTTAGTTGTTTTGACAGTTATGATGAGGATTATTAAGCTAAGGAACTGTTTACCGGTGGTTTCAAGGCGTTTTGTTGCGTCATCGTTGATGAAACGTGACGTAATAAGCTCCGGTTATGTTTCGGGCGAGTTAACGGCGAGACGGTTGAAGTTATGGCGTTTTGTTGCGTCATCACCGGCGAAACGTGACGTAATCAGCTCCGGTTGTGTTCCGGTTAATTAGCGGCGGATCATGTATGTTTTGACGACGCGATCAGTTCCGGTTGTGGTTCCGACGGTGTTTCCGGCGATTTAGCTGTGAAGTCTAGTGTGCTACCGACTCTTCTACATCCGAGAGTTGTGATCTACGATGGCGTTTGTCATCTGTGTCACCGAGGTGATAATTCTCAATTTGTTTTGTAATTATGAATTTGTTTGTGTGCAGTTTGTAATTTTTTAGATAAAAGTTCGATATAATTACTTTAAACTATTTTCTGTTTGTGAAATTGATCAATGAATTGCTGCTACATTTGATCAAGTAATGCTTAAATTTGGTGTTATTGATTATTAGTAAATATTAGATATCTTAGTTATAGTTAGGAGTGTCAGAAACTATTCAATTTGGCTGAAGTTTATAATAATCTACAAATTATATAAACTGTTTGTGAAATTGAACAAATAATGCTTGGATTTAGGATGTTGATGGAGAGGTATCATAGTTGCTGCTTGCTTAGCGTAATTGATTTTCTCTAAATTGCTTCTACATTTGATTAAGTAATGTATAAATTTAGTGTTATTGGTTATTAGAGATCTTAGCTCTGGTTAGGACTAACCTCACTATCTGGATGTTCTTCTTCTCCAGGATTCAAGCCCTAACCTCACTATCTGGATGTTCTTCTTCACAATCGATCAAAGCCCTAACTCAATTGGATCCATAAGGTACTCTCGTCTTTAATTGGAGCCATAATGTCACAGCTTTCTTCTTCTTCTTCTGGGAGATCGAGGTCACATGTTGATGCATCAGATTTGCTTTGCTCTTGTGGTGCGGGTACGTGCTATCGTATATCCCGAACACATGCTAACCCTAGTCGAATATTCTTGTGTTGTGTAAGTAATTCAAATCTCAAATCTCTCAATTAATTAAGAAAAAGAGTAAAAACTGTTAGTTGTTTTGACAGTTATGATGAGGATTATTAAGCTAAGGAACTGTTTACCGGTGGTTTCAAGGCGTTTTGTTGCGTCATCGTTGATGAAACGTGACGTAATAAGCTCCGGTTATGTTTCGGGCGAGTTAACGGCGAGACGGTTGAAGTTATGGCGTTTTGTTGCGTCATCACCGGCGAAACGTGACGTAATCAGCTCCGGTTGTGTTCCGGTGAATTAGCGGCGGATCATGTATGTTTTGACGACGCGATCAGTTCCGGTTGTGGTTCCGACGGTGTTTCCGGCGATTTAGCTGTGAAGTCTAGTGTGCTACCGACTCTTCTACATCCGAGAGTTGTGATATACGTGGCGTTTGTCATCTGTGTCACCGAGGTGATAATTCTCAATTTGTTTTGTAATTATGAATTTGTTTGTGTGCAGTTTGTAATTTTTTAGATAAAAGTTCGATATAATTACTTTAAACTATTTTGCTGTTTGTGAAATTGATCAATGAATTGCTGCTACATTTGATCAAGTAATGCTTAAATTTGGTGTTATTGATTATTAGTAAATATTAGATATCTTAGTTCTAGTTAGGAGTGTCAGAAACCATTCAATTTGGCTGAAGTTTATAATAATCTACAAATTATATAAACTGTTTGTGAAATTGAACAAATAATGCTTGGATTTAGGATGTTGATGGAGAGGTATCATAGTTGCTGCTTGCTTAGCGTAATTGATTTTCTCTAAATTGCTTCTACATTTGATTAAGTAATGTATAAATTTAGTGTTATTGGTTATTAGAGATCTTAGCTCTGGTTAGGACTAACCTCACTATCTGGATGTTCTTCTTCACAATCGATCAAAGCCCTAACTCAATTGGATCCATAAGGTACTCTCGTCTTTAATTGGAGCCATAATGTCACAGCTTTCTTCTTCTTCTTCTGGGAGATCGAGGTCACATGTTGATGCATCAGATTTGCTTTGCTCTTGTGGTGCGGGTACGTGCTATCGTATATCCCGAACACATGCTAACCCTAGTCGAATATTCTTGTGTTGTGTAAGTAATTCAAATCTCAAATCTCTCAATTAATTAATAAAAAGAGTAAAAACTGTTAGTTGTTTTGACAGTTATGATGAGGATTATTAAGCTAAGGAACTGTTTACCGGTGGTTTCAAGGCGTTTTGTTGCGTCATCGTTGATGAAACGTGACGTAATAAGCTCCGGTTATGTTTCGGGCGAGTTAACGGCGAGACGGTTGAAGTTATGGCGTTTTGTTGCGTCATCACCGGCGAAACGTGACGTAATCAGCTCCGGTTGTGTTCCGGTGAATTAGCGGCGGATCATGTATGTTTTGACGACGCGATCAGTTCCGGTTGTGGTTCCGACGGTGTTTCCGGCGATTTAGCTGTGAAGTCTAGTGTGCTACCGACTCTTCTACATCCGAGAGTTGTGATATACGATGGCGTTTGTCATCTGTGTCACCGAGGTAATAATTCTCAATTTGTTTTGTAATTATGAATTTGTTTGTGTGCAGTTTGTAATTTTTTAGATAAAAGTTCGATATAATTACTTTAAACTATTTTGCTGTTTGTGAAATTGATCAATGAATTGCTGCTACATTTGATCAAGTAATGCTTAAATTTGGTGTTATTGATTATTAGTAAATATTAGATATCTTAGTTCTAGTTAGGAGTGTCAGAAACTATTCAATTTGGCTGAAGTTTATAATAATCTACAAATTATATAAACTGTTTGTGAAATTGAACAAATAATGCTTGGATTTAGGATGTTGATGGAGAGGTATCATAGTTGCTGCTTGCTTAGCGTAATTGATTTTCTCTAAATTGCTTCTACATTTGATTAAGTAATGTATAAATTTAGTGTTATTGGTTATTAGAGATCTTAGCTCTGGTTAGGACTAACCTCACTATCTGGATGTTCTTCTTCTCCAGGATTCAAGCCCTAACCTCACTATCTGGATGTTCTTCTTCACAATCGATCAAAGCCCTAACTCAATTGGATCCATAAGTTACTCTCGTCTTTAATTGGAGCCATAATGTCACAGCTTTCTTCTTCTTCTTCTGGGAGATCGAGGTCACATGTTGAAGCATCAGATTTGCTTTGTACTATGTAGACATGTAATTTCTGAATTCTAATTGTTGGCTTGAAGCCGAATGTTTGTCAATTTAAATTGTGTTAACATGAATCTTTGTATGTTTGTCAACTGTGTTAACATAAAAGCGGGCCAATTTAAGTGATGCAATATTTTAACAAATAATAACAAATATTTGACATTTTCTTGTTTGTGTTTGTATCACGTGCAGCAATAATAACAAATATTTGACATTTTCTTTGTTTATCTGCATACATAATTACATGGTCAAAAAAGAAAAAAGTATACCTTGAGAAATCTTTAACACTAAAAAATCCACTTTAACACAATTGTAACACAAAAAAGTCAATACCAAAACACTAAAAAGTCAACCATAGCACTAAAAGTAAATACCAGTACACAATTGTAACACAAAAAGTCGATACCAAAACACTAAAAAAGTCAATACTATCATCCACGTTGTTCACTTGTGTTTGTCATCTCGCCATTACCAGTGCACCTTCTACGATTATGACCAAAACCACCACACGTACCGCATGCTACCGTGTTTCTTTTCTTGTCATTTTACCTCCCTTAGAAAACACTTTCTCCACCTCTTCAACTCTTTTATTCCTTTTATCCTTAGCCGACCTCTTGTTCTTCTCATCCCATGACTTTTTTCTCTTTTTCTTTGGCCTCCCAATCTATGCAAAAGGCCCACACTTAATTGTAAAATACTAAACACGTTTATTATTTAACAATACTAGTTTTAAAGTTACCTGTTTATGATGTTTTGGCGGTATTAGTGTTGTTGGACACTGTGAAGGCATCCAATAATCTTCACTTGGGACTGGCATAATTTGGTTATCATACAAATTTTTCCAAGTTTTTAACCAATAAGCCTCAGACACTCATTGCTCGGGCATGCCAACATTCATATTATTGATAGACATGTCATTTATCGCTGCCACTGCATGTTTACACGGCATCCCTGTCAAATCCCACATCCTACAAGTGCATGTTTTGTATTTCACGTTCACCATCCATTGAGATCTTATACTAGTCACCTATCAATATAAAAAAACAACTTTAGAATCCAAAATAAAAATAAGAAATGACATGTAATAGTATTTTACCTGGTAATTATGAGCATCCACCATAAGAACACTCAATTGTGATGCCTCAGACTTTATATCTTCAAACGTTTTTGTAGCATTTGGTGTTAACGAGCCTGCAGCCTTTGACACCATCTTTCTCACAATGACAATCCTCTTTGTCATGAACTCTCTGATATACTCTAAGCATGTGATCACAGGCTTGTCCCTTGCTCCAACCAATTGCTTGTTAAAACTCTCACACATATTATTCAGTTGAATATCAGACTTTGCCCTACCTGAATAATGGGTTTTTGACCATGTTTTAGCTGGAATCTGGTTGAGCCAATCATATAAAGTAGCATCTGCTTCCTTTATCCTTCCATAGCTTTCAAATAGTAAGGGATAGAAGTGGCACCGGCTGCTTTCAAGAACATGTTTTTGAATACATCTCCTCGCCATTCCTTTTCATGTTGTCATGGATGTGTCTAACGCAAAACCGATGCTCAGCCCTAGGGAATACCTTTTCTAATGCTTGAATTAAGCCCTAAATAGCATTGACAACAAATAAAAATATGATTAACAACAATACAACATAAAAACAGCATTAACAGCACAAAAAACAACATTGACAGCACAAAAAACAGCATTAGCAGCACAAAACAGCATTAACAGCACAAAATCAGCATTAGCAGCATAAAAAACAGCATTGACAGCATAAAAACAGCATTTACAGCACAAAAAACAGCATTAATAGCACAAAATCAGCATTGGCAGCATAAAAAACAGCATTGACAGCATAAAAAACAGCATTTACAGCACAAAAAATAGCATTAACAGCACAAAATCAGCATTGACAGCATAAAAAACAGCACAAAATCAGCATAAACAACATAAGAAACCGCATTAACAGCAACAAAATAGCTTAGAAAACAACATTAACAACATTACCTTTTGACGGTCACTAATAAAAGTGAAGTTAGCATTGGTGGGAAAATCAAGAGTATCTCTAAGGCACTCTAAGAACCATGTCCATGAGTGCATAGTTTCAGCTTCCACTAGTGCAAAAGCAACCAGATAAATACAGTTGTTACCATCAATACTTACTGAAGTCAAGATTTAACCTGGAAATGGGCCTTTCATAAAACATCCATCTAGCCCCAAAAATTCTCTTCCCAACATTTGAAATCCTCTCTTTGTAGCACCATAACAAATATAAACCCTCCTGAATTGCCTAGTAGGACTGCTAAGGTCATGACATGGTTCGACATCTATTTTAACATGGCTACCGGGATTAGCTTTTAGCAGTTGTTGAAGGTAGGCTCTTAGCACACCATATTGTTGTATATAATCACCATCCTTTTTATCATTAGCAATCTTCTTTGCTCTTCTCACTTTCACTTCTGAAACATGGATCTGATGCTTCTTTTGGATTTTGTCTTGAAGAGATTTAACAGGGATTGTAGGATTGCTTTCAATTTCCGACTCTACCTCTTTTGCTATGGCGCCCATTGTGTATAGCCCAACAACCCTAGTTTGAAGACACTTATGTTTGTGGGAGATTGTCTTCACACACCACTGATCTGAAATGGATCGTCTTGAGATCTGCATTGCCCAAGGACAAGTGGGTTTAGTTTTCCTTTTTTTTGCACTTTGAGCCTTAAGGTTTTCCCCAGTTGGCAAGTTTGAATCCTCACCACTAATCAAAGTAGGATTCTTACCCAAACACACTACTCTGTATCTTATATTGTCATTTTTCTTAATGTAAAAATCTCTTCTTGAGGCCACTGCATATGTTTTAACCATTTCATTCATCGTATCCTTATCTTCAATTAACTGACCAACATAGAATGGACATACATCACTCCAAGGCCCAGCACTAATTGCTTTCCTTCTTATCCTCTGTTTCACCGTATTCAACACAGTGGAATTATTTTCATCACTATACACAATGTCAAACTCAAGACTTTTCTCATGTTCGTCATCTTCAAAATCATCTAGTGCATTATCTGTGGCATTATAAACTTCAACGAAATCGGCATCAACATTATTTTTGAAGACTGTCATATCTACTTCTACATCTTCTAAATACTCATAACCAATTTCTTCAATAGTGTAATCTGAGTCATCCTCAGTTTCATATGAACCTGATTCATGTGAATCAGTTTCATTACCCTCTTCCTCATTCAACCTATTTGATGTGTTCTATATCAACATCAACTACCTCGTGTCCCTTTTCATTTGCAAACTGATTTTGGGATGCAAACGATGCATTATTTATCAAACGTGAATGCCCATGTTCCACATATATATCAACCACCTTAATTCCACCTTTGACAATGTCAAAAATTTTCTTAAAATCAAATTTATCACATAGTGGATGTATACCCCAGTCCATACACACATTCGGTTCTCTATAATGAAAGTAAAGTACCTCGTTAGGAGGATATCCTAAATTCCTTGCCATATCGACCAAATCACCCTTACCAATTTTTCCAACCTCCACATTATCGATGAAAACTGATCGACCTCCCCCGTAGGCTCTACAAGGAAATTGAGAAAACTCGCCCCCAAGAAAAATATTAAACGTAAACAGGTTGTTATCATCTATAATTAAAAGTCAAAAAATCAATCTTTGTTTATAACTTGAACTAATGACACAAAATTGTTTATAACTTGAACTAATAACACACAAAAAAACCCAAATTTGGAACTTTGGTTTGTGCCGACGACAGAAAACTCCTCGTCAGGAAGACGAATCCTCCATGCTCCACGGCCCATGGAAGAAGATGGAGAACGGAGAAGAAGACCAACAATGATGAAGAAGAATGAGAACCCTAATCTTTGTTTCAATTTCACAATGAAGACCAACGATTCTGATGTATGAAGAACATGGGGGAACGATGGTTGTACGTCGACTGCAATTTTGGTTAGGGTAAATTAAGTTTTACACTGGGTAAATGTAATAGAAATAGGAATTGGCAAAACTAACCCTCCATCTAACGAAACTGGCAAAAATAACCCTCCATCTAACGTCCAGGTTAACAAAAGTTAGAGTGAGGGACTCAATGTGTTCAAGTTTTAAACGACGGGGATTCATGAAGTTCAATTTTTTTTTCAGGGATCCAGTGTGAGTCCGCCCTAAAACCCTAGGAACTCAAACAATAATTTTCTCTATAATTTATCTTGTACGCAACTAACTTTTTAATAACTTTCTCTAATATATATCATTTTAAGACATTTAACTATGCTTTTCTAATTTGGGAAATGTACTTTTGTTTTTCCTTACAAATAACGACATACTCAAAACGGTATCAATGAGAAATATGTTGCTACCTTTACAAAGACAATAATTGAATAACATGAGGGTTCCGTTGGCTCAAATTCTAACATCATTAGAGCATTCCCAAGCCATCCCGAAAAAATATGTGAAGGAAATTAGTAAATTATAGGGTGGAGTTTTGAATTGTTGTGAGTGTAAATTATAGGATGGAGAGAGAAATGTAGTGATTTTTTGTAAATTTGGGGAAACAAAGTTTGCCCCTATTTATTTTCTAATATTTGTTGAATTTGTTGTGAGTAGAGTAAAGAGAAAACTGTAATTATAAAAGTATAAAAAATATTATTTAATTAAACAACAAAGAGAAAAATAGTGTTTTATAGTGTAAATATAGAAATAAAGATAGGGGACGGGCTGAGAATGCTCTTAGGGATGGCAACGGGTCGGGTTCGGGCCGTGTATTAGTAATCCTATGCCCATACCCGTTTGTAAAACTGTGTCCCATAACCGGCCCATTACCCATCGGGTTCCGGGCATACCCGTTGGGACTTTCAAGTACATTTTTTAATCGTTATATTTATTTTATACCTTTTATTCATACAAAAATTATTACAAAATTAAATATAATGCATTTCATACATAAAAGTGTGACAATAAATAAATAGTATTATTATAACTTTTATATATATTTTTATATATGTGTTTCGCAACCTATGAAACACAAAGAATTTTTCGGATATACAATTCAGGTACGTAGTGCGGGTAAACGGGTATGTGTTTTCGGGTAATCGGCCGGGTATCATCTAATCCCATACCCTGCCCGTACCTGCGAAAATTTTTAAAACCTAATTCCATACCCGGCCTATACCCATCGGGTTTCGGATATACCAGTCCCATTTGTTTCGGGTTTTGGGTATGGCATTTTTGTCATCCCTAAACATCATATTCTATATATTTTGTTTTAGTACCATAAGAGGATAGAGGTATATAAATAACTTAAAATACTTTGTCAAAAAATATAATTTAAAATCCCTGTAATTGTAAACAGACAATTTATATATCGTGAAAGAAAAAATTATATGGCCTATTAAGGACATGATTTTGATTTCAAAATAGTCTAGCTTTAAGTTATAAAAAATAGGGATAATGTAATGGCACTCGTGCGGGTCCATTGATGCGTGTAGAACTCTTCCATCAGGGACTTAATTAGAACAAGTAGATAATTTAACAAAATTTATTAATCAATTTTTTTAGAGTATGATTACGTAGTGTAAATATAATATTGATAATTTAAATCCACATTTAATAAAAGTTAGTATTATTTTTATAGCTTTTGGATTGATGTAACACACATGTCTCTCTTATTTTGAGTATCTAGGTTTTGTTTTTTTGATCGATATAGCAAGTACTCATATCATAAGAACCAATTTTAAAGTTAGGTTTTGAGTTTTTTAAGGTTCAATTTTTCAAAACATAACTTTTTGTTATTTACATATAAAATGACGCGTGTGCTTTTTAATCAGCGTTTTTCAAAACCGTGCCATCACAAACACACAAAATCACTCATTAGTTAGATTATACATCACTAAGGGGGTATTTGAGATTGCTTATTTTCATCAACTTATAACTTATAAACTTTTTAAAAAGTAATAAGATGTTTGAAATTGCTTATATTGTGAGAGGAAAAGTTTCATAAGTTACAATGTTGTAACTTATTAGCTTAATAAAAAATTATAAAAATGTAAAATAAGGAATCCCAAACACCCCCTAAAATATATAAGATAAAAACTCATGTGAAGTGAACTAAATAAATGGGATGTCTTTATAGATTGTACATAAATGATAAAATATGTGTTAAAAAAATATATAAATATTAAAAAAAAATGTATGAATAACCATTGTATAAATAAAAGGATCGGAGATGGTCGGGCGTGTGCGTGAAAAATTAGAGCTACGGAGGCGGGACCCATAATGTGTCAGATGCAGTTCTTCACCACATGAGCCTAGTCTGTATAGAATCTCCATTGGAGTCTGTGCCTTCTTTTATTATAAACTTTAAATATATTATGTAAATTTCAAGTAAATATTGTAAGTTGATAAAAGTAAAGAATTAAACAATAAACACAAAACGGGTAGACACTCGTGAATTAATCCAGATATTGTCTCGTTAACGTATGAATCGAGTCAAACTCAAAACTAGTTTGAGCTTGAGCAAAAGCATTTTTATATATATAGTACCTTCTAAATGTTTAAATAGGTGTATTAGAAGTATGCACATAGAAATTACGAAATGAAAATCTTAAACATGATAGTTATAATTTTTAATTTGTAATGCGAGTGGTTAAAGTTTTATTATTTATATAATCTTCTGCATATGACTATCAAATATGATAGTCATAATTTTTAATTTGTAATGCGAGTGGATACAATATCTTAATGCAATGAGTTTTATATTTTACTATACGGGATGCCAATAATTTTTCAATACACCTTTAAGTTTAATTAAGTTTAGTCTTTAAAACAACCTCTTGACACATGGCTAACACCTTTTATTTTCTTTTGTTTTCCCTTATATGAATTTTTCAATATGTTTTATAAAATTTTAAAATACACCGTTGCGACGTGCTCATTTCTATTTAGTTTCCGTGTAGATTCATTCAAAATGGAGTTGTGCGTAATAATGTACATGTGATCGAAGCACAAATGTACATACATGCCGTCAAGAATGCTTCAAGGTTTTTTTTTACAGTTTTTTTCTTTATAACATTTAAAATAAGTTTTTTTTTGAATGTGTTTATTTTAAAAGTGTTTCAACGTGAATATATTGTTGTATACATATTCAAACTCTTCTTTTTCCATGTTTCCTTCGCCACAACGCGCATGGTAGGTTAACGTAAATGTTTTGATTTTATTTTATATAGTTTCGAAAGAATTAATATTTCTTTGAAGTTTAATGTATTCAACCTGTGAGTCTTTATTCCATTTTTAACTAATTGGAGAATCGTTTTTATACATGCTTATTTTTTATGTTACACAAGTGTTTAGTATAAAAACATTTAACTCAAACATAAGATTTCTATATCTAATTATAAAGTTGTAAGTCCATTATTTAATGGTGTTATACTGTTATGTTTGCACGGCACACACGAGGGTCGTGTGTCAGGCAGCCGGCATGGCCGGCCCCAACACCAAACCATCACAAGTACATTTCAAATTATCCAATAGTGATTTTGATACAATAATATTATTTAAGACTTTTCTTTTCAAAGTAATTTAGATACAATTGTAATTTATGTTAACATACCAATTGGATAAATTTCAATTAAAATGAATAATAAAGTACTTAAAGGTTGATAAAAGGTTGCAATATTTATGACCAGTACTCAATTTGTTCTATAGTCATAAAGATGCTATAAATATGTCTACACAACTACATAGGCAGGAGCAGTACTTTATAGGAAAATACTTAGATGCTAGGTTAATTAGTTGATATAAACCATTTATTTTTATAGGTTAACATAACACATCAACAAATGCCACGACTCATGAATGAAATAATTAGTGTCTTACGATGTTACATATGTCATTGATACCTAAATTCTTTTCCCTTGCACATTGCAACTTGTTATATGGTATAACAACACATTAACACATGACATGACCTACCAAGGGCCACTTAGTGTTATGATCTCTCATATGCCATTAACACGTAAAAAAAACTTTATGACCTAAGGGGGGACGGGGCGGTGCGTGATGGAGCTCCCATCACGCGTGGTGGGTTTTTCCACACCGCCGCCGCTACCTTGTCACGCGAAATCGAGGAGGTTTGCGTGATGGCCATCACGCGTGAGATGGGGTGGAAACCAAGAAATCTATCCGTTGGGAGGGGGGTGGTTATGACCGTTGGGGGGAGCCATCGCCGGAATGATGGATCGCCGGAAGTGATGGGTCACCGGAAAAATAACAGGGAAGAAGGAGTGGGTCACCGGAAGTGATGGATCAAAGGAATCGATGTCGGAGGTGGGTGTGGGGCGTTTGTTGGTGGATTGAATTGGGGTTTTGGATCTGGGTTTGGTGGGAGTCGGGTCGGGTTGATCGGAAGGTGGTGGTGGTGGTGGTGGTGGTGGTGGAGGTGGTGGGTCGAATCATCCGTCGGATGAGTGTTCGGCTTCGTCGCCGGAGGATGAATTGGCGGCCATTGGTGGTGGTGGTGGTGAGATTAGGGTTTGTGAGAATTTGGGGGAATTGGTAGAAGGTGGTGATGGTGAGTATATGTATATGTATATGTATATATATATATATATGTGGGTGTATATATGTATATGTGTGTTTGAGTGTTGAAGGCTAAAGGTAAACACGATAAACACGAGACATTGGACAAAAACAAAACAAAAAAAAAACAAAAAAATTCCATCACACACGACCACCCATAGTAAAAAACCATCACATATGATGGATTTGACGTTGGTGATGTGGCACCATTTGATTGGGTGGGGTGTGTGATGAGTGATGCCACCACATCCACCACCCCTCCCCCTAATATGACTTGCTATACTATATGGTAAAACAATAAATTAGCAAATGAAACGACATGTTTAAGGTCCACTTAGTGAACCTATGATAACACACGAAAGAACACCTGTGGTTAATGTTTTGACAAATGTAACTTGTTAGTGTAAAACAACACATCCATTAACGCCCACTTAGTGGACTTGTGGTCTAACCTATGCGGCTATGCCCTTTAACACCTAAATGATTTATTCCAATACAATGTGACTTGTTATAGTCTGAAAATAACAAGTGAACACATGACACAATTCATCGAAACAACACGTTAACACTTATGTCGTTAAGAACAACTTAGTGGTCATATTATCAGGAGTAGTTGCTAAGTCGTTGGTGATTAACGAGGGACATTACACATGCAAAGGAACATGTTGTTCATAACTTAGGTTAATACTTTAGAATACGTTGAATAAAGTTTGAATAAAGGACAAACTGTTGTTCATAACTTAGGTTAATACCTCCTGCTAACCATTGACTAACCACCGTGATGGGATACACCCATTTTTTTTTTTTCGCTTGATTGTCAACGAGTTGCTCCGCTCGGTTTCGGTTTGTAAATAAGCCAAGCAATGAGTAAAGGTCCGTTCAGGTTGGTTCAACTCAAATATTTGTAATTTATTTTATATTTAATTGTGTATGCACAAATATATAATTTGTTTTTATAATTATCTTGAATATTGAAATGTTGAATATTTAAAATATAATTATTATGACTTTTTTTTAAATTTTTTCAAGTACTTTAAATATAATTAATAATTAAAAATTGTTATATTTAATATTCAATATTTCAATATTTAAGATAGTTATAAAGACAACTTATGTATTTGTACATATTTAATTATATACATAATTATTCTTTAATTTTTAGTTGTTTATATCCAACTTCAAACATTGATTTTATAAAAATTAAAATTTGCAAGATACTACTAGTTTTTTTAAAAGCTAACAATTGATAATCATGTACATTCTATTCAACTTCAAACTTGTTTGGTGTAAAAAAAACTTTAAAGGGAAAAAAAGTAATGCTTAGAAACTCGCTCAATATCGCTAAAAAATGTTAGGAAAATACTCACTTGATTTTGGCTCGGTTCAACTTTGAGCCGATTGGCTTGGTTCGTTCAGTAACGAGTCAAGCAATGAGCAAGCTCTTCCTCGATTCATCTCAGCTTGTGAACAAACCGCTCTCAGCTATAACTGACCCCGTTGTAGATTGTTTCCTATCTTTGTTTTGTTTTTTAATTTAAATATTGTCGGCACGTATATAGTTGTTACTAATATGTAATAATGTGTATATATGTGTGTGTTTATATGATTAGTAATTAATCTAATATACGCTAATCATTGAAATTGTATATATGTGTATATGATTAATATTAAGTCTAATATGGTCATGGTTCACACATAGAGTATTGATACATAGAAAGGTAACTCATTAGGGATAGTTCTTCGTATTAGATGAACTTATTCCAGACATCAAAATTTAATACACATGGAAAAATAAGTGAAGCTTCATTTGTATAAATACAGTTTCATTCCTAGTTATACATTCTCGCTAAAAGCGTCATATACATTGAGCCAACAACATGTGAAAATCGTCTGGTGAATGGTTAAAAACCTTAATTTTTTTTATTATGAATACAGTGGATGCAAAAACCTTGAAGATTGGTAACTAAGTTTTAAAAAAGTGTTCCAATTAGATCACTCAACTTTAAAAAGTGTTTCAATTAGGTCAGTTAACTTTCATATTTTATTAAATTAAAGGTTTTAACATGTTTTTTTAACGCTTTTAATTTTTGTTTCACATAGAAAATATTTTTATCTTTTTTTTTATGTTAACGTTAAGTGGCGGCATGGATTTTATTTTTTATTTTTGAATTTTAATATACTTAACGTTTTTTAATTTTTTAAATATATAACTACCTATATTGCAAATTCCGACCCTCATCTTATCCTCCATTTCTTTATTAACAAACAAAAAAATCGGTGAGACTCGATTTGAAGATTTAGTGACCCGATTTGAGAAAAATATGCATGAGTAACCTAATTGGAACACTTTTGAAAGTTGATTACTATTCTATGAGAAGAGTCAAAGTTTCTTTGTGTTTATGTGACGATTGCTATTTATTGCCTTACATAGGATGATTCTAACTTTAATATAGAGTGTTGTAAAGAATTTGTGCATGTTACTTCATGAGACATGTTCAAAGCAATTGCACATAAAAAACTTACAGACATTGCACCATTTGTAAGTTGTAATAAGCTTTCCCGAAACTCAATGGAATACCTAGGAAGCTTGGTGTGTTTTTTTGTCATTAACATGTTCTTTAAGACTGACTATTACGAAGTTTGTCTATTAGTGAAATAATGGGGCACGAACTGTTCGAGCTGTTCGTGTGTTGCTTTATAATCTCTAGGCACATGAACTGTTGACCATGCCGCATAATGAACTTCAAGCAACGATACAAAGAAACTGTAGCGTGTATTCCCAATTTACACACTTTCGTATCAAAAGCCTCATCATCGAAACTTAACGAATAATCCCATATAAGTTATAATTTGAAATTTGAGAGATGAAGCTACAAGATTGGTGCTTAAAAAAATGTGAGATACAATGTTTATTTATATTTATAAATTATGTTAACCCAAAATATTTGTTAACATAAATTAAGCTAAATTAACAAGCAATTGAGAAAAAAAAAACATGAAGCACACTAAAAACAAGAGAAACCTGAGATCGGTCATGAAAATAAGAAACAAGTGAACACTTTCGATTTTTTGTGTTGCTACTAGGCAATTCTTAATTAATATATATCATATCTAATTAGCTATATGTCATAGCTTATCTTGATCTAAGTAGTGACCTAGAGCACAACTTATCTACTTACACACTAATTGTACGATCGTTTTCAAAACTAACTAGAGTGTATCCAACACAATTGGGTAGCGTACTATAACTGTTTGTCGAATCAACACATAAATCAATCATACCAAGACTAAGTAGATTACATGCATGTGTTTAGCTCTTGCTCGTATGTTTAAAACATAATTATCACTCAAGTAAGACTACAACTTATTAACGGTTATTTTAAGGTATTCAGTTAGTTGCATTGACGTAACCTATATTGATATATAGTGTGTGGAATGACCGCATGACACCACAGGCAAATCAACATTAATTGGTCTTAAGATTAACACAACCAATCAATTGTCACAAAGATATACACGAATTATAATTCTCACGTTTCTAACATGCAAAATATTAAATAGTACTGGGCCACTGGCCAGGGCTGATCCCCACGAAACTGCCTCCTTTTATTTATGTGGGCCTTCGGCCATTTATCCAGCCCACTAATAATGATGACAAACAAACAATTAAGTCTAGCACTGACCTTAGTTCAAAATTTCAAATTTACCCAAAATATTCATCCCATTTATAAAGTCAGGTCAAGAGAGAGTCTCTTTCCGATTAGTGCATCTCGCACTTCCAAATCATTCCGAGTTAGAAAAAGTCAGTTCCTTCCCTCCCTTTTACTTTTTCTAGGGTAAAGTCCTCTTAAATGGATTACTAGTTTCTTCCTTCGCAATCAATGCTAACTCTATCTTCCTCTCTTATCATTTAGGAGATTTCCCCAGTCCATAAAGAACTGTAGTTACATACAGCCCTCAAAAGAGAAAAAGAGAAAGAGCTATGAGTTCAAGTAAGAAAGTGAAAGTTCAGTCCTCACAGTTTCCCTATCCCACTGAAAGACAGCAACAATCTAGCTCCTCGTACGACTTCTCTCAGTAAATACCATTCTCTTAGTTAGGTAGTAAGTAGATAGACGGATTAGTACTTTTACCCAGGGGTAGTCTTCCTTGTCGCCAAAGAAGAATGAGAATTGATAAAGTTTTCTTTTTATTTATGGACTACAACGACCTAAAGTAGCTAAATAAGTAGTGAAAGTAAGCTCCTGGCTAAAAACTCTGTTGTTATTTTACTACGTAAGTTGACTTCGTTATTTCTTTTTTTGCCATCTATTTGATAAAGGCATGCAAAAGGACCGAAATTTAAATAATCTGTTCGTGAACAACACCAAATCATTCAATGGTTTCCATCTCCAGTCACTACCCAGATAGCCGAGACTGAGGTTACTAGACACTCGAAATGAATCCCACTCCAGTCCACGGTGCTTTTAAAATTACACCTTCTTAATTAGGTTTCAGTTTGTGTTAGGTATGTGACCTATTTAGGTACACATCCCTGATTGACCATTACGATTTTTAAACGGTCATAAATTTTTCCTACATTAATATACTTTTTTTTTAATAAAAGTTGTACTATATAAACAAAATTTTATTCTCTTTAATTTAAAGATAGTATTGTTGTCGTTTTCTCAATTAAAAAAGAATAACATGATATGTATGGATTTTCATTACCCGGTTTTAACAATTTTTAAATTAAACATGTGTGTCAAACCGAGACTTCTTCCGTCCCATTATAAGTGTCAAGATTTCCTTTTTTATTTATCCCATTATAAGTGTCCACTTTCAAAATTTATTAGGCAATTTTCAAGTTTACCCTTAGACACAAACAACTAACATTAATAAACAATATTGATCACTGGTAAAAAAAACATCAAATAAGACGGTTAAGGGAAACTTTTAAGGCGGTTTTGAAGAAAACGTCATATTTGAGACTTAAATTTATTTTTTAAATTAATTAAAATTATTGAAACCGCCTTATTTTATAGACCCGCCATATTTGATAGTGTGATAAACCATTACTCATATTAAACCGTCTTATTTGAATCATTCAATATTTACTAATTATTGAATAATTTAATATTTACTAAATATTAGGTGCTAACCGCCATATTAGGTTAATAAATAAAGAAGTAAATGTTAAATTGTATTCTTTTAGTGTTTAAATAATAAGATAATTCTTTTAAAATTTGAAAAAAAAACTATATATATGCTTTGTAAATTTGAAATTGTTTATTACTATTATATTTCTAGTTCTAATTTGTTGCATTTATTATCTATGATCATGGGCAAAACTTTACTATCCAACGTTGTTGTGATCGTGAGCGTATGAGGGCGTCTTTTTTATTGGGTTTCCCGGATAGTCGGGTTTTATTTGTTAGTCGTCTAAAAGAATACGATTGGCATTGATTCCTGATTTTTGTTAAACTCTTTAAAAATTAAAAATTAAATATTGATTTATGGGATTGGTATATTATGAATGCATTGTTATTTGTGTTTATTTTTATTTTTTTTAAATGACTTGACAAAACAAATACTTACGTGTATTTAAAGATACGTAACATGTGTTGCTATTGGATACATGTATTTTTTTTAAAACGACCATTAGGGAAGAATATATAAGATTCATTATTGGTTAATTATATTTTGTCAGGGTTATTAATGGTTAATAAATAGGTAGTCACTTAGGGTAGATCACCGTCTGTGTGGTTGGAGTTATGGTCAATTAGAGCCAATGATAATCAATTATTTTTAAAAACGATTAATTAGGGTCCTTTGAATTGAACTGCTTTGTTTGATTAAAACGTTTTTAATGGTCAAATGTGGTTAGTTAGAAGCATTATTGGTCAATTACGGTTAGTTAGGTTTATTATTGGTTAATTAGGATAAATGAATGTTAGCAGGAGTCGTTAATGATCAATTATTTTTAAAAACGATCAATTAGAGTCCTTTGAAGTGAATTACTTTGTTTGATTAAAAGGTTTTTTAATGGTCAAATGTGGTTAGTTAGAAGCATTATTGGTCAATTACGGTTAGTTAGGTTTATTATTGGTTAATTAGGATAAATGAATGTTAGCAAGAGTCGTTGATGATCAATTATTTTAAAAAACGATCAATTAGGGTCCTTTGAAGTGAATTACTTTGTTTGATTAAAAGGTTTTTTAATGGTCAAATGTGGTTAGTTATACGCATTATTGGTCAATTATGGTTAGTTAGGTTCATTATTGGTTAATTAGGATAAATGAATGTTAGCAGGAGTCGTTGATGATCAATTAAGGTCATTGGTGGTCAAATGGTTTATGTTATGGTCAATTATGGTTAAATAGAGCCAATGGTGACTAATTACTATTGTAAGTTAAGATCGTTTATGGTTAATTTGGATCGTTTATGCCTTAATGAGGACCATTGCAGCTTACCAGTCACGATCGTTCTTGATGAGCCACGAGCATTATTAGGCCATATTAAGTTCCTTAGAATAGATCAAATGCTCAACTAATAAATCATATGTCCTTTAGAACATGTACGGGATATTAATGTTCACTATGGACTGATTACAACTCTATCTTAACCTTTAAGGTGTTTTTTTTTGAACGACCAACTAAGTAACGCCGAGTACTACGTACGTGGCCCCCATTGGCTAAAGGTAGCCCGAGTAGGCCACTAGTCCGGACGAACGGAGCCCCTAGCGGTCCACCTATTGAGGGATTCACCGGATAAAACCCGACCCCCACGTCCGCCAAATGGCACGACAGCGAGAAGCCGGTAAAACCGGGTGAGATCAGGACTCGAACCTGGCAAGCCAGAGTCATCCCTCATACCTCCCATATAAATTGGTGATAGTGAGGTTTGAACCCTCTACCCCTCACTTGTAAAGTGAGTGCTCTACCATTGAGCCACATTCAATTTATCTTAACCTCTAAGATGTAACATGACATAATAAAGGTCATCATGATTAATTCCTATTGGACTTTAATAATCATAACATGTTTTATCACGCTATGTAAAAACTTATTACACACGAACTAACCCATATGAACCTATAAGTACGATCGATCATTATAAGCCTTTACACGGTTTTGATACACTGTTATATGATCTATTACACCATAACATGAAATGTATATTTTTTATATTTTTAATGAAGATCATCTTTTTTTAGAAGTCCATTATTTTACAATTACTTTGTCACTTTTGGTGGATTATGGCAATAAAAGATTTGAGTTACGTCTTGCGAGATTGCCAGTTCAATTTCCGAGTTCATTTGGGTTTTCGTCTCACAATGTGTTACGTTACAGAGTTCTTCTCTTGTGGTGGCACAACAACATTCAAGTGACAGCCGCATGTATGGTTGCCCGGGGAACACCCAAGTCAAAACTCTGAAGCCAGCTTGAGTCCGGTTAATACGCCAAAGTTAGGCCAGAATGGGATAATGGGCTCCTCGAAATTAGAAATTAGAGAACGTGACAGCCTAATACACAAGAAAAGTACGTAACCGTTGCCCTCTCCGTTCGTCTTCTCCTCTACAAAACCGTCACCGCCGCCAAACACCTACTCGGCACCTCTATAGTACCACTACAGCATCTCCACGACGACGGCAGTCTCTGGTGCTTCCACAGAGGCGCTGTACAATCACAGCTGCTTCCCGGAAATGGTACTGCTCAATTGTTTTGTATACTTTTGCTATGATACAATGTCATATTTGGATTTGTAGGGAACATAAAATGCGAACTTTTAACTGCAATGGCTTGTGCTTGCTTTCAGGTTGGCTAACTAATGGGATTTGATTAAATGTTTTATTATCTTTCTATTGTTTACAGGCATATAGTATTTGTTTATAATCTTTTCTTCATTTTTTGTGCCACCCCCAGGTGTTCGATGGAATTCCATCAGCTGTTGGATGAAATAGTAATATAGAATCTTAAGTTTGTCGTTTTGTAGTCATTTAGTTTTTCCAATTCCTGAACTGTGCATTAAAACATATTCAAACTTGTATATATATTTATGTTTAGGTGGTAAATAAAGCAAGAATGGTTTGTTCAGGTGGAATAAACGATTTTGTAGAGCGTTTTTTGAAGTGTTCATGCCATTATTTTGTGACCATGTGGATGAGGAGGATGAATGAAGGTATCTATTTATATTAGTATGCTATCTCTTGTATAAGTATTTATTTATCATTTTCTTTAGTGAGCCTTGAAACACAATCTTTTTTATTAATTATATCGAGAGTTAATTACACGAATGGTTAAGTCATTTTGACTCGTTGTCCATTTGACCCTAAGACCTTGCGCGCCAAAGGTTTGTTGACAACATAGACTACATATAATGTCAGGGGTTCCTAATATTATTGATTCTAGTAAGCATTAGTCATGCATTTAAATTTCCTTATTGATTTTAAAGATGGATCTTGCTTTACTTAATCTTTAATGGTAGCTAATATATAATTTTTCTTTGTGTATTAACTAGTGACAAAGGAATTTTAGCTACACGAAGTCAAATGAGGCTACACGAAGTCGAAGAATGTGTTTGGATAGTCGTTTACATTTGGGTTCTAGTGAATGTTTGTATATTTTGTATGTATAAGTGAATGCTTTAGATTATATATATATGGATGCTTTATCTATATATGGTTCAATGATATATTAATATTATTTTTATTTACATGATTTTGAATTAAAATCACCATTAATATATGAATTATGCTTATATTAATAATAATAAAAAGTTTTGGCTGGTCGATTAAAAAAAGTATTATATGAATTATATATGAAAATGACTTGAAATTAGATTTAATTAAGGCGGTTTTTATTCTACGGTTATTTAGGTTCAATTAAGGCGGTTTTAATTTTAATATATTAGGTTCAATTAAGGCGGTTTTAGTAATTGACTCAAATAACAAATAAGGCGGTCATGTTTTATTAAATAAGGCGGTACATATCAAATATAACGATAGCTTTTAACGCGGTTGGTCTATCGTCATATTTGGTTAAAAAGCGCGATATTAGCACTTTATTTTGTACTGATGGACCTACTTTTTAAGGGCATTATTATCATTTGTTAAGAAAAAGAAAATAATCATTCAATACACCTTAGAGCATTCTCAACTCATTCTCTAAAGTTGTCAAACCCATATAATTTATGGTAAATTTTAAGAAAACCATCAAAATCACCACTCCAATCAATTCCCTATTATATGGATGAGTTATATAGCAACTAAAGTAAATCTCTAAATATAGGAACTCATTTTTGATCCATACCATAGAATATATCACATATCTACCAATCACCATATACTATATAATAAAACAAAAGAGAAAAAAATAATAATTAATTAATTTATGGATATGAATAGGGAATAGAATGTGAAAGAATTTTGAAAAATGATAGATAAATTTATGGAATGATGTTTTTTAGCTAAATTATAGGGAAAATATATGGAATGGTATGTGAATGCTCTTAAACTTTGTATTTTTCAGACATAAACACTTATAATGAGACGGATGAGGTATTTTAGAATATATCTTCATATTATTAAAATTCATTGTTTAAATATTTATAAAGTTACAGTCTCTTTCTTTCATTTCATATACCTAAAAATGTCGAACAATAGAAAATGATAAAGTTATTTGTATATCATCCTAGGTAATGTATATCCTAACATTGGGGTTATTGCCACCATCTTTTGCTATTGCACCATCTGTCCAAAGGAACTCGGTGGCACCTAATGTTGTAACCACGTAGCATCCTCCAACCACGTGGCATCAACCTTTACAACCAACCATAGCTATTTAATGCATTACCTAAGCAGCTTAGTTTTTCACTTAACCATCCAGTTAATTGATAAGACCAACCTTTTGAAAGTGATCAAACAAAATGCAATCAGGCAAAAATGCTGCGGGCTCCGTCAAGGAGTCGGTCTCGAACATGGCGGCGTCTGCCAAAGCCGGTATGGAGAAGACTAAAGCAACTCTTCAAGAGAAGGTATATATGTTTTTGTTTTTTGTTTATCTTAAAATCATGAATAAAAAACTAACGGTTTGGTTTAAAATTTTTTTATAACCGAATCCCAATCGAATTTTATGGAATTTTGTTTCTATATATATAAATACAAATTGTAAGTTTATTATATAAACTATAATAAATAATATTCAATAATCAAGTAATTATTAGTTACTAGAAAAATATTGTTTTCAAAATTAAGTAGGCTCAAATTTGTTATTTAAAAGGGATGCAGTATGACTTATTGTTCGTTTACATGTCTCTTTATTGGAATCGGATCGATTTACTAATTCAATAATCAAGTAAATATTAGTTACTAGAAAAATACAAAAGCCACTATTGTTTTTGTTCAAACTTGATTGGTAAAATATTCTGGTTGTTTAGCAATGTTGTTTTGCGGTCGAATAATTAACCTTGTTATTGAATAGGGTGAGAAGATGACTGCTCATGACCCTATGCAAAAGGAAATGGCTAGAGAGAAGAAAGAAGAGAGGAAACACGAGGCCGAGTATGAGAAGCAGGCCGCGAAAGAGCACAACGCCGCCCAGCGGGCGGCCGGAACCATGGGGACTGGCACTGGAACTCATACCTACACAACCACGGCCCGTGGCCGTCACACGGGAACCGGCGGGATATAAGGGTGGTGGATGTAAAGTCGTACGTGTTCCTTGAGATGTTTTTGAATGGATCACTACGTTAGCTTTGTGTGTTTCATGTTGGGTTTTCTTTTTTTTTTTTCTATTTTTTTTCCCTTTTAATAGTTTTTGTGGGAGTTTGATTGTATAGTTTGTCTATCGTTGATAGCACCTTTATACACCAGTGGTGTTATCAGAAATAAAGTATGAGACATATAATATGAGAGTTATATTTTGGCTTTTACTAATTAACTTTTAACTTTGCTACTACTGCTAGTATTTAATTAGTTATTAGTACTTTGGTAGTTTGGTGATCAGAAATTTATTATTGTTCTAATTTCATAATATTAGAAATTATGAAATAATAAAAGAGAAAAAATGAATAGCATGACTAAGGAATGAATGATAATAACGATAATAATAATAAAAGAAAATGACAAGGGATGAAATAATGATAATATAAATAATTATTAAAGATAAAAAAATGAATAGCATAAGGAAAACTAATTAAAATATTGTATATTGAAGCTATTTATCTTATCTCACTATAAATAATTTTTAATAAATAAAATTATTTAGGCTCAAGTGTCAAATAATCTCTAATAAACAAAAAATAACTAGGCTAAAAAGGATAATCTAACTATACTAATAAAAGAAAATAATGAAGATGATGTGACAATTTCATATTCATTCTTGGCCTAATCTCTTTTCTTATTCATTTAACTTATTTATAGGTTATAGAGCAAAACCATATTGATAAATGGATTATAATTTCCTTTCTAATTCACTAATCTCTCGTTTAATTCTACCTAACAATCCATGGGTCATGGTTCAAGATAATTTTGGTAAATGGGTTATAATTTCATTTCTAATTATCTAGTTTCATCTTGTTTATTCTAACAATTCATAGGTAATAGAATAAAACAATTTGAGAAATGGGTTATAATTTTCATTCTAATTTTCTAATTTTTCATCTCATTCATCATAGGTATCAACGGGTAATTGGTCAAAACAATTTATGCAAATATTGTATATAAAAAATCGATTTTGTAAATTTGAGATTTTAGACTTCTTATTGTTTGTACTATATATTTTATTTTTACCTTTAATTTTGTTCATTTCTTTAAAATAATGAATCTTTTTATTTTTATTATTTGACAAATCCCATGTAATATACGGGTTCAAAATCTAGTTTCTAATAAACAAAAATAATTTGGCTTACATGTCAAATGTATATTTAAGTCATCATAATTTTCTTGCATGTTGTTTTAATTTGAGTCATATCCTAATGAGCCTATGTCTCATTCAGTAATAATAAACAACAATAATAAGTCTGAATGATTCAGACCTAATTTTAATCATTTAAATGATTTTTTGTTTAAAATCGAACAGTCTAAAGTTTAAATAAATCAAATGTTTATATCTGAATGGTTCCATTATGATGTAAACAAACAACCTTAAAATTTACATGCGTTGATTTTTGTCAATATTGTTTTTAGATCCAACTAGGATTTACATGCGTTGATTTTTGTCAGTACTAATTATGGTTTAGCTCCCATCATATTCTCATCCTCTACAAATAGCAAGATTCGAGATGGGTTAATAGAGATTTGACAAAGCATGTGTTTGGGATGGGTTAACAAAGATAGATGAAACATGATCGAACATGAATAAAAAAACATATTTAATTGCCTGTTGAGTTTTCCAGCAAAAAAATTGACTTTTCCGAGCAAAAATATTATCCTGACGTTCTGTTAGTCAAGGATCGTTGGAAACAAATATTTAAAAGATGGGGTCGTTGTCAGCTATATTGTTAGTTGGGACTTTTATTTGTCAACAGTTAATAGTTGGAATTATTTAAAACCATTCTTTTTTTTAATGTATAAGAAACTGTAAATAATGTATTTTTTTTTCTTAAAAGAATGATAAGCAAGTTTTTACCACCTATATGCCACATAAGCGATTTTTAGATACTCAAGCATGCCACGTCATTAAAAGACTAACGACGTTAAGGTTTCGTTATTCAGAGTTTGTTGATAGAAAATAATGATTAAAGGTAAGACCATGAACAGTCATTTCGTTATGGGATTGTAAACAAGCAAGTTGCTCTGGATAAGCTTTGCTAAAAAACTGGATGAGGTAAAAAAATCATGGTTAGATTAATGTTTTCTAATAAGAGAGCTCGAGCGCTACTCATATGCTTAAATTGTTGTAATGGGTGTTGGATTTGTAGGCCTCTAGGCTAGAGGTACACAAATCGGTTGTTTTAGGAACCAGTTTCAAGTATGGTCAGCAAAAGTCAAAAACAGATCCGGGTAACCAGTTCCGGGTATAGTCGGGTATTTGACCGGTTCCACTGAGTTTTTTTTTCGCTTTTCGGGTAGGGTAGGGTCAGGTTTTGACCGTGTATTTCCAGTTCCGGGTATGGCTCCGGTAGGAAATCCTATACCTGGTCCTACCCGCGGGTCGGATATGGGTGGGAACCGGTTTCAGGTCGGATACACTGACCGAGTCCGGAACCGGGTATGTTGTGCACCTCTACTCGAGGCAGTCACAAGAAAATGAAGAGTAACAGTACGGTGCAGGCAGCCGGCCCAAAAAGCCCAACCCACTTGGTTGTTTAACCAGCTTATTATAATATTATTAGCCAATATATTGATCATATGTTGATGTTTAACACCTCATAATAAGAATATCACACTTACCAACTTGGATGTAAGTCATTTTAAACCAAACTATGTTACATTCCCATGTTCATTTATTTGCTTTCGTGTGTGTTTGTGTTTCATGCTAGTTGAATCAAGTTATTTTTCACATGGATTAATGGTGCAACTAATATCATTGTATCATCAATGATTTGTCAAGCAACTTTTTCCTTCAAGAGCGTATCAACCCTTGTGCCACATAACCTTTAAACAAAACAGATCAAACTCACTAAATATTATTGAGTACACCCAACATCAAATGTGTGAATTAATATTACTTATAAATATAACAAGATACGATAAATGTAGAGAATAGGAAGCATATAGTAAAGTAAAAGAATGAAGCTAAAAGTAGTATGCTATGAAGATAGCAACCGCCAAGCAAACGATGGTCGAAAGATCATGAACTGCAGTGCCAGAAGCGCCATTGCTACCGCCGTTTCCAGAAGGGCTCGACGCTGCTCCACCAGGCCCTGGACCAGCTGTTTAAATTCATCAACCACAAGAAAACACATAAGGAAAAATAGTTAGAGCACACGCGAGTACGTGTGTGTGTGTGTATATATATATAAAGAGAGAGGTGTCTGTTACCTAATGGTGATCCAGGAGTTCCACTTCCTGAGCTAGGTGTGGGAGCCGATGTTGGTGAAGAACCGCCTGATATAAAATCAAAAACAAGAAAATGTACGGTCGCAAATTAGTAGCTATACTTGGTCGCAAAACTGTCACAAGATTTGCAAAAACAAAATTGGTCACTAAATTTGGTTGCAAATAAGTCTAGGTAGTAAGCTGTTGCGAAATGAAGTCACCTATGGAGATTTTTATCACCGCGTGTTCAACCTTATATACCTAGTTTTCTAGTAATGAGAAACTGGTTTTTTTACGACTATAATATCTGCTATATAACCCTATATAACAAGTTTAATTGGTGTAGTGACAAAGGTTTATGACTCTCGATCAAAAGGTCATAGATTATAGTGTCACTTAAGACTGAAAATATAAGTTGTTAAAAAAAACAACAACAATAATAAAAAATGGTCCCGGTCTTTGTCACCGAGCCATTTTCTTGTACAAAAGAGTCCTAAATGGATGCCTGAAAGTGACATTTTTTTCACTAAATTCATTTACTTATATAATCCATCAATAATATAGTTTGTTTGTCAATACAAAAAAAATAGTGAAATTTTAATTTGCTAGTATATAAAAATTAAATAAATGGGACAAGATTTAGAGAGTAGTCGTACCTAGGCAAGAGGCAACACTAGAAGGAAATGCCAATTTACAAGCATCTGGAAGCAGGACTGCTCTATTGATATCTACTCCAAAGTCTTTAGCTTGACCAACTAACTGGCACAAGCAGTTAGCGTTACTTTCTAGTAACCCTGCGACTTCCGGACAACAAGGCTTGTCCGGTTTAGTCAAGTTACTTCCAATTGAGACAAAACTCAAACAATCCGAAACATTAGCCAACACGGTGATACAATCCGGTGCGGGTGTTGGTGCACTTATTGGGATGCCTGGTGACAACATTGGTGCTCCCATAGGTGACAGGGCTTCCAAACATGGAAGCCATGTGGAAAACAACACGACTATGATGCCAAGCATCATAATTGTGGTGTTTGACTTGATCATGGTTGTAAAACAATGGCGGTGGTGGTGGTGGTGACGGTGGTGTAAGCGGAGAAAGATGGGAATGATTTGCTAATGTGTTAAGAGTGAAGAAATTGCATTGGGGGTGTATATAGGATATTGATGGTGGTTGGATAGCATTGACTCGGAAAGGTGGAAAGATATGGCCTAACTTTAGCTGTGCAAATTAAATTCTCCTTTTATCTACTAACCACCTAAACTTCTTTATTTGGTTTTTATTTTCCCAAAAATTTGTCATAAACTCATACACACCTTTAACAATTATTCGGTAGTTGTCAGCTTCATTAAAGCTAGTAATTTTTTGACACTATTTTAAACTCGAATAAGCATTTTAATTGGTTGTTTGACCAATCGATAATTCGGTATACATAATTTTTGCTTTTCAAACTTTGATTAACAATATATTATGTATGATCTCACTAACAAACTCATTATGGTATCCCCTAACCCCCATGTGTTGGCACCAAAATGAGCAAAGTGCTCTAGTGGTATCTTGATAGCTTTCTATGTGAGGTCATCGGTTCGAGTCTCATTTGTGATAAATATGTGATGAGCGAGTCAGGGTTTTATCATGGTAAGCCTTCAGAGTTCGGACGGTAAGTTTCCTCTAAAGTTGGTGGCGGACCAGGTCACTAACGTTGTCTATGATCACAGGCATGGACGGCCCTTTGCCAATGATGGTCGGTTTTGTTGGTTAAAAGAAAAAAAAATCACCCATGAGTTGGCATGGGAAGAGAAACCATTTCAACATTCAATTTTATTTTCCCAAGCAGCATTATACCAACCATTGGTTTACAACTATATTCTATACGAAAAAAAGGCATCTTACTTTTATTCAACTCATTGGAAAGGACATCTTGTTCTCATGTCAACTTTTTTGGGGAATTTGTGAACATCAATTGCGGAATTTTTGTGTGATCGTAGTTATTCAAAATTAATAGTTTGTCAAGCTTTTTGATAGATTTCCCCCCTTTTCACACCTATATAGTTGGATACACGGTCTTGGATATAATATTAAGCATCAAATCATCAATGGGAAAACTAGGACGACAATTAGTTGGTTGACAATTCCTTCAACTTGTATCAAGTATTAATTATCAGATCTAGAGTGAAAATCGAACTATGGTTTGGAAAGTAGTTTTATATTCATACAGAAGGTAGGGGTGTGCACATTTAGGTCCGGCCCAAAAAAACCGAACCCGGACCGGCCCTATTTACAAAATTATAAAGTCGGTCTCTAATATCGTTCACAATCGGTTTCGGGTCGGGTCCATTGAAAACGACTAAAACCGAATAATCGATTACAAAAAAATTGCCAAAATACATAATGAATTGAATTGATTCCCTAATTATAAGTTCACAATGTGATAATATATATGTGATGATGAATTTAATCAGCTTAAGTAAATGGAATAAGAATTTTATATATTTATTGTACGTGGAGGTTGGAATAAATAGCGAAGAACATCAAAAAAAAGTTACTTATAATGATAAAATGAAGATTTGATCATGTTTGTGTGAATCTTTTGAGCTCACACCAATATCAACAAAAGATTCCATCCATAGAAGGTACACACATCCAATTCTAAGCTATATAATCCACCTGTTAACTGAAAAAAATTCGGGTTCAGTTTTTGTTCTAAGAACGCAAAACCGATTTCAATTAAGACTGATACCCGACCCGCCTTAAAAGGTCCGGTTTTCGGTTTCATTTTTTTGCAGTTTTCGGTTATCGGGTTGGGTCGTCTTTATCGGGTTGGGTCGGTCTTTATCGGGTCGGGTAATCAGCTTTGCACAGCCCTAACAGAAGGTAAATGGGCAACAAGTTGCGCCGCATACCATTTTTGAATAGCAAAACTAAGTCGTTTAAAAATAATATTTACAGATCGTGAGGTCATAAACATTACCATGCATGACCTAATTGACACGACTGATTAAGTAGCTCTACAACCTCATGCGCGAGAAAGCCAAAAGCTAGTATTAAAAACGAATGGTATAAACACGTGTTGGTTGTTAAGACACGTTATGTCGTGTTTGGTAAACAACTGACTTTGTCGTTGCCAATCCCCTAGATCTACTTGGTTTCAATCGATACTCTAGAAGTCTAGATGGCACATTAATATCACTTATTTATATACATGTTTCTTGTGTACTTTGATACATTATCATAAGATGTCTTTTTGTTTTCTTAATTAAGATGGAAAAGAGGAATAAAAGTTGATACTTAGTAAGGTGATTTGAACTGGTACAAAGTCTCAGTTTTTAAGTTAAAAAGGGTGTTGAGTTTTTTAGTGTTGGTTTAAAATGGATCGAAAACCTATATGGGCTCCTTGTGGTACGTAGTAAGGTTCTTTAATAAGTATATTGCGAAATCTCATAGCTAGTATTTGAAGAGACGTGGATCGACTCACTGGTAGACGATCTACTTTCCTCGGGTGTGATTATGTTTCTTCACCGATGGTTTTCTTGGATCTGTGTTCTTCCACCTACAAAATGAACAGCACCGTCAACTTACCCCTCAGAAAGGGACAGAGGGGTCCTCTTTGGGGTAACCCTCCGGTGTGAGAATAAGTATCTGTAGGAGAAGATAATGTTATCCCAGTAAGGAAATCTGGAGAGTATTGCTTAATAGCTGAATACTCTGTGTGATTGTGTTACTAGATGTAACTGTCTGTGAGTGAATGTGATTGAATATGATTGAATGTGAATGAATGAGTATGTTACTGGCTGTAACTGTCAGTTGTTGGATGATCCTTTCCTTGTGGAGTTGCTGCTGTATTTATAGTGCTAGGGTTTCCACTGATTGGGCTCAGCCTTGTTGGCCTCCTCCAATTGCTCTGCGCCACGTGTCCTCTGGGACACCTGGTGCTTTCTCATTGGTTGTAATCACGTGGTAGCACATGTGTTATGCTGAGTTGTCCACCTTTCATTTGGCAGCTGTCAACATCAGCATATTCTTATTCCTTAAAAAGATACCTTCTGGAAGGTTGTCTGACGTGCACAATCAAGGTTGCCTTAATCCTGATTTGGATAAGGACGAGGTTGATTATGTGCATGTGTGATACGCGCCTATCCTGAGGATGCGCGAGGTCTTCGTCTTCTCTTTATTCTCACGCGCAGATGTTTCATGCGCAGATGTGATATGCACGAGCATGTGATATGCGCCACGCGCGGATGCGCCACGCGCATATGTGATATGCGTGAGCATATGTGATGCCTGAGCATCTGTGGTGCCTGGGTATATGATGCCTGAGCATGTGTGGTGCCTGGGCATATGATGCCTGAGCATGTGTGGTGCCTGGGCATATGATGCCTGAGCATATGTGATATGCGCCATGCGCATAGGTTTTGGCTTTGTGCCTTCATAATGTCTTGATTTCAAGTCACTTGTCTGTATCTTTGTGGGTTGACCCGCCTCGCTCGGTGTTGAGGCGGGTACATACCTCTTCAAGCCCCCCCAGTCTAATGTGTGTCTTGTCTCGCGCGAGCGAGGCAAGATAGATGTTAGACTTAACAGTTTGCTCTTTTAGTAGGGGTTTTGTCTTTTCTTCTTATTACTCGTCATTGCGCGAAGATCTATCCTTTTGGTTGAAAACGAAACGTCCCTGAACGTGGTTGGTTGTTGCTGACATGGGTCAGTGATGGAGACGTGTCAGACCTTTCGTGTGCTCGAGGTGCTACAGTTGCCTTTCGTGTCCCCTCACAGAGTGTCAGGAACACGTGTCGCGCTCGCATTGGTCATTCCTGCGAGTGGTGGCGCGTGAACTCTGGCAACAGCTGTATTATTTCTTTTCGTGTCCCCTCATACGGTGTGATTGACACGTGTCGCGCTTCCGTTGGCTTACACCTGCGAGTGGGGGCGCGTGAAGTCCGATCAGCACCCAACTTTCTCTCTCCTGGGCCTATAAAAGCCAGCCCTTAGAGTTTTTTTTATCCTTCATCTTGTTGTGTATTTTTCTGAGCTTTTCTTTCGTTCATTCTATTCCAATTAGTTGTCTTCTGATTACCTTTGTTCTGCTTCCCAATCTCTGTTCTTCAGAAGCAAACCTTGTTCGTTGTCACAGTTGTATGTCTGATAGCTCAGACAACACAATCTCCCCCATCCATTGCCGTAGAAAATCATTAGTAATGTCTACATTGAAGAAGACCGGCAAGGGGAAGAAGGCTGCTGAGGTCTCATCGGAGGAGGTAGGGAGGACCAAAGCCGTGAAGAGGTGGAATGAAATCCCCTGCAAATTGAGGCAGGCTGATCTTGACAGCCCTATCGCCTCTCAGGGCTTCCTCCCTGTGTTTGGCTGCATGTTGCCTGCGGCCGGGCAAACGGCGGCGGACCCGCCTGCCGGCTATATATCCCTATATAGCCATTTTTTCACCCACTGCAACCTTCGTCTCCCGATGACAAGGTTTGTGGGTGCACTGCTTAAGTTCTATGGGATTCATATATCCCAAGTCCATCCGTTTGGACTTGTGCGCATGACTCACTTTGAGTTCATGTGCAAATCCCAGCGCGAGGAGCCCACCCCTCGGCGCTTTCAGTATTTTTACAAGCCCAAGATCCAAGATTCTTGGTTCTCATTTGTTCCTCGCAGTCAGAAGGTGAAGTGCTCCACTGTTTCATTCAAGAGCCTTCATGACTGGTCTGAGAGGTTCTTTTACATAAGGGCTGGTGTGATCCCCATCCGCATGACCATGTGCGCGATTTCTTCTGCGCCTGCGGATGTGGGTGTCCTCAAGAACCCAACTGGCGCCTGGGTTAATAAGCTGACCGCTGAACCATCCCCCGCCAAGAACATTTGTGAGGAGGCGCTGGTGGGGGTTGGTATGAGCAAGAGGTGGGCGGACAGCGCGCTTGAGCCCGTTATCCAAGTCGACGGGTTGTGTAAGTTTATCTCATTGCTTTTTTTTTTCTGCGCGAATATAATTCTTTTTGCTGATATCACTTGACTTGTTTTGTGCAGTCACCAAGGAGTATATCCACGCCGCTTATGATGATCAAGTGGAGGGTGGCTCCGTCGCGCTTGGCGCTGGGGAGGTTGGTTTCCCCGATCGCTTTGATGACATGTTCATCCCTGTTGATCTGGGATTTCTGTTTGACAGCGATGCGCCTGGTAAGCCTTTGTACTTATGCATTTTTCCTTATAATACCAAATTTGGCTAACACTTCTGTTGCATGTATTGTAGATGCGCTTGAAAATTATGAGCTGGAGCTCGCGGAAGAGGAGGAGGAAGAGGAACCGCCCCAACTAAAGCGTAAAGCTAAGGGGAAAACTGGCGCAGGGGCCAGTAAGAAGCAGAAGAAGGATGATGCCCCTGTTGTTCAGGATCCTCCTACCCAGGCGGGGGGATTTGGGAAAACCCAGGGGTTTACCACTAAGGTTTCCTTGTCTTCCCTGCCTCAAAAAGTGGGCAGACTTCCTGTCCACTTGAGGTATGGTGGCGCTACCTCCTCCCTTCGCGCTACGGAAAAGGGAAGTGGCATTGTGCATTCGACAGGTATATTTTGCTTATCTTTTGCTTATGTTTTATGATTCTGTGAGCGCGATTCTGATAGAATTACTAATGAATCTTTGCTCACTCAAATGTTTGTAGAGCCGGCGACAGCGCAACAAGATGCCGAGGCTGCGCCGGAGGTCGCTTCGAAGTCCCCTGTTTTACCCTCAAAGAAGGGTAGAATGGACTTCATGGCGATGTTTGCTTCGCGAACGGAGTTGCGCCAAGGTACGTATTGCGCTCTTATTTTCTGACTTTCTTTTAGATCAAGTCAGTAACCATTTCTTGTTGTTGATTTTTTCATAGAAGCCGTAGCTGGCGTACAAGCTTCTGGCGACACTCCTGGCGCCTGCGCCAGCGCCGTTGGCTCTGCTCCTGCTCCTGCAAGCGATGAATCTCCCCTCATTGGGATTACTAAGAAGCAGGAGGCCGTTTTGCGCGCCGACCTGGCGGCGCCGAGACCTCCCTCACCTCCTCCTGGGCACAGCCCTCCTCGCGAGACCGATTTTGATTCTAGGTCGCAGGAGAAGAGGCCAATTTCAGAGGAGGATGAGGAGGTTCATGCTGAAGACTCCGATGGCGCCCGCGCCAGCCCTGCAGCGCCACGAGGTTTCGCGGCGGAGCCTTCTCGTGGGGCTGGCGCTGACTTTTCTGCTTCATCCCCGCAGGTATAGGTTCTTTTTTGCTCCGCTGCGCGGACTTCCATCTTAATGTTTTGATGACTTAGACAATTTCTTTGTTTTTGCAGGAAGCCGATCACACTTATCGCCCGAGATGGAATATAACTGAAGACAGCACCTTTCAGTCCATGGGTGTGTGTGCGGAATTCTGGGCTCATGCTGTGCCTCCATCTGAAAGGAGGTTCCAGGAGGACCGCGCTCGCGACGACCTGCTCAATGATCATATGTTTGCTGGGTCGGCCTTCATTGCTGCCTCCCAAGAGCTTCGCTCTGATTACGTAAAAGTACGTGATGCTCTTGCGGAAGCCAAGCAAGAGGCTAAGGTGTCTGCTTGGCATCTTTCTGATGCTCGCGAGAGAGCTGAAAGGCTCCAAGCCGAGCTCAGTGAGAACAGAGCCAGTGCCAACAGCGCCTTCGTGAAGCGCGGGCATGAGCTTCAGGCGGCGCGGGAGAAGCTGCAGGCGGCGGAGGCGGATGCGGCCAAGTTCGCGCGCAGAGCGCGCGACTTGGAGTTAGAGGCGGAGGCGCGTGACCAAGCTCTTGTCCAGTCTATCACTGAAAAATCATCACTGGAGAGTGAGGTTGCGCGCCTGAAGAGGGAGCTGGCGGCCGCGCAGGCCGATAAAGATGAAGCCTTGGCGACGACAGCGTCTAGCCAGGAAGCACTTGATGCTGCGCGGGCTGAAAAAGAAGAAATCTTGGCGGCAGCAGCGTCCGACAAAGAGGAGCTGAAAAAGACTAAGGAAACTGTTGAGTTATTAAACTCTCAGGTTCCTGCCCTCGAGACGTCTGTTGCTGGCCTCGCGCAGGATCGCCACTGGCTCATCTCACAGGGCATGACTCGTTGCGCTTTTGCGATGAAATACTCAGACGAGTTCAGGCCCTTGTGATGGACTGCAACGCTGCCGCGCGCTTGGTGGGGCGAGCTGAAGGGTTTACGGATGGCTATGAATATGGCATGCTGAAGAAGAACCCATCCGAGTACCCTTATCAGAGCTCCGTTGCCTGCGTGGACATGGCCGCGATGGGGGAGAAGTATATGAATACTCCCATTCCCATCCTTGCGCAGGTATTTTAACTTTAATGAGATTACTTTGATTTATTTTCCAAGTATCTTTGTACTCATATTTTTGCTTATGATTTGCAGATATCTGCGCTTGCTGACCAGCCCGATCTCGTCGCGCTAAAGAAATTACTTGACGAGTGCGAGGGGGCTGGCGGCGGCGATGATGGCGCGGCGAATGCTGGCGTTGCTAGCGGCTCTGGCGTGGCCAAAGGATCCGCTCCTGACACTGTCATGATAGAAGACTCCATTCAAGATGAAGAACTTGACTATGGTCAGTTTGGAGATGACGAGGAGCAGGCTGCGCCTGATGCCGAGGGCGATGATGAGGATGATGAAGAGGCTGATGTCAACGTGGAGACTTGAGAAGCCCTTCATGTTTTTTTTTTATTTGTAGTTTGTATCTCATCTTGTAAACTTGTAAATTTCAATGCTTTGGAATGAAATTTTGTTTTTCCCTTCTTCGCATCTTGCGCATTCCCATTCATCTCTTTATATAAGATATGCTTGTTGAATATAAGAACAAGGTTGTAAGGAATTTATTATACTTAACCCTTGTCATATTGTAAGTGATTTTGCCATATCTTGATTATGTTGACACGTGTCTTGGCGCTTTCATTATTCCTCTTTTGCGCGACGTTATCGCGCGTTTATGGAATTATGATTTTTTTAGCCTTACGCGTCAATGTGTTACTCAGATATCCATTACAATTTTATGCGCGACCTCGACCTGAGACCTTAACAACTATGTTTTGGCATTTGCTTTGCCTTAGTTGTGTTTAGGTATTTTATGGTCAGGCTGCGCAGCATGTAGGATGGATGTTGTGAGTTGTTTGAGCTAAGGCTCACATTATTGGGCTAAGGCCCTGACGTTTTAGAGTTAAGACTCTTTAACGCGTTTGCGCATGTATGTTTTACTTCGTTTTATTTTGTTTTGATGTCAATATAGTGTTGTCATATTGCTCAAAATTAATAAAGGGAAGTGTGAAACATGTATGCAAAAGGTAATAGAATTGGGCTAAGGCCCTGACGTTTTAGAGTTAAGACTCGTTAACGCGTTTGAGCTTGAAGCTCGCGCATGTATGTTTTACTTCGTTTTTAATTCGTTTTGATGTCAATACAATGTTGTCATATTGCTCAAAACTAATAAAGGGAAGTGTGAAACATGTATGCAAAAAGGTAATAGAATCCACATTAAGAGAAGATAGCGCGTATCATTATTCATAATGGCTTAAAAAGCCTTGATTACAAACTTGACATTTTTACATGAAACATTTTCTAAGTTGTGCCGCGTTCCATGCGCGCGGGATCTTCTTTCCATTCAAATCTTTTAAAGCGTATGCGGCTTTTCCCAATTCTTCCAAGACTTGATAAGGTCCCTCCCAATTGGGGGACATTTTTCCCGGGGGTATCGCGCGGCTAGCTTCATTGTTTCGAAGGACAAAATCATTTTTCTTAAAGTGGCATTCTTTCACACGCTGGTTGTAATATTTTTCCAGTTTTTTCTTGTATTTGGCTTCACTGATGATAGCCGCCTCTCTGCGCCCTTCAAGTAAGTTGAGATCCAACCTTCTTTCGCGTTCGTTATCAATCTTGCTCATCATGAGCACTCTATGGGATGGGCATCCAATTTCTGCTGGAATCATTGCCTCCGTTCCATAGGTTAGGCTGAACGGGGACTCGCCATTGCTGGTTTTGCTTAATGTCCTGTGCGCCCACAGGACATTCGGTAGCTCTTCGACCCAAGAATGGGATTCTCCCTCTAACCTTTTCTTCAGCCCATTTAACAAGCTTTGGTTCGCGCGTTCCACTTGTCCATTCCCCTGAGGGTGATAAACTGAAGTGAAAATTTGGTTGATGCGCAATTCCTTGAGCCAGCTGGATATCTTCTTGTCAGTGAATTGCTTGCCATTATCGCTCACAATTTCCATGGGCAAGCCAAAACGGCATATGATGTGGCTCCAGATAAACTGCTTCATCGCTTCGGCTGTTATTTTTGCTAGTGGCTTGGCTTCAACCCATTTTGTAAAATAGTCTACTGCCACTACCAAAAATTTTACTCGCCCAGGCGCTTGCGGTAGGGGACCCACAATGTCGATTGCCCATTTGTGGAAAGGCCATGCTGAGGTTACTGGAATCAAGTTGTTCTTTGGCCGCATGGTGTTTGGCGCATAGCTCTGACATGCTCTGCACTTTTGGATCTCCTTTAGAGCGTCCAAGTACATGCCTGGCCAATAGTAACCTGCGCTCATTGCCTTGGCAACCACCATGCGCGGGCCAGCATGAATTCCACAGATTCCTTCGTGTATCTCTCTGATCACATAGCTTGCTTCCTCAGCATCTAGGCATTTCATGAGCGGCCTAAGATAAGAGCGTCGATATAATGTGCCATCAAGCAGTTAATAGTTCTGCGCCTTGTGTCTTATCTTCCTCGCTTGCGCGCGATCATCTGGTACCTTTCCCTCCTTCAAGAATGCCATTATTGGAGTTATCCATGATGAAGGGGTTGTATGAGTTACCAGGACAGACTTCGCTACCACCGACGGGTTGCTCATTACTTCTACCCTGACATCTTTGCCAAAGTGATCAAAACTGGTTGATGCCATCTTACTCAGCGCGTCTGCAGATTTGTTTTCACTGCGCGGAATATGATTGATTCTGAAGCAGTCAAATTGCTCGATGAGCTTTTTCGCCTGCTCTAGATATAGAGGCATGGTGTTCTCCTTGGCATCATAAAGGCCATTGACCTGTGCTGCTACCAAGTATGAATCAACATGGGCCTCTAGATTTTTAACTCCGAATTTGTGCGCGATGCGCAGGCCAGCCAGCAGGGCTTCATACTCAGCCTCATTGTTGGGGCTCTTGAAGTCCAACCTGATGGCGTAAGTATATTCATGATTCTCCGGATCCACTAGCTTGAGACCTGCGCCTGACCCTTCGTTGTTTGAAGCTCCGTCAGTGAACAATCTCCAAACATTTTCTTGATCATTGGCTCGCGGAGGGTCTACCTCGCGCTGAGCCTCTTCAACTCTTCCTTCGGGGACTTCTGCAATGAAATCAGCCAAGACTTGTCCCTTTATTGCTGGACGGGGCTTATAGGAGATCGTGTGCTCTCCTAATTCCAGCGCCCACTTTGTCAGCCTTCCTGAGAGCGCGGGGCGCCGCAAGACTTGCTGGATGTTGTAACCAGTCAGAACTTCAATGGGATGACCATTGAAATATCTATGAAGCTTGCGCGACGCATGTGTTAGTGATAAAACTAACTTTTCCATGATGGAGTAGCGCGTCTCAGGATCTGTCAGCACCCGACTCACATAGTATATTGGCATTTGGATTCCCTTGCGATCCACCAATAATACTGCGCCGATGGCGCGCTCTCCTGCTGATAGGTATAATGTCAAAGTTTCACCAGGAAGAGGAGCTGTGAGCGCGGGCAGATTTATCAAACATTCTTTAATCTCACTGAAAGCTTGCTCGGCCTCAGGAGTCCATTTGAACTGACTTTTCTTTAAGCAGTTTCTCAATGTATTGACAAATGGGGTAGATTTGGTTGCATGGTTCGCTAGGAACCTGTTGATTGATACCAATCTACCATTCAGCTTCTGAACTTCTTTCATGGTGGATGGCGAAGGCATGTCAAGGATGGCCTCCACCTTCTCAGGGTTCACCTTGAAACCATTCTTGGTGACCATTACACCTAGAAATTTTCCCTCTAGTACGCCGAAAGTACATTTGCTCGGATTGAGCTTCATGTTAACTTCCTTTAGGCGCCCAAGGGTTTCTTCGATGTCTTTGAGCATTTGCTTTTCCTCCTTGCTCTTGATCACCAAATCATCTACATAGACTTCTGGGTTTCTTCCGATTTGCTCGCTGAAAACGGCATCCATAAGTCTTTGGTAGGTGGCGCCCGCATTCTTCAAACCAAAGGGCATTTTTGTGTAGCAAAAAACACCCTTGTCGGTTCTAAATGCGGTCTTGTCCTCATCCAGAAAACATTTTAGCTTGAATGGCGCCACGGAGTCCACCTTTGCATCGATGTTTGGTAGGGGGTAACAATCCTTTGGGCACGCTTTGTTGAGGTCCTTGAAGTCAATGCACATCCTCCACGACCCGTTACTTTTCTTTACCATCACAGGATTGGCTACCCACGTCTGGTATCGTATCGGGCGGATGATGTTTGCGCGCAGTAGATCCTCAACCTGCTCATTCATGGCCCTCGACTTTTCATCCCCCATGACTCTTTTCTTTTGAGCAATTGGCTCTACAGACTTGAAGGTGTTGAGAGAATGCTGCGCCAGGTCTCGCGGAACCCCAGTCATATCAGAGTGCTGCCACGCGAAGACCGACATATATGCTGTGAGCAATCTTTTCATTCTCAACCTCGTCTCGTCTGATATCGTTGCGCCAATTGTGATTTTCTGCTCCGGGAATTTTAGGTTGAGAATCCATTCCTCTGGCGCGTTGTCTGCCATTGGAAGTTTCATTCTCCCCTCCCGCGGAGTACTTGTCACTGCGCACAAATGATCTCTGTATACGAAATTTACACCTGTTGGTGTTGGGAACCCCAACGCGCCGTGCGCTGGCGACGGTATGGCGTTGAATTGGGCAATCGTTTCCTTACCCAAGATCATATTGTGGCATGAAGTGGTGGGCAAGACCAAGAAGTTGACAACTTCGGCTCGTTTATGTTTCTCATCCCCCATAGTTAGCTCAAATTGTATTTGACCTAGGGGATGAATGATTTCATTGGAAACACCAGAGATCGGTGCATTCACAATTTCAAGCCTTGCTTGGTCCGCCGGATCCAGTTGTTGGGTTTCTATGAAATTAACAAGCTTAGTTAACCATTTAACTAGTCACAATTAAGGCGGAAGCGTGATATATACAAACTAAACATATGTATCCATGTGTTTATATATGTATATGTTCATGAATAACCTAGTTTATTCATGTTATAAGATTACCAATAATCTATTTACTAGAAACCCGAAGCAAGGATCAAATGATACGGAAAAGCTAAACTATCAAGCTAGTAAATACTTACATTCTTAACCCTTTAAGAGTTTAGTAGATGGTTGAAGAAGATGATGATGTGAATGTTAGATTTTCAAAGGAAAACCCTCAAACGGAATATACCCCGAGCCTCCAACACACACCGAGCTATGCTAGGAAGCTTGAACACGAAAAAACCGAGACCCGAGCCCTTCTTTTTCTTTTGGCCGTAAAACAAGAAAGAAAGAAAGAGTGGTTTTATTTTTTGGTTACTTGAAAGTCTTTATGATCATTATCTTTTATCATCATATCCATCCATCCATGATGTTTGGTATATGGTTAAGTAAAACATACTCATTATATACCAAATACATGACAAGATTTGACCAATACATTGGGGTGTGGGGCCCACCCAAAACCGGCCCCAATTATATCCTTTTTTTTTTTTTTTTTTTTATTTTATTTTATATTTTATAAAATATATAAACACCCCATCTTTTATAAACCATTTTATAAAAGAATACATAGTTAAATAATTATTCCAATAATAATTATTTGAATAAATAAATTAACCAATTAATTTATTTAACACTTTCAAGTAAATATTCAGAAACCCGATTTTCTGAATGTATCGTGTTCTGTATTTGTTTTATAGATCTTATCTTAACAAATTTATAATTGGTGTGTGTCTAACTCGTTATTGGGTATGACCCGACTTGGATCAAACACGGCTAGCCGCATTAACCTAATTATGTGTCTCGGGCATATGGTATTCCAACAATCTCCCACTTGCACGAGACTCATAGGAAGTTAATGCTAATGGTGAATACCGCCTAACAACAGGTCACCACCCCTAGTGTGTTTGACTAAGTGCCATTCAATAACATCATCCCCTTCAAGTCCATACTTGATATGACATAGGTAAGTCTTATCACTACATCCCTTTGTTGCTAGATGTCCTGTCAAATCGAAGAGACACAGATTGATCATTCTCTCATTGATTTAACTTAACAGGCCTTAGACATCTAAACTCTCAACACATAAGAGGAACAAATCCCATCTTGACTGCATACATCCTTGTTGACATCTCGTATGATATCTGAGCTCTTTCTTTTTACGTCATCGTGTTACCGAAAAACAAAGAAGAGAGTCAAGTTATCAGACTTGATGAAAAGACCAGATCCAATATGCATCTCAGGTCAAAGGACACAATGATACTCGCCTTTACTCAAGGATTACTTATGATCAGTTGCACTAACTCTATGCAGTGATCCTTGAGAGCGGATCATGTCCAATATTTGTATCCCACAAATATCTATGAACCTTGGTGGCAAACCTATGCCTTATATTCATCACATGAATATCAACCAATCCGGGTTCATAATAGTCTTACCTTCATACTTGTTCCCACAAGCATGATCGACTACGGACGTTTAGAACAACATAAGTCATTCATGGATTAAACATGCAAATATAGAACATAACTCATTGAATAATTAAACATAATTAATTTTCATGAGATACCCATTACATTCGTTCTTTTACAAACACTAAATACAGATTAAATCCACTCACTAGAATACCGAAGTCCTAATGCACAAACATGACCCTCATGCTTTGGCCTATCGAGGAGCTTCGTGAGTGGGTCCGCAATATTTTGATCGGTATGAACTTTATGAATACATATCTTTCTCTTTTCAACTTCATCCCTTATGTAGTTGAATCTGCGCTCAATGTGCCTCGTTTTCTGATGAGCACGAGGCTCCTTGATCTGTGCAATAGCACCCTCATTGTCACAGAATATCTCTAGGGGCTCCTGAATGGTAGAGATAATCCCTAGATCCATGATGAACTTTTTCATCCATGCAGCCTCTTGGGCTGCCATTGAAGCGGCGATGTACTCAGATTCTGTAGTGGATAACGCGACAACATCCTGCTTCGAACTCTTCCAAGAGACAGCGCCTCCATTCAAAATGAAGACATATCCCGACTGTGATCGAGAATCATCTCGGTCAGTTTGGAAACTCGCATCCACGTAACCCTTTACGACGAGTTCCTCCTCACCAGACCCATATATTAAAAACATATCCTTAGTCCTTCTAAGGTATTTTAATATATTCTTGACAGCCATCCAATGACTGTCACCTGGGTTGTGCTGGTATCTACTCGTTATGCTTAAAGCATACGAGACGTCCGGTCTGGTGCACATCATTGCATACATAATAGATCCTATTGCCGAAGCATAAGGAACATGCTTCATCCTATCCTGCTCTTCCTTAGAGCTAGGACTTTGGGATGAGCTCAACACGGTTCCTCTAGGAATAGGTACCAAACCTTTCTTAGAGTTTTCCATCCTGAACCTTTTCAGGATTTTATCAATGTACGCACTTTGATTGAGTCCGATCAATTTCCTTTGTCTATCCCTATAGACCTTTATTCCCAAGATATATGTCGCTTCTCCAAGATCCTTAATTGAGAAACGACTACTTAACCACGCTTTAACGTTTTCCATACTTGGTATATCATTTCCAAATAAAAGTATATCATCGACATACAAAATAAGGAAAATGATTATACTCCCACTAGCCCATTTATACACACACGCCTCATCACCGTTTTGGACGAAACCAAACGCTTTGATTTCTTCATTAAAACGATGATTCCACATCCGTGATGCTTGTTTCAACCCATAGATTGATTTCTTTAACTTACAAACTTTATCAGGATTAGATGGATCGACAAAACCTTCAGGCTGAACCATATGGACATCTTCCTCAAGATATCCATTTAGAAAAGCGGTTTTGACATCCATTTGCCATATCTCATAATCAAAATGAGCTGCAATGGCAAATAATATCCTGATCGACTTAAGCATCGCGACCGGCGAGAAGGTTTCATCATAATCAATCCCTTGAGTTTGCGTGAAACCTTTTGCTACAAGTCGTGCTTTGTAAGTATCTAAATTTCCATGCATATCGGTCTTCCTTTTGAAGACCCACTTACATCCAACCAGTTTGGAGTTAAGTGGACGATCAACCAATTCCCAAACTTGGTTATCGTGCATGGATTGCATCTCGGCGCTCATGGCTTCAAGCCACTTGTCACAATCAGATTGTGACATAGCATCTTTGTAGGAGATCGGTTCATCCGAATCGACCAAGTAACAATCATCCACAAGAAATCCATATTTCTTGGGAGGTCGACTAATCCTATTAGATCTGCGAGCAACGTGTGTATGATCAACCATTTGATCATCTTCAACATCCTCGTGTTGAAAGCTAGTATCGACCAACTGTGTATCATCCAGTGATTCTTGAACCTCTTCAAGTTCCACTCTCTTTTCACTAGGTCCTTCCATAAGGAACCTAGTTTCTAAGAAGTGTCCTTTGCGTGAAACAAACACTTTTTGTTCACTAGGATCATAGAATATATATCCTATATCATCCTTTGGGTATCCTATGAAGATACACCTGATGGATCGAGCCTCAAGTTTATTTGGGGTGTCACGTTTAACATAAACTATGCATCCCCATACCCTTAAATATGAAAAGGATGGAACCTTTCCATGCCACACTTCATAGGGTATTCGATCCACCTTTTTGGTCGGGGCCATATTCAAAATACGAGCCGCTGTGAGTAGCGCATATCCCCAAAATGATGGCGGTAGTGAGCTTCGTGCCATCATTGATCGAACCATGTCCAACAGTGTTCGATTCCTCCTTTCGGATACTCCGTTATGTTGAGGAGTTCCAGGAGGAGTGAGCTGTGAAATAATCCCACAATCTCTAAGATGACTTTGAAAAGCTTCACTTAGGTATTCGCCTCCTCTATCGGAGCGGAGTACCTTGATTGTTCGGTCGAGCTGATTTTGTACTTCATTTTGAAATTCTTTGAACATTTCAAAGGCTTCATGTTTGTGTTTCATTAGATAAACATACCCATATCGACTAAAATCGTCGGTAAAGGTAATGAAGTACCTTTCACTATTCCTACTAGTTGGCTTGAAAGGTCCGCATACATCCGTATGTATGATACCTAACAAATCCTTAGCCCTTTCATTTGTACCTTTGAAAGGCTCTTTGGTCATCTTGCCTTGAATACAAGATTCACACTCATCAAACGAACCTAACTCGTTTGTTTTCAAAAGACCTTTCTTTTGGAGAGTATTTATACGATTCTTGTTTATGTGTCCAAGGCGACAATGCCAAATGTAGGAATCACTCAAATCCTTTTTGAGTCTTTTAGTAGAGGTTTGATATAATGAGCTATTTAAGGTATTATCATGAACCAATTCATAAATACCGTTGTTTGGTACAGCTTTAAAATAAAAGATACCATTAGATGATACATGCATTTCTGATCTTACAAATTTAAAGTCAAAATTACATTGTCTAAGAAGGTGCACAGAAATAATGTTCCTAGTCAAACTAGGAGCATACAAAACATTTCTCAAAACAACTTCCAAACCACTTGGAAGCGATAAAGTGAAGTCTCCTCTAGCGACCACGTGCACCCTTGCACCGTTGCCCATGAAAAGATTCACTTCGCCCTTCTTTAAGTCTTCATTCTTTTTGAACCCCTGCAACCAATTGCAAATATGAGTTCCACATCCGGTATCCAATACCCATGTGTTAGAAGAAATAAGATTTAGCTCAACATTAATCATAAAGACATTACCCGAGGTATGCGCCGCATTCCTCTTGTCTTTTAGCTCTTTTAGGTAGACCGGGCAATTGCGTTTCCAGTGTCCGGTCTCCCCACAACCAAAACAAGGATCATCCTTATGACCCCTCGGTTCCATAACCTTTTGTTTCTTTGCCATAACCGGTGATTTGCCCTTACCCTTAAGATGCACAGGAGGACCCTTTCTTTTGGCTACCTTAGCCTTAAGATTGGGTTGAGATCGATTCTTGGATCTACCTTCATTGATCGCAAACATGGGTAAAACCCTTTTGCCCATGCTCGCCTCGGCTGTTTTAAGCATTGAGTGAAGTTCTCCAATGGTTTTGTCCCACCCGTTCATGTTATAATTTAACACGAAAGTGTCGAACCTTTTCGACAAAGAGTTAAGGATCAAATCCGTTGCTAACTCTTTTGAGATGGGACAATTGAGCTTGGCGAGGCGATCAATGTAACTTTTCATCTTAAGTACATAAGTTGAAACTGGTTGATTATCATCCATTCTACATGCATGCAAGGCTCGAACCGTTTCGAACCTTTCAACTCTTGATTGCTTAAGGAACATTTCCTTAAGTTGAGTAATCATGTCGTACGCATTATGGTTTTCGAAATCCTTTTGGATTTCGGGAACCATAGTCGCCAACATGAGGCATGACACTTGAATGGAATCTTCCGTGAGTTTGACCCAATTCATATATTCGACCTCACTTCCCTCTTCTGGTTCTTCGGGGATAGGTGTTTCCAAAACATGATATAATTTTTCTTGTTTTAGAACAATCCTTAAATTTCGGAACCAATCCGAAAAGTTATTGTGGTTAAGACGGTCTTTAGCGAGAATAGATCGGAGAGATACGTTTTGGACGTTAGGGATTATGTTGTCGTCGACGTGTGCGGCCATCTGCAGAATTTTAATTAAGTTCATTTTAGTGTTTTACCTTTTAATTATTAATACCCTTTTTATATATACCAAATATAATTAATAATTAAAATCTAGAATCCAGCGATAAACCCGACTCCGGTTAGGTGACCTTTTTCCCATTGTCGGTTTATCAAGGTAGTTATTCATAACAATTGCAAACCCTTTTGCAACTTCTAGAGTTTATGGGACCGGTTCGAAATCATATTTCGTGTCGGCATGTTTATCCCATCAACACCTATTAGACCCCATGCTTGGGTGACCCTCTTCACATGGTTCTAATTTAAGTCGTCCTACTTGTATCAACTTGTAATATTAACATACAAACGGTTAGGTGACCTTTTTCCCATTTATATGCCAATATTACCTCAACATATTAATTTACTCTACGCGGTTAGGTGACCTTTTTCCCACTAAGAGCTTACTAATATGTTAAGCGTTATACAAAAGGATGGTGTTTTAACTTATTATCCTTAATTTTAAAAGGGAATTTTTAGTTTTAATAATTCTAGTTGTAAAACTTTAAATCATGTTCTAACATGCATTTAGTAACACGATATTTTGAAACCATTTTCAAAATTCTAATTTATAATAAAGCCATTTTATTATGGGCGTGAGACGGCTAGTTAATAAATCCATTTTATTAAACTATGTGTCACGTAATTACCGATAATTATTAGAACCCGTTTTATGCTTTGTTAATTAATTCTATGTGACGAAGTTGATATCCTAATATCTAACAACCACACAATCAAACAATCAATTAACAAGCATACACAATTATACTAGACACGAGCCACTAAATTAGACCACACTTGTTAGCCGAAACAAGTGTGTGTCTTAGGTCCAATCCTAAGGGACACATGACACATGGATGTTGTAGCTCCCACTCGATCCCGCATCCAAATGCTTCGAGCATCTTCTTCAACCCCGTTGTGATCCATTGGGCTTGAACTTGGGCCTTTAGCTTCCATAAGCTTCCATTTGGGCTCAATTGGTGGGCTTAGGTCCTTTTGGGCTTGAATCCCTTTAATGGGCTTGTGAGACCCATTATCACCATACCCGGCCCAATTAGGCCCAAACTTCCAATTTTGCAATCTTCTTTAATTTTACAAAATCAAATGTCCTAATACATTTTTCTATAAAATAAAGATATTACAAATAACCTATTTATTACATACCCATATGAATAAATAATTACAAAATTACAAAATTGCCCCTAATTAATTATTACAAACCGAAACTTGAATAATTAATTACAATCACAACATCAACCACAAACAAACATCCACTTGGTCTACGGCTCGGTCTAGTATTTAACAAACATAACCCTTTATGTCTTAGGAACCCGTTCCAAAACCCCTTGACTTTATCGGGCCTAGCCCAACCCAATTTGGGCTTGACCTAATAACGAGATTATGGGCTTCGGCCCACATGTGCAAAACACATGGGCTTCGGCCCAATTAAAAAACTCATGGGCTTCGGCCCATTTAACCAAAAATGGGCTTCGGCCCATTTAGCTTTTTCCCTTTTATATCCAGTTAGCCCAATAACCGTATTCAAGTGGGCTTCGGCCCAAATTCACCCGAATTGGGCTTCGGCCCAAATACTCGGTTTTATTTATTTATTTATTTTTTTTTTTTTTGAACAAAGCCAAAAACAATAACAAGATTAAATACAAAAAAAAATCATGCATGTTAATTTTTTTGTATAAAATCTTTCAAGGGGAAAAATATAAAACCGAGAACCCGAAGCTTAGTTTCCCGTATCCCGGCTCTTGATGCCATTTGTTGGGTTTCTATGAAATTAACAAGCTTAGTTAACCATTTAACTAGTCACAATTAAGGCGGAAGCGTGATATATACAAACTAAACATATGTATCCATGTGTTTATATATGTATATGTTCATGAATAACCTAGTTTATTCATGTTATAAGATTACCAATAATCTATTTACTAGAAACCCGAAGCAAGGATCAAATGATACGGAAAAGCTAAACTATCAAGCTAGTAAATACTTACATTCTTAACCCTTTAAGAGTTTAGTAGATGGTTGAAGAAGATGATGATGTGAATGTTAGATTTTCAAAGGAAAACCCTCAAACGGAATATACCCCGAGCCTCCAACACACACCGAGCTATGCTAGGAAGCTTGAACACGAAAAAACCGAGACCCGAGCCCTTCTTTTTCTTTTGGCCGTAAAACAAGAAAGAAAGAAAGAGTGGTTTTATTTTTTGGTTACTTGAAAGTCTTTATGATCATTATCTTTTATCATCATATCCATCCATCCATGATGTTTGGTATATGGTTAAGTAAAACATACTCATTATATACCAAATACATGACAAGATTTGACCAATACATTGGGGTGTGGGGCCCACCCAAAACCGGCCCCAATTATATCCTTTTTTTTTTTTTTTATTTTATTTTATTTTATATTTTATAAAATATATAAACACCCCATCTTTTATAAACCATTTTATAAAAGAATACATAGTTAAATAATTATTCCAATAATAATTATTTGAATAAATAAATTAACCAATTAATTTATTTAACACTTTCAAGTAAATATTCAGAAACCCGATTTTCTGAATGTATCGTGTTCTGTATTTGTTTTATAGATCTTATCTTAACAAATATATAATTGGTGTGTGTCTAACTCGTTATTGGGTATGACCCGACTTGGATCAAACACGGCTAGCCGCATTAACCTAATTATGTGTCTCGGGCATATGGTATTCCAACACCAGTTTCCTGAAACATTGCTCATACATTATGTCTGATTCGCTGCCAGTGTCCACCAGGACTTTTGACACTTCGTAATGAGCAATGTGTGTAGTGATAACAAGAGGACTGCTGATGGAAGGGCTTCCCCTGATTCTTGGGAAGATGACTTGTTGCTCGCACCAATCTCCTTGGATTTGCGCGCTTCTCTTTTTTGATGTTTGCCCTTGCCTTCCTCCCTCGGCTACACAGATTCTTTTCTACTTTTTGCTGGCTGAGGCTCCTGATTGTTCATTTTCTGGTCCCGAGCCTTTTACCAGGTGAGCCAGCTTGCCTGATTTCACATCCTTCTCAATTGCATCCTTCAAGTGGTGGCATGCGTCAGTGTTGTGTCCTGTGGATTTGTGAAACTCACAGTACTTGCCACTGTCTGATGGTCCCTTGTAGTGTAGTGGCTTGGGGCTTTTGAATTGGACATTCTCAGTGCTTAACACCTGTGAAGGCGTTTTAGTGAGGGGAGTCCATATTCTTGGCAGAGGTCTGTTAGGATCTCTGCCGCCCTCCCTCTTGTCACCCTCCCCGCGATTACGAACATCTTTTTGGGGCTGGGGTGAGCTTGGTTGCGCCTGCTTTTCTTCGGAAGAAAAACTGGTTGGTTGCAACCTGGACCATACAGAGTTCTGTTTGCCCCTCTTTTCTTTGCTGCGCGGTGACTCAGCTTGATGCGCTCTTTCTCTTGCCCTATCTTGGGCAATTTGTTTCTCATTTCTCGCGAAGACTCGCGATGCCTCCATTAACTTGGCCCACGTGGTGGGCATGCCATCTCTGCTTACGAGAGCTCGGCGGAGTTGATCACTGCGCGCGCCTTGTATAAAGGCCACGCGCAGGAGTTGCTCAGTTATACCTCCGATTGCCAGAGACTCCTGATTGAAACGAGTGATGTAGTCTTCAATCGTTTCATCATTCCTGCGCACGCAGTGCATGATGTCATCAGGATCGCGCGTGTGTCTGCGCTGCTGTACGAAGTGGGCTTGGAACTTTTCCAGTAGTTCTTCGAACCCATCAATTTGCCCAGTCGGCAAGCTCTCGAACCAGACACGCGCCGCGCCCGTGAGGCAGCGAGCAAACATGTGACACCATGTTGGCATCGTCCAGCTCTCTAGGTTTCCCGTGTTGTAAAAACCTTGCAAGAAATCGTCTGGATCTGTTGTGCCGTCATATTTTCCCAAACCACTTGGCATCTTGGTTTTGTGCTGGATGGGAGCCTTAGCGATGCGCTCAGTGAACTTTGAATGTTTCACCAAGATGGCTGGTCTGTACGGTGTGGTTACGTCCACTTGCCCTCTAACTGGTGGGCTGTACGGCATGTGCAGATCCAGATCGGCTCTGGCTCCAGGCGCCATGTTCACAGGCGCGCGGAGCTGTGAGCCTCCTGCATGAGTATCTCGCGTCTTCCTCATGCTGTGCACTTCTTCATCACTGAACTCAGTGTGTGCAGTGTGAACAGAATGTCCTTCTTCCGGCGCGCGCGGCCTTTTTGTTCCATGAGCAGTTTGCTTATCAAGCGCTTGCCTTTGTGTTAAGTCGGCTAGCTTTTTCTGCTTGACCATCTCATTGTACTTGTCCATTAGACGCCGCTGCTCGTTTATGAGCCATTCTTTAGGATCATTTGTTTCATCTTCTGGACCCATTGGTCCTTTTTGTTTCGCGCCGGCAAGATTTTGTAACGTGAGATCGTCTGGAGGAGTTTCAGTCTGGCCGTGAGGAGTTGTGATGAAGGGACGGTTACTGGTGGTGCGCGTAGAATCACGCGGCCCCCTCAGAAACTGCTGTCCCTCATTAACGTCCTCACGTTCAATATCCTCCAGAACTTGATCAACGTTATGAACGCCAGAAACCATGGTGATTTTTTGTTTTTTTAAAGATCTGATGAGATCTTGCTGCCGTTGTAACAGTGGATGGCGCCAATGAAGAGACGTGGATCGACTCACTGGTAGACGATCTACTTTCCTCGGGTGTGATTATGTTTCTTCACCGATGGTTTTCTTGGATCTGTGTTCTTCCACCTACAAAATGAACAGCACCGTCAACTTACCCCTCAGAAAGGGACAGAGGGGTCCTCTTTGGGGTAACCCTCCGGTGTGAGAATAAGTATCTGTAGGAGAAGATAATGTTATCCCAGTAAGGAAATCTGGAGAGTATTGCTTAATAGCTGAATACTCTGTGTGATTGTGTTACTAGATGTAACTGTCTGTGAGTGAATGTGATTGAATATGATTGAATGTGAATGAATGAGTATGTTATTGGCTGTAACTGTCAGTTGTTGGATGATCCTTTCCTTGTGGAGTTGATGCTGTATTTATAGTGCTAGGGTTTCCACTGATTGGGCTCAGCCTTGTTGGCCTCCTCCAATTGCTCTGCGCCACGTGTCCTCTGGGACACCTGGTGCTTTCTCATTGGTTGTAATCACGTGGTAGCACATGTGTTATGCTGAGTTGTCCACCTTTCATTTGGCAGCTGTCAACATCAGCATATTCTTATTCCTTAAAAAGATACCTTCTGGAAGGTTGTCTGACGTGCACAATCAAGGTTGCCCTAATCCTGATTTGGATAAGGACGAGGTTGATTATGTGCATGTGTGATACGCGCCTATCCTGAGGATGCGCGAGGTCTTCATCTTCTCTTTATTCTCACGCGCAGATGTTTCATGCGCAGATGTGATATGCACGAGCATGTGATATGCGCCACGTGCGGATGCGCCACGCGCATATGTGATATGCGTGAGCATATGTGATGCCTGAGCATCTGTGGTGCCTGGGCATATGATGCCTGAGCATGTGTGGTGCCTGGGCATATGATGCCTGAGCATGTGTGGTGCCTAGGCATATGATGCCTGAGCATGTGTGGTGCCTGGGCATATGATGCCTGAGCATATGTGATATGCGCCATGCGCATAGGTTTTGGCTTTGTGCCTTCATAATGTCTTGATTTCAAGTCACTTGTCTGTATCTTTGTGGGTTGACCCGCCTCGCTCGGTGTTGAGACGGGTACATACCTCTTCACAAGCAAACGTAAATTTCAAGGCTCTTTTGCTCACAAGTAACATATAAATTAACATGTAACCAATACATGCATATGATGATTAATCATCATCTATTTCACGCTATCAAAAAACAATAACTTACCACTTAACACTATTAAACATATATATATTAAAATTCGTCGGTGCATTATGCTTATGTAGTTATGTAATATGTCGGAAATCAAATAACCCACAACCATATTTCCACATAATAATTACCGACAAATTAAATCTCTTTCGTAACAAGCTTGGACATACCGAATGGTTCATCGGTAATAGTCATATGTTATGTATTGTAATTAATATCCAACTTGAATTATCATTGAAACTAGTTGAAATTATGCCTGGAAAAGTAGAAAGCATTTGATATGGAATTTATGGAGGTTGGTGTATGGTGATGCATTAACCAGGGCACATGACATCGACAATGTTTTGTAAGTTGGGCAATTGCTTTTACTCAACCATCCAAATCTGTGACTCTAGAAAAACAATACATGAAAGTAGGTTGTACCATTATTATTGTACGCTTCTTAAAACCATGGAGGTCACATGCAATGTCTCAGAGACTCAAACGCAAGCTAGCCAGGGCTTTATGGTTTGATAATTAATGATAATGTATTAAGGGATAATCTAATTAATCCAATCTTTTTAATTTGGATCACTATACTTCGTATACTAAAGTTAGTTGGTCATCAAAGTATATATCAAGTTTTAATTATAAATACGTTATGGTAGGCGTTTCTTTTAACTATTTGAGCGTTTGGTATTTTCTTAGTTTTAGAGAGTTTGTGTTATGAATATTACGAGCCCAACCTCGCGGCTCAATTCAAGAAGCCCAACAAGTGTGATATAAGCAATACGGTTAGGAAAACGAAAGGCATGATCAACGAATATTGTGTAATGGTTTCTTCTTCCCATCTCCCTCCCCCCTTCTATGTTTCTTGTTCCTATCTTGCTTTTAGTTTCTTAGTTGTAATTGTTTCATGAAATTAATAAAGATATAGTTGATTAACGTTTCATTACGTGTTGCTTCTCTGCACTGGCGGATCCAGACATTTAACTCAGTGAGGGGAAAAATAAATTGCATGAAATTATAAAATAAACTACATTAAATATAGCAAAACAAAATTTATATTACAGTTGTATTCTATGTGATTTCATTGAATGGTGTAAATGTTAACTTAATTCGAAACACTTTAAAATGCTTATTTTCAATTATACAAACTACACAAGCATTCGAAAAATCCTTGCCAATTCGATTACACAAATTTGTCATTAACATCTTCATCGTTGAAAAAAAAATCATTCACCGTTGCGGTTCCAACGGGTGAAACTAGTTCTTCAAACGAACTTGATATTCATGAATTGCCTGCATGTCCGTCTTATTCGTTTAACAATTAACATATGTTTAATTGATCATTAAAAAAAGAAAGAATAAGCTTGTTTTTCACTTTATAGGTCTACAAGAAATATAGAGTACAGAGCTTATTAAAAAAAATGAGTCTTAACTGATTATTTTTATTTATTTATTTATTACCAAAATTACCGCTACAAAACTTAATCATTACATAGTCTCATTAAATTTGAGTGTGTGACTAATCTTCGTTGGACTTGTCTTCAATCCGCCATTGCTTCTCCTTCTCTGTGCTGTAACTATATCAATCACTGCCGATTGAAAAAAGGTAACAAAGGATAAAGTTGTTTCCAAAATATATGAAGGGTTATATTTATTCATCAACCCGTCTTTTTTGTTAATTTAGATATAAATGAAACTATTAACTGTTTTAATAAAAAAACTGAAATGTTTAGATGATTTTCTTACACATTACCTTTCTCTATATTCTCTAAATTAAGGATCCTAGAAACTTGGATGACAGTCCATTCACCCATCAAACATACGATTAGGACATACAAAGATGTATAGGTATGTTTGTATGTGATAAGAATGATTCTCTCTTTCATATATTTCAGATTATTTGTTGTATTAATTTGTATATAGTATTTTTGTAACTATATATAATCGAAAGAATAATAAAGGAGACCACGTTTTCAATAAAGCTATATATGGCAATTGGTCTTCAGGATTAATGGTCGTGAGTGATGGTTAAAATTTAGGATCTCTAAGATTTCAAGTTCAAAACATGACTCAAGGACTTTTTTCACAGTGATGGACTTTCTCCTTAATAAGGCATCAGAGCCATTATGATTAATGAAGATGTTTTTCTCGCATACACCTAGTTTCTAAACTTGTTCATCTCAGCCTAAACATGCTCATCGGTCTTCTTTGATCGATCATCTCTTTATTCTACCCACCTCCCACCACCGATGATCTTGTCGGTTTTATTATTTGTCCCCATGCCCTTCTATTGAAAACAATGGTTTAAACTTTAAGTGAGCATAGGTAAGGCGACGAGTCTTGCACATGTTCACGAGATTGTTTATGAATGTTACGTTAAGAGGTGTATTATGTGATGTTATGAGTAGTTGTTATGTGTCAGACTAGAACTCACTAAGTATATTTGACTTTTAGTATGCATATCATGTTAATTTTAGGTAATCTTTGTACTAGGATGGAGTGCATTTACAAGCTATATATATCCGGATTAGTGACTGACATCTATGTAGGAATTTTATGTTTGTTTACTTTCATTTCAAAGACAACATGTCATGTTTCACTGCTTTATGACCTTAAAATGTTTCCATTGCCTTTAATTAAATGAAACTATCTGGTTTAACAATAATGTTTATGAGTAAATCTAATCACTGAAACACCCTAGGTTCAGGGCATTTCAAGTTCATTAATAAAATTAACGAACACACACTTTTAAAGTCATTTTTAATAAACAAACACGAACAAAATGTTATGTTCAGTTACATATTCCCAAACCACTATTTATCCAACAAACGCTTAACAAACAAACATAACCAATATCTTATTCAATTCTATTATGTTCATTTACAACCCTAAATAGAAGTTATCAACCACTAAACCAAAAAAAAGGATATTGATTTTTAATACTCCCAACCTTCGCCCATTGATAGATAACACTCCCAACTTTCACTATGTCTCCATCACTCTCAACTTTCACCGTATTTGTTTTTTTAATCACTCCCTCGTTAACTGAAGGCTAACGCCGTTAGTGGAGACGCTAGCGTGACTTTTTTTAATTAAGTCAGATGAGGTGTCATGTCTACTTGGAAATTACTTTTAATTGATGTTTGATTAAAAAAAAAATAATTTCCAAGTAGGCATGACACCTCATCTGACTTAACTAAAAAAATTAAGTGGCAATAGACAGCAACTCAATGAAACAACTCAAACTTTATACTTTGAAAAGTAGACACTAATGAAACATACCCATAAGGGCGAGGTGGCTATCGAAATTTGTGATGACAAGTGGCAATAGACAGCAACTCAAACTTTATACTTTGAAAAATTTGGTTTTGAGTCTTAAACTGTTTGGTTCATGGTACCGTTTTTAAGGTTTTAACTTGATACAAAATTATGTTTTTTTTATATAAGAAAAACTTATTTAAACCGTCAAAACCGTAGGAGCCAGCCAGTTCATTTGACACAATCAACCGTACCGGTTCATTTTTGCCTTTGTCCAAAACCATAGTTAGTGGTTCGACTCAAAACGTTTTCTCGAAACCGGCAAACCAATCATTGGGTTTTACACTTTGTTACAAATATTTCTTCATGGAGTGCAAAGGTAGCAAGGTACGGCCTGTTCAGCTTGTTATAAGGATTGGGCTCATGCATTCTAGGCCCACTTGGTTATAACTCAAAATCTTTTTTTAATAAGGGATGGCCTTCTAGGTAGAGGTGTACAAAACCGGGTTTAAACCCAACGAATTGGTTTATAAATCGAATCGGTTTGGTCAACGGTTGGTCAAAACCGGTTTGACTCAAACCGGTTCGGTTTATAAACCGGTTTAGAAGCAAGATAGGCCGGCATGGTCATGTCGGTTCGATTCGGTTTATAAACCGGTTTTAACCGGTTTTTCTCAAACCGGTTTGGTTTTAAAACCGGTTTGGTATATCTTAAGGGGAACCGGTCCTGAAACTGACGGTTTGGGTCGGTTCTGGAACTGGTTTGGGTGAAATTGGTTTTTTTTACACCTCTAATTCTAGGCATTAGGTAAGCAGAGAATTTTGATCCCTGTGACCCTGTCCATTTGTCTCTTCAAGACATACAAGTATACATCGATAATGATATATTTTAGGCTAACTTAAGTTACAGGAGGTTTTCGGCCTTTGGTCTGAAGGCCTCTTCTAACAAACTTATGTTATAAGTTATAACATGTTTTGGTTCTTGGGACAAGAGAGGCCGACTCAACCCAACTACAAGGATCGGCGCATCATATTGTTAATGTAACATACTAACATGGGGATCTACCAAAATCATGAAAACAGTTACCTTTACACCATAGAATACAAAATTTACAAATGGGAGATAAAAAAATCTGATTAAACTTGCTACTGTTGGTCAATCATTCAATCAGTATATGGACATATATAATTCTAAATAATGTTTAGATAACTTAATATTTTTATTTTATGTATTTAACATTTATATCATTTGCTAAGTAATCAAACGCATGCATTTAATTTAGCTTTGAAGGGTGCGAATGAAGCATAATTAATCCTAAAGATGACTCACTTATAAACACAAGAATTACACAATTACAAAAACTCCCTTATCTTCTAAACTCTCTCAAAATTCCATCTTGATTCTTGAAGCTAAGAAGTTTTAGAAGAGCCCCTCCCCATCATGCAATTCTTGTGTTAACTATGCCTAGCCAACCCCTTAATAAGGGATATTATAAGCCTATAAGGTGATCAAGAAAGACCTTCAAATTCCAACACTTCTAGTCATCATTTCTTGATATCTCCTATAAGATTCTTGTTTCTCGAGCCTGAATTTCTCGTGGCAGTTTGCTATAAACTTATCAGCGAGACGATCAATCTCATTCATCTCATCAACGGTAATCTCAGAATCATTACCATTTTCATTACCCATGTTCTTCTCTTCAAGCCATCTAAGGTACCCTGAGAGTTGAGACTCTGGAGCCATGTCGTCCACGAAGGAATTCCATGTGGGATCATAGTATACATGATTGTTATACAAGTTAGGTGAAGTCATTGGGACAACATGAGATGAGCACCAATTGTAGTGGAACCTAAATGAACCAAAGTAAAGCTTATTCTTGTTCTTATTCTTGTTCTTATTCTTGTTCTTATTTGTAGTGCCCACTTTCATTTTCATTCTTTTCCCTTTTAAGTTTTAACTTGTAATGTATTTGGTGATGCTATGCACTATGCAGGACCACATTTGATGGCTACAAGACCCGACAAGACCAACTTCTGCTACCATGTCTTTCTTTCTTGGATCAAAGTATGCATCAAAAGTTGGACCGTAAAGAAAATGAGCTTGTACCTTTTGAACAAAAACAAAAAAATATATATGTTGGTGAAGGAAAAAAAGATTACAAGCTGATTATATATTCATGATGGGAGTAACGAAAAGGTTATAAATATTTTCCAACTTAAAAGAAGTATGCTTTTGACCGTCATTTGATCATAAATTACGCAAGAAAACGTCTAAACGATTCGGACGCATGGTTAATCATAACATACACATGGAAAATGCTTAGTTGATCTAAGAGGCAGCATAATCTTTTATATATGGATTAGAGAAAAACAAAGGATTACAATTATTTTCAAATATAAGCAACTAGGCAAGTATATTTTTATCGGTTTGTAATAATGGGATTACAAGATATGACCAAAAACGAACAAGCTGGACATGTCGGCATATAGTAAAAAAACGGGTTGTCCGACTATCAAACCTAAATTAGTTCATATGGAGCCATTGACATAACCATGATTTTTTACTAGCGTTATATTTCAATATCACTCGACTGTCGGATACATAGTCAACGAATATAAGATACTACATAACACAAAATACAAAACAATACCATTTTCACGTGATACTAATCTTCAGTTCTTTACCATTTGGGTCGGCATCCGTCCCTCTTTGAGCTCTGGTTTCAATGTTGTAAATATTTTTAACATATATATAATTAATTCTCGTGTGTTCCTAGTTGTGTAATTAGTTACTTCTTCTTGACAAGTTTTAATCTATAACATGTCGTCTTAATGTTATTTATTGCTGATAAAAACATCAGGCCTTAAAACAAATTTCTTATTTTGTAACCAAAACACTTAACAGTTAACACTTTTGCTAAATCTACATAAATACTTGTGTTAAAAAGTATATGAAAATTTTGAGTGCATAGTTTTCCGGCTTTACCTTTTAAATACTGTAGCCCTGATAAAGCTCCCGAACCTGCTTGATTTATTTGAACCAGTATTTTGAAGTGGTCAGTTTGGTCAAATGAGTCATAGAAAATAAATAAAAAACTACAAGGTGGACTATGGGAATCAGAAGAAACAAAATATAAAGGACGATCAGTCCGTGCAACTCGATGAGGTAAATATGCCCGATTCCCCGCCGTAATTACTACCCCAATAGCTTTTTTTATGCAAAGATTACAAAATATATATTTTATTAACTTATATATATCTTATCTTGTATATACATTTAACTATTTTTAAATGACATCATCAATCTCGAGTAATCCTATTTATTTTCTAGAGTCTAGAGACTCGCCTGTTTTATTTATGAATGTTTTTGGTGATTATCAAATAATACATGTATTAGTTACAAAATATATTTTGAATAAAACATGTTTTTATGTTAGTTAAGTAAATATTATCATGGTAATACGACGCGTTCGCTATAGTGATTAACTTATTCATCCTGAAAACACCAGTGATTAACCTAAAATGTTTCTTCGTTGTGATTAACCTACGACGTTTCTTCGTTTGATGACTAATGGAGACATAGATTATGGTTCAATTCAGAGTACTGAATCAAACCGTATAAAAGCTAAATTAATTTATTAACGATGAGGGTGAATCCACATAAATATACATAGATAAATTACTAAAATAAAAAAGGGAATATTTTCATTCTGACAACAAAACATTAATATAGAGAAGGAATGCTTGCAATCAAAGATACCGCCGTGTGATGTTACCTTGAACTACGCCGTATAATTATACTAATTATTTATCTATTAATATTAGATTATAACTTAATATAATACACACACGCCCGCTCTCTTAGGCTATATGTTCTAGTTGGGTTAGTTAAAGTGTCACGTCAGTATCACGTAGGCAGTGGAACTTTAACTAACACCCACTCGTAAATTCACGCGTTATTGTTTAACTAGACATTATATAAAAGAAAAAAAAGAGAAAAAAAAGTGATTGGTTATTTGGCATTGGCCCGACCATTTCCTTGTTCAAAACATCGTTATCCTCCATAATGATGGGCCCTTAACATGTTAACGTGGTTTAAACACCATTAAGGGTTGGCCATGTAGATGATAATGTCACTTTTGCAGCCCCACAACGTACGTCTAGCCTTGTATAGCTAACTTAAATTAAGAAAAACAATTCTCTCATTAACATTGCCGTTTGTGAAGTCGATGAACCCATCATAGATGCTCTACAATACACAACCGCCTACCTCACTATATTTCTCTCCCGTTTTATGAAAAGTACTACGTTCCAATGTATTTTTGGATTCTCTACTAGAAAATTTTAGTTTATTAAATAAAAGCCTTCTCTTATACAAAAGTTATGAACCTAGATGGATGAAAAATACTACTTTGGATCTTGATTTTTTTTTCTAACTTATATATACACATGCCTTGTGGATAGAGTATGGTTAAAAAACTATTTGAATGTGTTTTAAACATGAATATTATATTGACAAATTTTATAAATATTTATGTTACTAAACAGAGTTTCTACTTATCAATACCATTTTTATTATAAATTGCTAGTAAGTTATATTTTTGTAATTCTTTTAGTTTAATTTAATTACACACAAAAAAGAAAATAAATAAATAGGGTTCTTAAAAGAAGATCGGTGATTGAGAGATTAAGTGTGGGAGACAAAGATCGATGGTATTAGGGTGATATCATATAATGAGAAAAAAATCTCCATATATACCAATTGAGGGAGAGATGATTTATATTTATTTATACTAAAATATGTTACAAGATATATTTTAGCCAGTCATGACTCATCCCAAAACAAATAACCTATGACAATTTTAGGTTTTCTGAATATAACTTGTACACTGATGGCTATACCATACAACCCTTTCATCCATCCATAGGGTCAAGTAGTACCGGACCCACATAAACTCTTTTTCACATTATTTTTCTTTCGAACTTCATGAATTTTTAATACAAAAATATTTCATTTTCATACATGTACGTATCTAAAGATTGACACATCTCAAAAATCACATAAAGGAAGATTGTAGGCATCACCCTTTAACTTTATTACAACTTCCCGCATCTTTTACAAGACCTAACCCTAGCTTTATAGATATCAATAATATTTTTATGGAATATTGGATTTTAATAATCCCTATTGAATGGTATTGGCCGATAATAATCCCTATTTATATTATCGCCACTGACGGTCCCAAATTCAAAAAAGTTGGCCCTCAATGGTCCCTCGTTAAATATGACTTAACGGCGTTATAGTTTTTTCTGAATTTCAAACCAATGCTTTAGGGCTTTTGATCGTTAGGAGAATACGAGTCGATTGGTGTAAAACTTAGTTCGAAACAGTGCTTCAAAATGACGAAGCAATGCTTCAATTCGGGTGTTTGAACTTACAATTAACCAAAATCAAGTCGTTTAGATCATTGTTTGGAGCTAAGTTTTATATCATTCGACCCGTATCTTCCTTCCGATTAATAGCCTTAAAATGTTGGTTTGAAATTCGGAAAAAAATATAACGCCGTTAAGTCTTTTTTAACGGGGGACCATTGGGGGCCAACTTTTTTGATTTTTGGACCGCCAGTGACGAGTAAATGAATATGGATTATTATCGGCCAATACCATTCAATAGGGATTATAAAAATCCAATATTCCTATTTTTATTCGTTATCTAATTTTTGTTACTAATATATCTATATTTGAAAACATACCAAAGCCATTAGCCTATTATGATTTTAACTCGTGGATGAAGACCAAACTTCGTTGTCAATTATCTTTACCTTAGTTACAATGCTAGTTGGGTTAAGTGTGAGACAACAAGTTCACTAAAGCCATTTATAAAACACTGTTTTAGGATTCGAACTCGAATAAGACGGGTTGTATGTGGGTGATAAGACTTTCAGAGTCTCCCGTAAACCAGCTACACTAAAGGCAGTTATAATTTTTTTTACCGAACTCTAAAGGATTAAATACCATTCAAATACTTGTGGCACAAAAAAATGTGTTTCTTGGGTTTAGGGCATGCATTTTAATATGAACACGCGAGTTGGAGAGATGTGGGGTTGGATGCATTTTGATGTCCTAAGGAAAGGAGAGGTTAAAATAAGACGCAACCCCGTGTGACAACTAGCTAACATGGATGACAATAGAATACTGGCGTGTTATCTGATGTGTAAAACTAATACAGATGTGCATGACAAAATCATTTGCTTACTATTTCTTCCCTAATTATTTAACTCATGAAATGAAAATGATGATTGTACATAGTCATATAAGATTGTAACATTCTAGTTAGCCACTTGTTATGTGATGAAGATGCGCGACATTATGTAAGTACAGTTGTCATCTGTAGGTTTTGAGAATTCTTACAAGTATTAAAGTTCAACTTCCGTGTCCTCATACTTCAAAAAGTAAAGTTTTCATGATGAACACGTATGTAATCAATCATATCGATCGCCTCAATGATTAAGGTTGATATAAATTACATAATACTAAAGAGCAAAACTATAAAATTATATAGAAAAACACATAAGCAATTTGCTTCATCCATGTTCTGTCTTTTTAAAAAGCAACCCTTCTTACATGAGCATAACATAGCATATGAACTTTTTATTGTTATTGTTAACTTTAGAGGTTGAGTACTTGAGGGCTATATTGTCTCGTATAAAGAAGTGGGCCTATTTTTATTTTTGAAGCAACCCAAAGTAAGTAAAAAAAAATAAAGTTAAAATCCCCATCCACAAACTTAATGAAAGCCCAAGTTCCTCACAAGTCACAAACGTGATTCATTCATGAGGTTCGTTTTCACTCTACAAATGAACTAGTGTATTCTTTTTAGCTCATTAAGAATTTAGGCTGTGAGCATTATGGTAAGACAGGTTAAACTTTGTAACATACGTTTTAACTTACACTGGTTTGACCGATCAGTTTTTAACAAGTGACAATCATGATTCATTACACATTCATTAAAGAGATTTGATTTGGCACCACCTTAGCTGATGCTACCGTCACGGTCACTTTGTCGTCGCCATCCATATCGGTGAAGAACTAGAGGCCACTAATATGACTTGCGGCAATATTTTTAGGTGTGCCAATAGATGAATACAAACATAGAAAACAACTAAACTGAACTGAACAGCAAGTTGCATGTCCATTTTTCTCGTGAAGAAAGGATTAGTAGACTACTGAAAATTATACAAGAATAACTAGCTCTTTTTGTATTCAGATAGTAGTTATCGGTACCAACAACGCCACCACCACTGCCACCAACACCATCACCGTCTCCGCCTCCACCCGCTGCTGCCCCCACCACCGCCACCCGCCAGGTGAACCTATTTTTGTATATTTCTTTTCTAAAATAACTCATTTCAACACGAGTCCATTTGGTCATAACCAGTTTCACCCGAACCAAATTGCTACTTTTCTAAAATACCTTGTTTAGATTAGAACTCATTTTACTCATAATCCACATGACCTTCTCAATTTACCAGACTGGATGTAAACAACCTCTATATACGTTTTGATATATAATAACCTATATTTATAACCTCATGCACATAACCTGCCCATGTACAAGAGGCATGCGCCTTATGTACTCCTCATGCACGCCCATCACCTATAGCAGCATGAAGCGCAAGACCCCGCACTTGAGGCGCACATTTTTATAAACTTATAATCATACTTGATAAACTCTCAAATATTCATAACAAATGAAATTCTAAAATAGACTAATAATTAGAATACAAGTACCTGCTTGCAGACTGTTTCAATAATAACAGAAGGTTAAACTGTTTAGAAGCGTAACAATTTATACCGAATCTTTTTATAAAACAATTGAATCGTTCGCACATTATACAATCAATAAATTTGACGTTTAAACATCTCATAAACCTCAATACCTTTAGGATGATTTCTAACTTTATCTTTAATAAATTGTTTTTCTGAGCAAGCAAGAATGGTACTAAGAGCCATACTATTAGTCCCCCCTTGTTCTTTTAACCAATTATAAAACATACACCTAAGTTTCATCTTCTCTATAGCATATGACAACGAAGACGGGTATCCCGATATCGACCCCAACGAGTACCCCAACTCGTTGACCAAAAAGTCAACCTTCATTTCAAGCACCTCTTTCGACTGGTTAACAATTTGAGGCGCCGATTTCACCATTTCCATCACAACTTCTTGGTCAAACCCTGCGTTGACCAAACAATCAAATCGTTCACGAAGCTCTCGTGCTCTCCCGCGAAACCGCTTAAGTGCGCGTTCCATCTCCTTCGAGTTTTCAACGAACCCTAAATCTAGTAAAAACTTTGTTTTTTCTATAATACATTCCTTAGATGACGGAAGCGGTGTAACTTTCGATCCGATAGCTAAATTCATCAGTTCCTCTGGGTTTTTCATTATTATTTCACAAAGACGTTTTTTCCCCGAATTCAAACAATTTAATGCCGTTTTCACGCCCTTTAAACTACACGATCCGAGTATATGCGGGTGCGAACGAAAAACTTTCCCAATAATATCAACATCCATTTCAATTCCTAACAAAAAACAATAAGACCGCTGTAAATTTGAAAAAAAATCCCGCATATTAATTTCTAGAAACCGAGAAAATAACAATAGAATATCCGTCTTGGACGCTCCAAACTTAAGCAAAAACGTTATAACCAAAAACGTTATAAGCCCCGAACCTTCTAACAAAATTGTCGGATGTTTACGCAATAATCTTCCTAAACGCGCATTGTCACACTCTAATTGTTTTAATACACACAAAACTTGTACCATATGTGTCCAATTGTAGCATTCATCATCTGATATATTCTCAACAAACCAACTATTCAAAATCCCTAAATTCTTTAACTCCGTAACAACCTTAAAAACGTCACTAATTTCACCACCGAGTAGAACACAAGGACACGACCCCACAATTTTAACAACGGCGGATTGATGTAACAAACAGAAACCTTCAACTTCACGAAGCCGTGACAACAAAACCCCATCATCAAACCTAAACACTTCTTTAACCTCCTTATAAATCTTACCTATACTTTTACTAGCAAACCCGTATTGACACAACACACGATAATTCTCCAACAACACCTTATCATCGGCCAAGAACATTAAATCACGCGGCAAAAGCGTCGTAAACTCACACGGGTCCAACCCCATGCTCTCGAAAAAGGGCTCGAACTCGTTAATCGGATGGTACCGCAAGAACCGGGTCACGAATTGCCCGATATTCTCATTATTATGTTTATTAACATTATCATTACTAACCCCTTTCAGCAGATTTTCAAGAAACCTAGGGGAATTCCGACTAATGTTTTCGGCATCGATAAACTGTAAGTTTCTAGTGGAATGTAAGTAATCTAATAACGCATCTTCGGCTTCTCGATAATCCGTAACCTCATTCTTCGATTTGGGGTTACAAGTTGCTTTTGTGCGATAAATTCTAGGGCTTTGGATTGCAGGGTGTGACCCGATTGGGGAAATTGGGTTATTGGTAAAATTAATAATAACCCTTTTGAGAAAAAGTGATTTTTTAAAGTTCTGGATGTGATTCATGAATGGGGTTTTAAATATTATACAGGAAATTGATGAATGTGAGGTTCAATAGTATATGTAGATGCAGAGGTTGAAGATAAAAGATTTACCTTGTGATTTGAATGGTTGTATTGGTCTGATTGTGGCCATTATTTGGGAGAGATCAGATTGATATTATGCAGTGGTATGGTAGCCATTGGAGATGAAGCTCTCGTTGAGGGTTTTTGGGTTCTATGCCACTGGTTGTTGGTTGTTTTTGTCTTTGAACTATTAGCCCTTGTGGTATAAGTATTTTCATAACTCTGTCCTCAAGTTTTTTTTTTAGAAAGGCGAACATATTAAGTGGGTGTTTGGCCTAGCTTTTTTAGTTTTTCTTTTTTTTTTTTTATGAAATAAGCTTCATTTGGTGTTTGGTTTAGTTTTTTTAGCTTAGGCTTATAAGCTTATATAAGCTAATTTGTAGAAGCTTATTGAAAGATGGTTATTTAGCTTATTTGAAGAAGCTTATTTGTTTAAGGGAGTAAATTACTCATTTGCCTTCAAATGGTGATGGATTAATAATATTAAAGTAACTTATTACTATAACAAATTAAAAATGATGAATTTAACAACTTATTAAGATGTATAATCAACTTGTAGAATATAAGCTAATCCAAACACTTCAAAAGGGCTTATCAAATTATATAAAATAAGCTATAAGCTTCAAAAAGATATAAGCATAAGCACAAAAATATAAGCTAGGCCAAACACCCCCTAAAACGAAAAACGAGAACAGGATGTGTTCCCGAGTTCATTTATGTGTAAAGAAAGGGAAGGAAAATAAAGTTCATTTATATAGTAATTTGGTGTATTAGCTTTATTAATTCCAACTATCATCTTTTGAATGTTGTCGGTCTCAACTAACAAATTTACTGATAATGATCTCAATTTTTATCATATTTGTTCTCAACGGGTAGCGACTAACAGATGCTAACACCGTTAGTTGCAAGTCGTCGGAAAAACATTTTTGGCTAGAAAACTACATTTTCGTCCCAATGCATCTTTGTAACTTTAGATAGGACCTTTAGGAATCTTTTTCTAGTAAACGTCTCAGTTATCGAGGTCGTTGGAACCCTAGAACCATCAACGAAATTAGATGGTGGTGCTCGGTGGTGGTGGTTGATTGGTGCTGGTGGTTTTCAAGTTGAGTTTCCCGACAAAAAAAATGTGACATTTCCGGCCAAAAGCATTTTTCCGGCGATCCGCAACTAACGGTGTTAGCATTATGTTAGTGGCGTACTGTTGGGAACAACTATGATAATATGTGGGATCGTTATCAGCCAATTTGTTAGTTAGACTGACAACGAGCAAAAGATGATAGTTGAGATTATTTTATCTTTGTTTATTGTTTTTTAACATGCCCATTTTAAACCAACCTATTTTGATATGGCCTAATGTAATCTGTAGCGACATGATCTTGTTAAATGAAAGTGGGAATTATATAGCTTGAGTTTGAATTTTTTTTTATTTTTTTTAATCTAAGGTGTTGTTTGTTTTTTCAGAGGTAAAATGTCTCCAGTCTACGGATCATATCTGCATGCATATGTAGTAGAAGAGGTGGACCAAACCTCTGCAATCTACAAGAATAAGACTTTGTTTTTTAACATCTGCAGACTGCTAATAAACTAAAAAATTTTAAATAAGCTGAAATTTAAATAAAAAAGTCATTTAACAACAAAATTTAAGTAATTGTCAAACAACATTGAAATAATATTCATAAAACCACAATAACATTTTTTTAAAAGTACAAACTAACGGCCTTGGGCATCCCGGGACATTTCCCCAATGACAAAATCAAGCCAAACAAACAAACAACCAAACCTAACCAAATAACAAAGCTAAACGCCCCGAAAAGAAACCGACCAACTACCCTAAAACCAGCTAAGACCAATCCAACAAGTAAGCTAATAATCAAATCCAACCACTACAATTACATCACAAAAAAGCATAACAAATATCGAAACTCAATAGTCTGCAGCCATAAATCCAAATCTTCCAAGCATAAACCAATCAGTAACAACTTTTTTGACCATTTTCATTGACTTTATATCAACATGATAAAGTGGTTTGCTAGAACTGGTATTTTGGTGGCAAATTGGGCAGGTCAGATAATGGTCTGAAACGTGTCTCTTTAAATGTGTATACATGTCTGATTTGTTTCTTTCTTTTATAGTTCTAAAACGTTTTGAGATTATATAGATTTGGTTCAATCCTCATCTCCAACCTGTAGTGGCGATTGAGATTTTGAGGCCGGCGGCGGCTGTTTGTTGGAGAGAGAGAGAGAGAGGCCGACGGCGGTTCAGGTGGAAAAGTTTAGGCCGCGGGCGGCGGTGACGGTTCTGGAGGAGGAGAGCAGCGGTGGTTAGGGTTGGTACGGGAATGAGAAGGCTAGGGTAGGAAAGGAGAGACCATAATGTTTTTTTTGTTATGTTTGATGAATGAAAAAGGAAGATGAGAAGAGGATATAAGTCACAGGTCCATATCTTCTGGGAAAGATGATGCACAGACCTTTTTAATGAAAGGTCTTCGGAAAAACAAACAAACTGCAGACCACAACATCTGTGCGTGGTCTGCATGGCGTAGACAAAAGAGGCCAGGAAGAGCTTTTGAGAAAAAAAAACAACCCCTAAGTCTTGTACGTGCTTTCATGTAGATATTGTGTGACATAAGTATTAGGAATGACTAAGCCTTTTAAATACTTTTGAGTAGATATTGAGTAATGTAAGTACTAGGGAGGACAAAGCTTTCTATGCGCTTTCGTGTAGATGTTGTGTGACGTAAATACTATAGAGGACTAAGCCTTCTTCGTGCTTTCATGTACGCAGGTGCTATGGACTAATCCTTCTACGTACTTTCGTGTCGATGTTCTTTGACGTAAGTATAAAGGAGGATAAGCCTTCTACATGGTTCAAGTGTATGTGTGATGTCAAGTTTTGATGTGTATGACGTGGTGATATTGTTTGTGATGAGTCAAGTTACCCAAGTGGTGTCATAAACAAGAATTCACTTAGTGTAGTTGATTTTTAGTATGCACGCATGTTGCGGATAAAAAATGTGAAGAAGCTTGGAGTGATTGCAGAGCTCTCCACACTGTTCTAGCGTCCAAGACGATGCTTTGTGTAAATGTAGTTATAAAATGTTTAAATTTTGCTGAAAGTTCTAGAAATCTCTTATTTAGACTGTGCTTATGAGTGAACCAACTGTACGTAAAGTGCTCGGGTTGGGGGTATTACACCTAAATTATGTCAATCCAAACCGTGCCCCCCTATCAAAAGGATATGTATCATGCACAACCAATGGCAGATTTATGTAGAAAGGAGGGACGATATGTTCTCATCTTAAAGTTTATATTTTAACGTCCCGAACTTATTTTCATGTTTTTTTAGCTATTATTCTGGTATAGATTGGGTTTTTTAAGGGGTTGCCCTTTTTTGCGATATTTTCCGGGTAATTTCGGGTGTAGATAGAGTATTTAAAAAACCCGTTTGCGGGTATTGGAAAAACCCGGTTCCAGTTAAGGATCTGGTTTCAGTTTTCGGGTATTACTAGGTACAAATCGGGTCCGGTTACGGGTACGAGTTTTGGTGCTGAAATGCATACTCTATCCGGACCCTACGGGTAGGGTTGGATAATACAGGATCGAGTTGTAAAATACCGGGTATAAAAAACCCGGTTCCAAGTTTTTTTTTTCAATTACGGTTTGGGTTTTTTGTGCATCTATAATTATTGGTTTGGAGATAGTGCAAGGTATGCGAATGCTCTAAACACTACAAAAAAAGAAGCTTTAGTGGCGACACTTGTCGTCGACATTACCCTATTTTTTGTCGCTAAAGATTTTAGTGGCGAGATGTCGCCTATATTGTGTCCCTGCTAATTCTCACCACTGATACCCTTCTTGTGTCCGCTAATGCCAACACCTTCTCCGATAATTCCTACGCCCGAGATTTTTCCGGAAAAAAATACAAATACCAACTTCCATATTTATTTTATAACAAAACACGATTAATTCACATGAGATTAAGTTTTAACTTGAAATTGACAAACAAACATGACTAAATTCTCATTAAAACCGGTAACCATTATACAAAAGTTCAACAAGAACGGCTGGAGCTCTAGCTAAACATACACTATACATAATTTGTGCATAAAACTACAAATGATAGAAACTAGTGTGGTTGAAGGTGGTGGCCATAGCTGAAGTTGCAGGTACTACAATGGTGGTTGTCGAAGCTGAAGTTGTAGGTGGTGTCGCAAGAGGTGGTCGGTGATTGTAGAAGTTGCAGGTACTATCAAGTTTTAGTTTGTGCATAAAACTCGATCTCCCCGATGAACTCTCTACTGTTCACCCGACTTTTCATGTATCTAATCTCAAGAAGTGTCTTGTAGAGGGTAATCTTCATATACCTCTCGATGATGTTCATATTGACGAGACCATCCACGTTGTTGAGAAACCGGTGGAGATTGTGGATCGCATGGATAAGGAAACGAAACGTAGCCGAATTCTATTAGTTAAAATTCGTTGGGAATCTCAACGTGGTGCTGAAGTTACTTGGGAATGTGAAAATCAAATGAAGACCAAGTATCCTCATCTCTTTGTTGCAGTTTCACCTTATTTTCTAGGATGAAATTTCCAAAAGTAGGGAATACTGTGACAATTGTCAGTTTGCGGTTTCTAATTTATTGTATTGTAACCGGTTTCCGCATTTAAAATTTTCGTATTACTTTTTATTTATTTTTGTAAGGCCTCGGTCCTGGTGCCATACTTTGGCGTTAGATTTACTCATAAACATAGTTCTAAATATCTGAGTTAATTAAAATTTTTCGCGGAATATAAAACTTCAACCATATATTACATAATCATTCAAACCTTGTCTTAACATCAAACTTTTGTCTTTAACATAATATAAAAAGTCATATTTAAACATCATAACATTCTTCTAAATATTCCAACCTTTTCAGTCCAGTGTCATGTGTCTTCATTCAAGCTAGCTCCTTTAACCTATTCACCTACGTGCATACTAAAAGTTAGCTACGCTAAGTGAGTTCTAGTTAATCAAGCAGCATACAGTGCATCCATATTCTACATACATAACCTGCTTTACTTTTTTTTTACATACATAAGTATATACCTACATTCTTACTTTCATACTTTTGTTCTTTCATTCTTTCATATTTTATCTTACTTTACATACATACTTATATGTTTTAAAGAACCTTTCACCCTATAACCTCAAAGATATTATTAGGGTTTGCCATCCTCCTTCACATATATTATTAGGGTATGTCACCCTCTTACCATACAACCATACATGCCTTCAATTATAACTATATTTAAGTACTTTCATACATACACTTAATCTCTTCTATATCATTCACATATGTCATTCATATATCATTCATAACACATTCACATATCATACACTTATCACTTAAGGTAAGTGTATTAACTAAATGAGGCTAGAAACTCACATGTGTCATGTGCTTCTCAGAGTTAACTATAATACCCCACATTAGCTGTGCACAGCTAACTGTGTAATAATTATAAGTATCAATTAACTATCTCTAATTATAACATACTTCTAGGTTAGTGTAACCCCTAGCTAACTAGTGTAACCCCTAGCTAACTAGGGTCTGGGGCAACACCCTTGGAAGCGGAGTCTAGGGGAAGCAGCTCCTAGCAGGGTCCAAGAGGCAGAGCCCCTGGCAGGGGTCGAGTCGCCAAGTCAGCTCGGAAAAATTTTATTTTCATTAACAGTCCTTTACTAAAAGTTCATCAGAAAACTTAAGTTTGAAATAATCGAATGGAAGATTATAACGAATCGAATTCGATTCGATTACTTTGTCCATTCGATTCAATTACTTTACCTATTAGATTCGATTACTTTCCCCACTCGATTCGATTACTTTTCCCACTTAATTCGATTACCCTCTCCATTCGATTCGATTACTTTTCGTTTGAATTTGATTCTATTTTCATCATTTTCCAGCCTTTCTTTTTGACTAGTTTTGCCCGTCTTGCATAATAAATGAGCCTAGGACTTTAACCAAACTGTTTCCTTGCACTAACTTGGTTCAAACGTTACCCATTTGTCCCGTTTCATACCAAACATCTCGTTTACGTTCAAGTTTATATTTTTCTTACATAATAAGGCCCGATTTACCTTAATACCAAATCCTAGGGCAAACCGACCTCAAAAACTTAACCTTTACATCTAAAACGTACCTTTTAGGTTTGGTTTTGCTTCGGCTTGGATTCAACATGTGAATCTGGACGTTTTATCTCGTTGTTTAATGATGTTGAACACGAAACTCAACCTTTCTTCAGCTTGGATCTAGGTCCGAAATGATTAGAGTGTTTGTGTGTGTTGTGGAGGCTAAAAGATGGAAATGAGGGTTTTAGGGTTTTAGGGAGGTTTAAGGGTTTATATACTCTTAAGCACATGGACCTAAGGCCTATCACCATCCTTTACTCCATTTTTATTGTCCAAGTTCACACTCTATTATCTTTATCTAACCAAACTAAATAATTACACACTATAAGTAAACAAAATTCTTTTATTTATTATTATCAAAAGTAGGATGTTACAATTTTGTTTGTTTTAATTTGAAATATCTTAATGTTAGAGCCAATGTGCAATCAGTTGCGCCCCCGCATTTCGTCGTAGGTTGGGGTGTAACGATAAGATTGTTGATCACAATCCTGATATCACCATCACCATCACTAACATCCCTCTCAACATCAAATGCCTCTTTTCCGCCATCACAAACCACCCTTATCCGCCCTCTAATGTCCATCTTAAGTCGCTCCCATTCAACAACTCCGATCATGGTCTCCCTCCCAACTCAGAAAACACAGATGGCCAGTTTCCGTCCCAAATCGTAAAACTCTTACATGCCTCCACGGCCCTCGAAGCCCCATTTCGTATGTTCATCTCCGAGGTTATTTCGGATGAAGGAAGTCTGTTGATATGTATTATTTCATATGTGTTCACAAGGTGGGCTAATAGCGTAGCCGAATCCTTTTTGCATTTTCAATTAGTCGTTTACCACCTTCGGGGTAGCATATTGTTCTATTTGGTTGAATTTCCCTCATCGGAACCGAGTCGATGGTGGAACCCATGATGAGTTTCCAATGTTGGGGTTCCCAGAATCTTGTCAGGTTACGATCACACAATTTTCTCGATATGTTCAAGATGCCGATGGTAATGACGAGTTGTCAGTTACTTCCGACCCCAAATATTATTATCACTTAACTTTAACGACTGCTTATGTAACACGGTTGAAGAGGCAGAACCATTGGGGCTGGAGGTCTTGCGAAAAAAAAACATTAAACTTCCGGATTGGTGTATTGGCCCTCTTGTTCCATCGAAAATGCTGCAAAAGAATTTGGGTTGGAATATGAGTTTGGGTAGTATTGGTCAAAGATCTGGAAAACGACCGAGTATATCCAACCCAAAACATGCATTGATTGGTTAGACTCGTACCCTACCAGGTCGGTGCTCTATATTTCATTTGGGTCTCAAAATACAATAAGTGAGACCCAAATGATGGAATTAGCAAAAGGGTTGGAAGAGAGCAAGAAGCCTTTTATTTGGTTAATCATGCCACCGATCGGGTTCAATTTAAGTGGAGATTTCTGGCTTGAATGGTTGCCTAATAGTTTCGAGAATAGGATAGAATAGAGAATCAAGGATTGGTGGTCCATAACTAGGCACCTCAGCTAGAGATACTATGCCATCGGTGCTTTTCTAAGCCATTGCGGTGGAATTATGTGACAGAGAGTTTGAACCAAGGGGTGCCACTAATTGGATGGTCTTTGGCGGCATAACAAGGCTTTATTGCGAAGATGTAGATGGAAGAGGCAGATGTTTGTGTGGTATTAGCGAGAGGGGTATAATAGGATCATGAAAGAGGAGTTGAGTGTGGTAATTAGTGCAGTATTAGATAAAGTTGAAGGCGGAAAAGGTGAAGATATGAGAAAGATAGCAAACACGTTAAAGGAATCGATAACAACAAGTATTGAAGTTAATAATGGTTCTTCTTCTAAAGCCATGCATGGATGATTTCTTGATCACCGTCCTTTCTGCATTTTAGTGATTGTTTTATGCTAATATATGAATTCAACATGCAAATAAACTGATCTTAATTATGCATTGTGTAGAAATTCAAAATTTTAAAATGATAGCAAAATGGTCCTTAGCGAGTTATTCAGAAACACCATAATTGTATTGGCTCGATCTGTGACGCACTATGACCTCGTTTCATGTGAAATTAGGCCACACCGATATAGTTCAACAAGAGGGCTGAATGTTCAAAAAAAAAAAAAAAAAAAAAAAAAAAAAAAAAACAAGAGGGCTGAAAGAATTCATGGTGACAGCCTGACAGGTTTGGTGAAAGAGACTTTACATGAGATATGTAATTGATTCAATATGAAGTTGGGAATGTTACTCTGAACTGATAATTTTATTACGTACAGAGATACCACGCCTTATATTGGCGGATTTACAATACCGAGACAAGGAAATTACATGAGTAATTAAGTTGTGCCTCTATACAAGGTAAAATTGCATCCCTTTCTATGTTGATTGTATTTCTCATAAATTTATAAAAACTAATAAGTTATATAAAACTATTTACTGAAACAAATAAATAAAATACCTAAAAGAATTTTAAGTCTATGAAACTTAGTATACGTAAAGAAAACCAAGAAGGGCTGTAAGCGGATTGAATCGAGCCAGATGAGACCTTATCCGTGTTCATCTGTTAAACTTTTATCGGAGAAACGGACGGTTCACCTACACCCTACCGAACGAAAATTCGTGTCCATATCCGTTAATTAAGGAATTGAGTTTGTCTGCGTATGTTTGTGTCACTACTAGAAAAAGAGATGTTTTTCTACAACTGAATTTGTAGGAAATTTGTTGGAAAATCCAGTTTCTAGCAATTTTTCAACAAAAAGTTACGTTGGAAAAACACATGCTTGAAAATCGTTTTCAACCGTTTTCCAACAACTTTTCTTACAATTTTGCTACAAAAACATGTGGTTGTAAACTTTCTATAACTTTCCTACAAAAACTATTTTGACTTAACATAATGTTTATTAGATAATGTTGTAGCAAAGTTGAAGCTTATTTTTTTGTTGGAAATCTGTTGGAACTATTTGTCGTAGGAAATTTGTAGGAAAGTTTTGTGAGAAAATGACTTGTTTTCTAGTAGTGTGTCCGTTCATTAGTATTATAAACGAACGCTAACGGAAACTAATAGACAACTGACCACTAATGGACAAACAAACACCAATGGATACTAACGAACGTTAATGGACAAACAAACACAAACTTATCAAAATACTTAACATAAACGCTAATGAACATTACACCACATGATATCTGAAAGGGAAAATTCCCATAATGGTCCATTTATCTAATTCAACTTTCCGACTTTGTCCCTTTGGTATCTCGTCGTCAACGACATGATAGCGAACACCGACAATGCATTACTAAAACAAATAGGTTAACGACACGTGGCCGGAATAGGTCGTCGACTAGGTGTTCTTCGGCCCATAATTTAATCACAGACGATGTGTTCTTGTTAACGACGTTAACGGCGGACTGCCATACCTGACACCCGTGTTCACATCGCCAGCGAAGACCTACCGGATCTCATGGCCGGTGACTTGTTGGGTATAACATAGGGTTGACGATGCGTTATGTTGCTAACGTAGGGTAGCAGCGATGCTTTATCCACTAACGCATCGTGGAACCCCTGCTTTAAACATTAGCGCATCGTTGCTACCCTATGTTAGCAACATAACGCATCGTTAATCCGATGTTATGTCAACAAGTCGTCGGCGTTCGCTAACATGTCGCCGGCGACGATATACCAAAGAGACAAAGTTGGAAACTTAAATAATGGGGAAAAATTTGGAACCACATTCTGTAAATGAGTCATTTTGAGAATTTTCCCTATCTGAAAATACTTAACACTTAATATATCAGCCAGACACATAATCATATCAAAATATGTTTTGGTGTTCAAAATCAACAAACTTCTAGTGTTTCACGAGAAACAAGCTTCAAATTCTTTATTTTTCAAGGCATTTCAACATACAAAACACTATTAAACGGACGTTATCGGAAGGGCGCTATCGGGTGTTCACGAACACTATTGAACGACCGCGGCCTTTGTCCGTGTTCAACTGTTAAGCTTACCAAACAATTTTTTTACTCGTATCTAATTCGAAAGATGAACAAACTTTCTACCGAACATCCGATTCACTTACGGCTCTAAAACCAAAACCTAGTATCAAAGAAAAAAAAAGCATGATATAAAACAAAATAAAGAAAGCTGTCTGCTTGCCGCCCATTCCAGCCAATCATTTATTAAAGGTTTTTAGAATGTACTGTTCTGAATTAATGAGTTTTGAGCGTTTTGTCCAGTTTTTAGAATAGGGACAGATACACTGTTCGGATTTTGGGCAATAATTGTACCGTTTATTCAATGTTTTGTAAATAGGGCCATGATATTATAAGAGTTCACATGTTTAGATCGATGGACATGTCTTTTAAAAGACCCGACTAAGGATTCAGTCTCACAATACAAACACCAATTAAATTTGCTATGGAAGCTCAAGCTGTCAACAATAAACACATAATCATGCTACCATACATGGCACAAGGTCACTTCATACCCTTCTTAGAATTAGCCTACAAGATCCTTGATCACAATCCTAATTTCACCGTCACCATCGCAAACAGCCCTCTCAACATCGAATACCTCCGTTCCGCCATCGCCAACCGCCCTTCTAATAATATTATTCATCTTAAGTCTCTCCCCTTCAACAGCTCAGATCACGGCCTCCCTCCTAAGTCCGAAAACACAGACGCCTTACCGTCGTCCCAAATAATAAAACTCTTGCATGCCTCCACCGCCCTCGAAGGACCTTTTCCTGGGTTCATTTCGGATGTTATATCTTGTGAATTAGGAAGTCGGGCTGTATGCATTATTTCAGATGTGTTCATGGGGTGGGCTAATGAAGTTGCCAAGTCTTTTGGCATTTTTAATTACTCTTTCACCACTTGTGGTGCGTATGGTACCGCCGCATATTGTTCGATTTGGTTGAATCTCCCTCACCGGAACCTAGCAGATGGTGGAACCCATGACGAGTTTATAGTGCCAGGCTTCCCGGAGTCTTGTCGCTTTACAGTCATGCAACTTAATCAATATGTTCGAGATGCTGATGGCAAAGATGAATGGTCAAGAGTCTTCAAACCGCAAATTGCATTGTCTCTTCAATCCAATGGATGGTTATGTAACACAGTTGAAGAGTTAGAAACATTGGGGTTGGAGGTCTTGAGAAGTTTTATAAAACTTCCTGTTTGGTGTATTGGCCCCCTTATCCCATCTAATATGTTAAAAAAGAATTTGGGTTTGGATATGAATTCGGGTAGTATCGGTCAAAGATCCGGAAAACAACCCGGTATCCAACCTAAAAGATGCATTGAATGGCTAGAGTCGCACCCTACTCGCTCGGTACTTTATATATCTTTTGGGTCACAGAATACAATTAGTGAAGTTGCAATGATGGAATTAGCGAAAGGGTTGGAAGATAGTAAAAGGCCTTTTATTTGGGTGATTAGGCCACCAATAGTGAAAAAACACGTATCCACTCTTCAGGTATGGGTCCTGGATCCAATGAGTCCACAAGGTAAGATACGATAATTACTACCAATGATATGAGTGTAACTTCCCAAAGTCCAATGACCGGAACCTGCAAAACAGACACCGTGAGTCTTGTTACAGGAAGGACAAGAGGGGGGTGGGGGTCTTCCTGTAACCACCCTCCGGCGTGAGAATCAGTAACGTTCGTAAATGGAGAAAGTACTGAAGTAAACAGACTAAATGTAGTCAGAATGCAAGTGAGTGAATGAATATCTCATACCATTTGACAAGGTATTTATAGCCGAAGGATGTAGGAAGGTGATTGGGCCAGCTGTCCTCTTCCAGAAGATCTTTGATAACTGCCTGGACGCGTGTCCTATTGTGATAGGTTGAGCTATACGTCCCATGTGCATGGGTATAACAACCTGGACACGCGTCGCCCAATGATAGGATGGATTGCACCCTGGCCATGTGCACGGTTATAACAAACTGGCCAGGTGTCCTTTATTTATTGGCTGTTCAGTCACGTATTCCCCAAGTAAGAGTCATGAATCTTCTTCTAGAGAGTATTTGAGTGATGACAGCTGTCCTACTGGCATTGTCTTCCGGATGTTTAGGCGGACAGATATCCCGTCCCGCGGATGACTTTTGAGGATGCCAGGATGCTTCTGCACGTGTTGTGAGGACGTTCCTCCTCATTCGTGATATGCGGGTGGTCCATGTGTCCCGCGGGTGGCTTATAAGAGGATTCTCTGTGACCCGCGGGTGGTACTTAAGGGTATTTGGGTCTTTTTGGTACCCTACCTCTATAAATAGGATTTGACCTGAAAGGTGATTTTAAATCCGAATGGTTGCCTATAGACTTTGAGGAAAGAATTGGGAAACAAGGGTTGATGGTGTATGAGTGGGCACCTCAAATAGAGATTCTATGTCATCGATCAACCGGTGCTTTTCTAAGTCATTGTGGGTGGAACTCTGTAATGGAGAGTTTAAGCCAAGGGGTACCACTGATTGGGTGGCCGTTGGCGGGAGAGCAAGGATACAATGCGAAGATGTTGGTGGAGGAGGTAGGTGTTTGTGTCGTGTTGGCGAGATGGGTGCATAGTAAGATTACTAGAGAGGAGGTGAGTAGGGTGATCCACATGGTGTTGGATAAAGTGATGGTGGAAAAGGTGAAGATATGAAAAGAAAAACAAGTGAATCTGAAGAATTGATAAGAGCAAGTGTTGAAATTAATAAAGGTTCTTCTTACATTGCCATGAATGATTTCTTAGCTACCATTAATTCTTTTTAGATTTAAACAGTCATTATATGAGTTAATGATGCAAATAAAGTAAAGTTGTCACCGAAACTTATTTAAGCTGATGATAGCCTAAAAGTATAAGTTCCCATTATTTGGATTCTGTACGTAACCATTATAGAAGTTTTAGTTGTTAAGCTATTATTATCAACTTTGAATATTTTTATTTTAGTACATATACTACTAATATGTCGATATAAACATGTTAATCAATTTTTGATATTGTTAAACTCATTTTGTTATTAGACTTATATACGTGATTGAGTTTCGACAATTAAAAATTTTCAAATTTCTCTTTTTAAAACTCAATAGCAACTGGATAATTTCCATATTCAATCAGAGTTATATGACTGGCGAATCTTGAACGAAAACAAGAAATACTTAATTTTTCAGACGAAAGAAGTAAATTTACACTTTTATGAGATGAGTAAATCTCTCATATTTGTCATCTTGTCACTTTTCATGTAGGCAAACTTTTTGTATTGTTGAGCCAATATTTCCTACTCAACACATTTCATATTGTTGAGCCAATTTACACTCTTAGGCTATGTGTAGTGGAGGGGCTATAAAATGAGGCATTTTGCATCATGTGGCGCCCAATCAGTAAAGGGTGGGTTTTTGTTTTTGGGGTGTAATGGTGTTGTAGCCCCCCCCCATATATATATATATATATATATATATATATATATATATATATATATATATATATATATATATATATATATATATATATCGCAAACAATATAATAATGATATAAACACAACAAAAGCCCGGCGATAAATAGTTCGCACCCCCCTTATAGCCCAACTAATTGCCTGGGGGCGGTGTTTGCGTCCCAAATCGCCTAAATACCTCGCCCAGTACATATAGCCTTATGAGATGGGTACCCCCACGTTCCCACCCCACCACTTCCGAAAAAATATGTATTTTGGTTAAAAAAAAGGCAAATTCTACTCACACATCACCTAGGCTTATCAAGTAGGCTTAAATACACATCATTCAGCATACGCTTCGTATGCTCAATATACGACCCGTATACTGAAATCTTGGTTTTGACTTTTTTAGATGTCATACGCTTTGTATGTAATGTTATACGGTTCATATAGATTATATAAACAAAAATACGAATCATCTAAAATGTATACGAGTCGTATGAAATTTGTTGTGTAAAATTAATAAACATCTCGTATAGAAATGATACACTCATATAATATAACATGTGAATCGTCTAAATTGTATACTAGTCGTACTCCCACTTTTGTGTAAAGTGGATAGTCGTATATGACATTCTATGAGGCGTTAGAGAACATGTGAACGTTATACGAGTCATATGCTATTTTATACGATTTGTATGCCTAATTTATAACTATAAAACTAGCTCTTAGCTCTAGAAAAAAAACACATAATCTTACTTTAATAAAATCTACCTTCATATATCACTTCTCACTTTTATTTCTATTTGTTACCGGACACATAATTTTAATATATTTTATTTTTATAATATATGGTTTTTGATAATACATAGTTATACGAAAGATAATATGTTTCATCCACTCAGCGTGTTGGCTTTTGCTTTGTTTCGCATATGTAATATCCTATTTAAATTTAACGTTAGTCCCATTTTGAAATTTAGTTAATATTTGTTTTTTCAACTGAATTTGTTTCAAATATTTTATTTTAATTGCTCCATAAACTTTATTAAATTTGTTCGGCTATTATTTTCATCATGTGTTTTGTCTTACTTAAGTTCGGTTTCAACTGCCAAAAACCGCTTCTAACTGTTTAGCACAAGTTTGACATAATAAACACGAAACGATGAACACCCTAAGTACTAAGCTCGCATAGTTGTATAACAAATACATAAAAATATACTATTTCTGTCCTATTAAAAGTGTCATAGTTTGAAAAATACAAAGTTTAAGGTGGATTGAATGATTACTATTCTTGCTTACCAAGTGACAATAATGTCCTTGGAAATTGGGTCCACCAATATTGTTGATTAATGCTAGTTGTGTGTGTTTAAGAGTAAACATGAAAATTGGCTAATAAATTTTAAAAATGGACATTTAGAATGAGACAAATAAAAAAAGGAAATATGGACACTTTTAATTGGACGGAGTGAGTAAGTGTTAGCATACATCAAACCCATAAATAGTTGGAAAAGAAGAATACTACTACATCAATCCAAATTACTAGAATCCACACATGCATACAATAAAAAAAGATAGCATTTGTGTGCGGCAACTTCAAAAGATAAAGCATAATATCTAAATTGTGAATTTATCATACTAGGCATTATCATAAACCTTGATCCTCATCACTACCATCATCATCACCAAAACTATCATCATCATCATCACCAACACCACTAACATCATCATCGCCAGCATCATCACTAGCGTATCACCGAAATCATGAAGGTCCGACTCCTCCTGCGACCGAGAATTATTTGGCGGAGCCGGCGTATCACGTAATGGCACATCATCAGTGGGACCGGAACTTGTCTCGAACCAGCCACTTTATCATCCAATCCATCCTTATCATACGCTGCTTCACATTAATTAATCATATATCCTGATTCACCGTCCTGACATTGTCTGGCTGCCCTTGATCGACATGTGGCCCCTGAACATATACATAAAGTTAGGGATGACAATGTAAGAAAGTTTTGAACAACAATTTAAATAATACTATATATTGAATTTAGTAACATCAATCAATCAATCAATCAATCAATCAATCAATCAATCATACCCAGTGAAGTCCCATCAACAGCAAAACTATAAGTAGGGTCTAGGGAGGGTAGGATGTAGGCACACCGTACATATATCCAAAGGGATAAAGAGGTGGCTTCCAGAGAGACCTCAGCTCTAAAGTACATATGTATGAAGCAGTACAAAGGAAATCAAAGTTCAACAGTTAATATAAAAAATATTAATAATACTAATAATAATAATAATAATAGTAGTAGTAGTAGTAGTAATAATAATAATACTAATACTATATATATGTGAAGAAAATACCATTATGGTGTGTGACTAAAATAAGGAAAATAGAAGCCATAAAGTATTCCTTTCTCCCTATAAATCCTTAACTTTAATTCTACTTCTTCAAGAATTCATATCCTCAACCATGTCCTCAGAGAGGTTTGGGTCTATCAAATTATGCCTAATCCTCTCGTCCCAAGTCCATTTAGTTCATCCTCTACCCCTCATCCACCCTATAGTAATGTTTTCTACGGATCTAACAGTATTCGCCGCCCGTCTTCTCTTCACATGTCCAAACCATCTCAATCTCCACTCTCTTATCTTGTTTGCTATGTTTGATACCCCTAATATATCCCGAAACACAACGTTTTTTAATCGGTCTAACCTTGTGTGCCCACACATCCAACGTAGCATTCTCATTTCTGTTACCTCCATCTTCCGCACTTGTGCCTTCTTGATGGCCCAACAATTTGTTCCATATAGCATTGCAGGTCTAACTGCAACCCTATAAATTTTCCCTTTAGTTTAGTTGGGAAACTTGTGTCGCACAATATACATGCGGCTGCTTTCCATCTACACCATCCAACCTGAACTCGATGAGTTACATCACTGTCTAATTCCCCATCGCTCTGAACAAATGATCCTAGATACTTGAACTTCGTTACCTGCGGAACCACCTGCCCTTCAATGGTGATCTGTGCGTCGTCATTGTCATATACCCCACCAAAATCACAGTGGAGGTACTCCGTCTTAGAGCGACTAATCCTTAAATCTTTCGTCTCTAAGGTTGTTCGCCACTCCTCGAGCCTCATGTTTAGATCTTGTTTTCTCTTAGCAAGTAACACAATATCGTCTGCGAACATCATGCACCACGGGAGCTTCCCCTGAATCGACTTTGACAACTCATCCAAGACAACTGCAAAAATAAACGGACTCAACGCTGACCCCTGGTGAAGACCTACCTCTACGGGGAAGAAATCAGTATCCCCCACTGGCGCACAAACACTTGTTGCACTCCTAGTATACATATCCATAATTATCTCTATGTATTTCCTGGGTACTCCTCTACCCTCCAAGCACTCTCAAAGCACCTGTCATGGCACACTGTCGTAGGCCTTTTTCAGGTCAATAAACACCATATGAAGGTCACGCTTTTTCTCCCTTTACTTTCCATCAATCTTCTTATATGGTGCATTGCATCTGAGGTGGAACGACCCGACATGAAGCCATATTGGTTCACCGTAACATGAGTTTCTCGTCTAAGTCTAACCTCAATCACTCTTTCCCATAGCTTCATAGTATGGCTTAGTAGTATGATTCTCGGTAGTTACCACAACATTTGGCGTCTTCTTTGTTCTTTTAGATAGGAACTACAACGCTGCTCCTCCACTAGTCTGACATCTTACCAGATTTGAGGATACTATTGAACATAGTAGTTAACCACATGACTCCTTCCTGTCTAGGCCAACCGCTTTAGCCCTTCCCATCCTCCTAAGTGCAGTCTGCACCTCTTCTCGTATGATTCGTCGGCAGTAGCAGTTATTCGGTTGTTGTCGTTGGAAGGTTGTGTTGTCATGTTCTTCTTGGTAAGCTCTCTCATTGTTAAAAAGATTGTGAAAGTAGGTTTGCCATCTTAGCTTGATGTCCTGCTCCTTGACCAGTACATGCCTATATGTATCCTTTATGAACTTCACAGGCCCTAGATCTTGCCTTCTACGCTCCCTGGCTTTGGTAATCTTAAAAATAGCATGTTCCCCCTATTTTACTTCTAAACGTTCATACATCCGTTTGTAAGCCGCGTTCTTTGCTTCCGCCACTGCCTTCTTCTCATCTCTCTTTGCCGTTTTGTAGATCGATCTCCCTCAATTCCACTCGCTCCTCATTCGTGCACCTCATAAGCTCTCTAAAACGTCTTTGTTTATCTCTTATCTTGTCTTGAACGACCTCATTCCACCATCAAGGCTCCATATGCCCACCTGTCTTTCCTGTTGTGACCCCGAGAGTTTCCTTTGCTACTTGAATGATCTTTGTCGCCAGAGCTTCCCATATATGAGTTGAGTTCCCATTTATTCGATTCCGCGTCTGCAGTATGAGTTTATCCTTAAACAGTAGGAGATTTTCGTTCTTCGAATTTCCCCATCGAATTCTAGGTGTACCATTCTTCTCTCGAACAATTAGCTTATTTCTGAAGCCTATATCTGTCACCAGCAGTCGGTTTTGAGACACAACTGTCTCCCCAGGTATGACTTTGCAGCCCTTCCACCAACGTCGGTCTCCTTGCCTCATCAAAAGGCAGTCAATTTGGGTGTCGCGTCCGCCACTGCTAAAAGTGATCAAATGAGAATCTTTTTTCCTAAAATAAGAATTTATAATACCTAGGTCATGAGCCACCGCAAACTCTAGGAGATTTGTTCCGGTCTCATTCCTATCACCAAAATTGAAACCCCCATGTACGGCTTGAAAACCATCGTTAGCCTTACCAATGTGTCCATTAAAATCACCTCCTATACAAATCCTCTCACCCCTAGGTATGCCCCCTACCACTGCGTCTAGGCAATCCCAAAATTCTCTCTTTTCTTGATCCCCTAAGCCTACATGAGGCGCGTAGGCGTAGACTACTACCACTACTTCCTCTCCTAGTACTAATCTCAACACCATAATCCTGTTATTATATCTTATCACCTCCACCACACTAGTGTGTAGTTCCTTAGCCACTAGAAACCCCACTCCATTCCTAGCTCCATCAGTACCCGAGTACCACAACTTATACCCATTACACTTAGTCCCTCTATGCCCTTTCCACTTAGTCTCCTGGAGGTATGCTATCTGAACCATACGTCTTCTACGCACATCTACCAATTCTAGCAACATACCATTTAGTGTTCCTACATTCCATGAAGCCAAACATAATATATACTCCCTATCTTTATCCTTTCCTACACCCCTCATTTTAGGACATGGTCTCAAGTAATATTCATGGTTGTAAACCATAAATAATAACTTGGTTTGGTTTGGTTTGAATATAAATTTTAACAATTTATGTTTGATCATATATCTGTCCATGTCTCTGCATATACCCATGCACAAGTGGCTGCTCCTGAACGGCATGTGGCCCATGAGCCTGTACATAAAAAAAGGTTTAGTTTCAAATGTTAGTATTCAAATATAACTAATTCCCCATGATATACCTGACCGCTCCACGACCACTGATCCTGAGCTGCCAACAACTCCGCAATTATTATATCCCGCTCCTCCACCTCTAGCAGCTGTCTTGGAAACCACAAAACTCCTGGCCACAAGGACCACTACAGACCACCATCGGGAAAAATCTCGGAAATACGCATGAGTGTAGGCCTTTACTCTTATTCCTGTTCCCGGAATGATTTCTTTCATCAAAGTCACGTAAGATGTCGAGTTGCTTCGGAGGGAACAAAGTCATGGAGGACAGCCACACTATATTTTTTGTATAGCCCAAAATTCTGCAATCTTTGTAATGTATGGCCTGCCACAGATGTTGCTGGTGCTCTTCCTAACTTTATAAGAATTAAAATACATGGCCATGATATACGCTAGATTGTAGTTAGCTTGGGTCATCATACAATAAAGATGGTATAAATCACATTTAGTGCGCCACTCTTGACCCATGTAACGAGCACAAATTGTAGATGCGATCACCCTTTGTACGTATCTATTTAATGGTTTTCTGATCATCGTTACTCGTTGCTTCATACCTCAAACTCATCCAAACTCACGATAACCTATATTAGGCCAAAACTCTATCATCTGTTGACGAGTAATCTCCCTTAACCAATAGTTAAACACCGTTGTCTCAACCTCCTCCGTCGTGTATAATCCCATATGCATTCCAATTCTGCTAATGATAACTCTTGTTATACCTTGTTCATTCTAAAACAAACTGCTCTATTATAATGCAAATCATCATACGGACTGAATGAAAAGGTACAAACTCTTTTATTATAATGCAAATCACCATGTATTGGAATTTATGATAACTTATGTATGTTTTAAATTAGTTATATGATGTAATGTTTATCTTTAATTATGTTTAATTATATTAATGTTGTTTTTTCTATTGCATTATAGTTTCTAAAAATAAGTCATACGATCACTATGGATGTAGAAAAAGTTGAAACGAGACTGAAGTAGGAAGAACTAATTTGTAAATCTAACTAGTATACGAAACATATTGAAAATCATTTGTATCGCACACCCAACTTATATATACTTCATAACTTGTTTATAATTATCTGAAAATCATACTAATATACGAAACATATTGTTTTTTATATAGTTCGCATGGGATGCATAGACATGTAGAAAGATTTGTGTTTTGGCCATACGCGTAGTGTGACTTGTCATATGCTTCGTATTGCATATAGTAAAAAGAACACAGGGTGATTAAATTTTCAAAGACTCTTTTTTAAAACCTAGTATTCTTCTTACACGAACATGCTATGATTAAAGGTTCAAAATTATTTTTTTAAACCTAGTATTCTTTTTACACAATTCATATGCTCAGAGAGATTGATTGATTAATTGTTCACACACGCATACTGCAAAAGTAATTGATCAATTTTAAAGATTCTTTAGCATACTTTCGTATTATTTCTTATACAGTTCATATTGATTAATTTTCATGATTTTTCAAAAAACCACATGCATAAGATTCGTATTCTTTCTTATACAGTTCGTATGGTCATGTTAGATTTATATGATTTGTATGAAATGTTATACGTCTCGTATTTCATATACAACGGAGGATACAAATTGTATACAAAAGAATATGGTTCGTATAGTTTTTTTATAGTATATGACTTGTATAGTTTTCTATATGATTCGTATGCCTTCGTTGATTTGACTAACTTAAGTGATTATTCTTTACGCTGCGTATGTCAGCATGTGCTTCGTATAAAATCTATGATAAAATAGGGGATGGTGTCAAATGTTTTTATATGGTGTGTCACACCCCTAATTAGAGCCTAGAAGTGTGACTAATAGTTGGTACATGTTTTGTAAATATATCAGAGTTTAAGGTTGTAAAACGGAAGTTATGGTTATATATTAATATATTTCAAAAGACGAGGATTAAACACCCGTTAGTTGTTACAAATTTGTTTGAAGAAGGAAAACCGTAATTTACATTATTTTAATAATAAAATTGCGACTGAGCCATCAGATCGACTAACGGCTATCCATCATCTCCAAACATCTAATCTTGATTACCTATAAAACAGTTTAAAGCACGTCAGCAATGCATGCTGGTGAATCTGTTGACAAAAAATATTTTAATACTTAAGTATCCCCTCGAGAAATCGTAGGCCTCGACCCAACGTGGCTTAGGAAACAATCAAGTATTAAAAGTCTGAATAACTATTACAAATTACAGCTCAACTCGAAATCGTTCAGCGAACACCGTAGCGTTCGAGATCGTAGCCACTACCTATATACACAAGATTATCACCACTCAAACATCGTAGGTCCGGCCCAACGTGGCGAAGGCATAATCAGGCGTGGTGCGATGTACCCACCGTCTAACCACATATGAAAGGATCCGGGCAAACGTATACGATAGCATAAGGACCAACGTTTACCTTTGTTTATAACATTTTAGGGATACATAATCCCATGTAATCTTTAAAGACTTAAATTATAAAGTTGTAAAGAGTTTGGACGTATTCACCTTTATTATGATCAGTGTGTCTCACTGATGTATTCTTCTTGTTAACTCGGGCCTATAGTACGAGAATAACCTTTTATAAATACTAGATCGGTGATATAGCTTTAGACCTTTAGTCTATTTGTATATTCTTTACCTTGATATTCATTTCTTTATACTTGGACCTTTAGTCCAAAACATTTATCAATTAAACACTACGTTTCTTCTTCTTGAAGAAACCTATATAATAAGTTTCTTCTTTCTTAAGAAACATATTCTAAAATCTTTATAATTATAAAGAAATAATTATTTATCTATACTCTTGTCTTATGAAAACTATATTTCACTTATTATATTATCAAGTTATAGATTATACCCCCGACTAGGGTTTAAGCCATATATAATAAAATAATCTGACGGACTCCCTACCTTGTATGACTTATATTTCTTAAAATGTCTAAGTTTGACGCGGACAACACTCATACCTATCGAAGGAATATTTATTATGGTACAATCTACATAAATATTCCAACGACATCAGTTAGTCCAATATTTATAAATCCATGAAAATGTAAAGTTCGGGGTATAAATCCTGCAATGTACAGATATAGGCGATTTATATATATATATATATATATATATATATATATATATATATATATATATATATATATATATATTTAAATTAACAATATTATCGTTAACACCAATGACTTTAGCTTGTCGTATAGGTACTTTTTTGCTTGTAACTTTTTAGTTACCCATATTGATTATGATACACTACTTTACATAAATGGTCCAACGACAATAGGTAGTACTCCGGTATCTATAAATCCATGAAAATGCATGAAAACGTAAAGGTTGATAGTTCAAATACTTTAAGCGGATATAGGTGGTTTATGGATATATTTAAATTAAAAAAAATTATCGCTAAAACCAAGTTTACTTTTGTGGTACTGATATTTTTTTTTCTTTTGGCATTTTTGGTTACACATTCATGACCGGCAGTGCGTATGGCGGCATCGCGTATAGTTACGTTCTGTTGAGTCTCCCTCATCGGAATATATATAGCTAAAGGCGGAACCCATGACGAGTTTACAGTTCCGGGATTCCAGGATCTTTGCGTTTTGGGTTGCAAAACTTAAAGAACATGCAGGGGAGGCTCGGAGGGTGTGCGAGCCGCACCATCGGCCAGGGCACATAAGGTTCGGGGGCACAAACGTTTTTATACATATTACATATATATGTTTTTTGGTGTTAAAAATAAGGTTTATTGCAATGGTTAATGAGATAATTACATGCTCAGAATGGTTTTTGCTTATAATAAATCAGTCGATAAAAGTTTTATCCATGCACATTAGCAAATAAAAAAATTTTGCTAAGGCCTACGAGCCTTTTTATATCGGCTCAGCCAAGTTATTTAAATTCTCGGAGATGGCCCTGTGAACATGCTTCATCTACTGATGGGAAAGACGTGTACTGAAGATACTTACAATTGCATGTCTCATTTTCTCTCCAATCTGACGGTTGATTATGTAGCGCAGTTGAAGAGCAAGAAACATTGGGGTTAGAGGTCTCGTGAAATCATGGAACACTCCCTGTTTGGTGTATTGGCCCCATAATTCCGTCAAAAATGTTAAGAAACCATTTGGGTTCGGATTCAAGTTCAGATATTATCACTCAAATATCCGGAAAACAACTAGGTAGGTATCCAACTCAAAAATTGCATTGAGTGGTCAGACACGCATCCAGCTAGGTTGGTTCTTTATAGTTCATTTGGGTCTGAGAACAAAATAAGAGACAAAAATGGTGGAGTTAGCAAAAAGGTTGGAAGAGTGCAAAAAGTCTTTATTTGGGTAATATATATCAGACCACCAATCGGGTTCGACCTCAAAGGTGATTACCGACTTAAATGGCTGCCTACTAGATTTGTGGACAAAAGTGGAAAACAAGGATTGGTAGTGCATAACAATGCGTTTTAAGCCATGGTCAACCTGTGCGTTTCTGAGCCATTGTGGATAGAACTATGTGTTGGTGAGTTTCAGCCATGGGGTGTCGCTGAGTGGTCAGCCGTTGGGCAGAGAGCAAGGGTTTAATGTGAAGTTGCTGTGGAGGAAATGGGCTTTTGTATGGTGTTAGCGACATGGGTACATTGTCGGTGACGAAAGAGGATGTAAGTAGGGTGATAAATGTGGTGTTGGATAAAAGTGAAGGCGGTAAGGGCGAAGACATGAGAAAGAAAGCAAGCGAATTTGGGGAACTAATAAGAGTATCATCATACATTTTAATGAATGATTTCTTGAGCAACGTTCTTTATTAATTTAGACAGCCAACTAAGAAAGAAGCATGACGAAAAAAATTATGTGTCAGATTATTTTAGTTTGTTATAGTCTAAAACTATATGTTTCGTTGTTGGATTTTGTAACAGTTTCTTTTGGTTAAGAAGCAGTTTGTCTAATGGGTCGTTATGTCGGTTTGAGATTTGATCCCTCTCCAATCCATTATCCCATATCAAACAAATCCTTAGGGATTATATTTCTCAATCTGCTTTGCAAATCATCAATGATCAATTTCACACCCGGATAAAAACTCAAAAGGTTTACAGCCATTCCCAAACGAATATAACCATACCGAACAAATTCAAAAACCTCTTAGACAAGTTTTTCTCATCACTATCGAGTGATTTCGTACCCTAAGGATTTATTAGCAAGGGTATAACAAACAACTGATGTTTGGCTCACCATCGTAGAATCAAACAACAACATTATATTACCCAAATAAAAATTTAGGGCTTAATTACCTCCTAGATTAGCCTCGGCTCAACATCATCAAGTCAACAATCATGTCAAAAATCAAAGTAAATTAAAGATGAAACCGAAAACCCTAAATCACATAAGAGTGAAACCCAAAGAAATATATGCCATTCATCCTAATCACAGAGAAACCCAAATAAGTGAGAGCACATGGTCAGATAAAGACCAACACAACCTCGCTGCCATGGTGGACCACGAAGAAATATACCAACACAACCTCGCTGCCATGGTGGACCACTAGAAACAAAGAAAATCATCGTAGTTTCTCCCTCTAGCAAAAACCTCTATGTCGATGTTCCTCTTTAAACTCAAAAGAATTCTACAACTAAAATTAACTATCACTTTGTAGCATTTCGTTCTATAAACCCTAAAAGGTGAAATAGTGAAAGTCAAAGAAACAGAGCCCATATGTGCTAATTAGACACAAAGAGGGTAAGGGAGAACCGTAGAAAAGCCTCGTCGCATATGACCTCTTGAAACAACCACTCCGACATGAGTTCTCTCTCCAGCCAACAACTGTGTATCATTATCAACTTATCGCTAACACCAACGACTTCAGTTTTGTTGTATCAATATATTTTTGCTTGTAGTTTTTGAATTTGCTAATATTTATTATGGAACATTTTACATAAATAGTCAAACGACTATGGTGAGTTCAATATTTATAAATCCGTGAATATGTAGAGGTTAAGAGTTGTTCAAGTTCTACAAGTGATGTGGGCCCAAGTATTGAAGACCAGGCTATTATGTATTTGGAGGTCCAAGATCGCACTATCAAAGGTGCACCACGAAAACGGGCATAATTTGGCCCACAAAGCTCCGTTTCAGGCATATTACCAGTCAAATCGAAGCTTGAGACGAGGAGCACTTTGATGTCTTAATTGTGATTAAAATCCACAATGTTGTTGTTGCTGCTATTGTGTTGTTTTAAGCTTATTTTTGTTTTAAACCTATAAAATATGAAAAACACTTAAAAGTAATTGCATTTAAAAAAATACTTAAATAAAAAATACAATATTATTAACAATCAGTCATAACCAAACATTCACTTATCACCGGTACTTTTAATTTGCTTGTAATTTTTTAGTTTGCTCATATTACTACGGTACACATTACATAAACAGTCCAATGGCTACGGTTAGGCCAATAATTATAAACCATGAAAATGTAGGGATGAAGACTTGGAGAGTTTAAAATCCTGAAAGGTGAAAATACAAAGTGGTTAATAGATGTATTTAAAATAACAATAATATTAATATATTTGCTAACACCAACAACTTCACACTTGTTGTATTTTGCTTGTATTTGAGTTTACTAATATTTGTTATTGTACATTTTACGTAAACGTTCCAACGACTAAAGCTAGTCCAGTATTTATAAAACCTTGAAAATGTATTACACATATAAATGTTCCAACGACTAAAGTGTGCAGTTCCAACCACAAATTTATTATTTATTTACTTTGTTTGAAACTTGCCATTTCATAAAAGGTGCATTTAATTTATATTAACATTTTGTTGACTTAAATAAAATCATATTCATCTAAATTTATAAAGAATAATATATATAAAATTAAAAAAATAAATATTATACATATGTGTATAGTTTTTCTAAACCAATAGTTTTTTTAATTTTCTTTATTTTTTTAAGAAACCGGAATAAAAAATAATAGTTTTTGTTTTTTTTAATTTTCGCGTTTTTGTTGTTTTATATTTTTTTTAAAAGAGTTTTTTTTAGGTTCAAAATAATTCTCAAAGTTCTCAATTTCAAAATGGTTCTCACATGATTCTAAACATATTATATATATATATATATATATATATATATATATATATATATATATATGAGTATCATTACAGAACTGTTAAAATATTTAAGAACTTGAAGGAACCTTTGAACCCTAACGTTTTTTATAATTTTTTTTGTATGTTAATGTTACTTAAGTTTAGTTTTATCATTTTTTATATCTATAATTACGATTACAATTTTGAAAATTAAATTTTATACGTATCTATGTTTTGTTTTACACATATGTAAATTTGTTGGTACATAAATTCTACACATATGTAAACTTGTGATTAATATATGTAATAAAATTTTTTTATATAAAATATGATAAAACTACTCTTAAATAATGTTAATATGTAAAAAAATTTTAAAAAGTTTTGGTTGTGTAGAGTTCCTAAGAGTTCTTAACTTTTTTAGAGTTTTTAAATGATACCAACCATATATATATATATAAATATATAGGTGTGGTTTATAATAAAAAGAAATAGTTTAGTAAAAATAAATCTAGGCCATTGGATCTATGATCTAGTGGTTGAGATTGGTAGTTTTTAAAATAACAAATAGTTTCCTAGGATTAAGGATTTATGCTACATAGTTTTCTAACTCTAAATTTTGTGTTATTTCTACTCTTCCTACAAAACTATGTATTTTTATTTTAACACACGCACACACACACACACACACACACACATATATATATATAGAGGGTAAGGATCCTAAGAGAACACTTTGCAAATTGAGAACTTTGAGAACCATTTTGGACCACTAAAAACACCTTTGAAAAAAATATTTAAAAAAAATCATAAAACAAAAAATAACAAAAATTTTAAAAAAGTAAATAAACCAAATTTCTTATATTTCATTCCGGTTTCATTAAAAAAAATAAAAAAAAAACAAAAAAAAACATCGTATTATACACATATGTATAATTTTATTTAATCTTTAGTTACGTAATATACACATATGTACAATGTCATTTATCTTAGATTATACACATGTGTATAAAAAAAATCATGTAAATGTACATATATGTATATATTATACATATGTGTATATAATTTGGCTAAATCGAGTTTTTTTATGAAACCGGGATGTTAAAATAAGAATTTTGGTTTTTTTACTTTCTTCATTTTTGTGTTTTTTTTTATTTTATGATTTTTTTTTATTTTTGGGTTTTTTGTGGTCTAAAATGGTTTTCATGATTCTTAATTTCAAAAAGGTTCTATCATGATCTGATCATATATATATATATAAACATAATCAGATACAAATCTGCTGTTATTATTAGGTTTATTTTTATAGGTGTTTGTTGTTATTTTTTGTTCATATATGCTAATTTTCGATTATGAGACGTTATAAATATTTGCTGATTTATATTTTGTTGTTATCATTAGATGTTTTATTTTGCTGTTTTAAGTATTTGCTGGTATTTGCTGTTATTATTTTGTTGTAATTTTTAGATTCTTTTCTTTGTTATTATAAATCATTGTTTATGTAAATCAGTATTGTAGCTAGTATTGTTTCTTATGTTCTCATTTTTTTATAAATGGGTATTATTTTCTACGTTTTCATGTTAAGATTAAAATATACATGAACCTTCCCCTATATACATACATAGGGTAAAGCAAAACTTTTTTTTTTCTTTTATCAAACCGGGATGATAAATAAGAATTTTGGTTTTTTTTTTACTTTTTTCTTTTTTGAATTTTTTTTTGTTTTATATTTTTTTTTTATTTTTTAGTTTTTTGTGATCCAAAATAGATCCCGTGGTTCTCATTTTTCAAATGGTTCTTATATGATTCTGATCATATATATATATATATATATATATATATATATATATATATATATATATATATATACTAGACGATTGCCCGCACGATGTGGCGGGAAACAAAAATCATAGCAATCATGTAATAATTGTGGATGTTCTAGGTTCGTTTGAAACCTTAACGTTTGAACCAATCATCACTTTTTGTCAGCCGGTTTTTGAATGTTCAAATCATAGTAAATGGTTTTGGTTTATGGTTTATACAGAAAATTGACCATATAAACCGGACCCGACGATAAACTTATTATTGAAGCTCAATGCGTGAAACTAAACCATTAGAAATGATTCAGTTTAAAGTTTCAACGATTAAGTTGTAGTTCTCAATAGCAAAAATCAAACCAACGGTTTGGTTCACGGTATAACTTAGAAACCATTAAAATCGAATTGCAAACACCAATACGTGATATGTTAAATTTTTTTTTATTTGAAAAATTATAGCAATACCATACCCAAATTTAAGACAATAAAATGCTCATTTTGATGATGAAACTTTTTATAAAAAAAAAATATTAACATGTGAAAGTTATGGCCGTTGGAAAATAGTTGATGGGAGGTTATTTATAATTAAAATTAAAAGGAATATATGGGTAAAGATAAATGTCCAAAGTAGTAACTATTTCTTAAATTTATAAAAGTTGAGGGGCAATGTTGTAACTAGTTCAAGACATTTTCTAATAGACAATTTTGTCCACATCTTACATGTTATATAAGGTGTACCTTAGGAATTAAAATTTGTAAATTACTTAAAAATCAATTGTCTTAATTTACCCATGTCTCATGTATTATATATATATACTAGACGAATGCCCGAGCGATGCAGCCGGAAATACAGATCCTAGTAATCACTTAAGAGATTTTTGGGTGCTCATCGTTCCGTTTGAAACCGTGGATTAAGAATTCTTATTTTAACTCAATTTAGTATCAGAGTACAAATGAAACCGAAACCTAACCATTGTTAATGGTTTGTTTTTGTTGAGTTTTAATTTTCAGCGGTTTGGTTTCAGTTTTCGATGAAAAAAAACAGCTTGGCTCACGGCTTAGCTTAAAACCATCAAAGCCGAACCACAAACGCCTATACGTAAGATGTTATTTTTTAATTGAGAACAAAATATGACAATATCATACTTAAATTAAAAAGAATTAAATGCTCGTTTTTATGGTGCAATTTTTTTTAAAAAATATTAACTTATGAAAAAGTTATATACGTTTAAAAATCGTGGGGGAATTTGGGTTAAAAGTGAAATTATAAATAATATATAGTTATAAGATGAGGGATCAAAGTTGTAACTATTTTTTAGATTTCCAAAAGTTGATTAAAGTTGAGGGGGCAATGTTGTAAATAATTTGAGAAAATATGAAAGACACGTGAAATTTAGTTTTTGAATGACTACTTTACCCCTATTTAAGGTTGTACGTACTATGTGTTTAAAAATTTGTAAATTACTTAAAATTGAGTGTCTTAATTTGCCCATGAGTGGTGCATTATATATATATAAAGGATAAAATACAATAATCTCTTATCGTACATTACGTACGCGACACCCTCAACCCTAGATTTCAAAAAACACGCGGTGGCAAATTTGTAAATTAGTTTAAATCGTTTCCATCCTAATTAACCGTTGCATAGATTCAACCATCGTCACCGATGTCATTTGCAGAAACACACTTCAATTGATTTTGAATTGAAATACAGCATTTGCAGAAACCTAGTTGCAGACGTTCCATGTTTTGTTCATATGATCAAATCGATGATCAAATTGACGGTCGATTGACAATTTTTTGACGATTACGAGATTATATGAAGTGATTTCTGTGTTCAATTTCATGTTACAGGTGTTTAATTTTTTTTGTTAGTTTAGAATTTCTGTTTAGAAGTTCAAAACTTTTAAACTTTTTTGAACACCCAGAACTTCTTTGAACGTATTAGAACGTTTAAAGATGCTCATTTTTTTAACACCCAGAACTTCCTTGAACATATTAGAACGTTTAAAAATGTTCATTTTTTAACACCCAGAACTTCTTTGAACGTATTAGAACGTTTAAAGATGTTCTTTTTTTTTTGTCAGAACGTTTAAAGATCTTCAGTTTTGTTTTAGAACTTTTAAACATAATACTTTGAACCCTAATCAGAGATCGATTGAGTGCATTATTTCTGCAATTTCATAATCGATTGATGAATCTAAATACTTTTACACATCAATTCGATTGATTAAATTATCAATTTTTGATCAATTTTGAAGATTTCTTGATGTTCAACGCCGTTCGATTTTGATTTGGTTTTTTACTTTAGAGATTTCATACTTTAAGCTGTGATTATAGTTTCGAAATTGGATTAGATTGAGCGACGAGTTCCAAATTTGGATCAGACTCACCCTATATATATATATATGTTAACGTACAAATGGAATTAACGTGCTAAACGTGAGAATCAAATAGAATAATTATATATACAAGTAGAGTAATTATGTAATTACTCTTACTCTATTTGTATATATAATTACTCTACTTGATTCTCACGTTTAGCACGTTAATTTTATTTGTATTTAATTCAAACTATATATATATATACACACTCTAACAAACTTGATGTTTTTACCTTATGATTATAAAAAAAGAAGCACTAAAAAAAGATTTCTGTTTTGAAAGAATTAAAACCATAGAAAACGAAATTTCAATATTTAAAGGCACAGTCATTATTTCATTTTGGAAAACTACCAAAACGATCATTGACTTTAAAATTCTATAAAAGGAAATAATTCCCATCCAATGAGAGTTGGCCACATGACCTTCTTGGGCTCCACTAGGCCACCAAGTGAGCTTTGTGGGTCTTCCATTTAAACGAGTATGACATTCGTTTTAAAACGCACACCATGTCAAGCACCTTCTTAGCCTAGGCAGGCCACCTACCAAGCCATTTTTGCAAGCCTACTTCAGTATATGCAGCGATCGGGCTATGGCGGTGACTGGCGAAGCTGGTAAGGCTCTTTTGGTGCCGGACCGTCTGGGTTGAAATGGTGGCAGGCTTGTTAGGCTCCCTTGATGTTGCCATAATTAAGAATAGCAAACCACATACCATTTTGTACATAATGCATCTAAAATGATCAAAGTAGTGGAAGAATTGTGACGGATCCATGCCTAACTGATCAGTTGGGGAAACACCCCACTCAAATCTAGTAATATATAGAGAGAAAAATGTTCAAATAAGAATAAGAAGTTTCATTGAAATGGTAAGAACTAACAAATTTTTGACATTTGGTACTACAAATGATGGTGAAAGAACAATTTTATAAAACTATGTCGGTTATAATGATTAAAGAGTAATTCTAGGAAACTATGTCGGTTATTGGTAATTTTAAATCTCAACCATTGATTAACATGATCCAATGGCTATGATTTATTCTTAGTCTTCCTAAAAAACTACTTATTTTTAGGATAACCATCTCCTTCCTCAATATAAAGATCCGGTTATAATTCATCTAATTCACAATACAATTAGCTCTTGTAATTTTATATCAGGTCTCATAAATACTAATTGAAGTCCAGGTGCACCTCAAAAGGATTAAACTACATACAAATATGAAACTTAATTTGTTTCAAAGGCTAATTGAACAAAGTTTTCGTCTCAAAAGAGCTCTACTAAAATTGACATTATCGAATACACTTAGCATTTCGTTCAATAAACCTTAAAAAGCGAAATAGTGAAAGTCAGATAAACAGAGCCAGTAAGAGAGAATCGCAGAACAGCCTCGTTGCGGATGATCGTCGGAAACAATCGCTCCGACATGAGTTCTCTCTCCAGCCAACAACTGTGTACCATTATTGGCTTATCGCTAACACCACCGACTTCAGTTTCGTCATATCAATATTTTCTTTGCTTGTAATTTTTTTAATTTTCTAATATTTATTATGTAACATTTTATGTCCAACGAATCACAGTGAGTCCAATATTTATAAACCTATGAATACGTAAAGGTTGTGAGTTCAAATCCTACAATGTGCAGATATAAATGTTTTATAGATGTATTTAAAATAGCAATAATATTAATATTATCGCTAACACCTACAACTTAACTTTTGTTGTGTTTTGCTTGTAATTTGAGTTTACTGATATTTGTTATTGTACTACATAAATGTTCCAACAACTAAAGCTAGTCCAGTATTTATAAAACCACGAAAATGTATGGTACATATAAATATTTCCAACGATGAAGAGGTAGGTCCCAGCAGAACCCAGTTGGACCCGCAAGACTCACCTCAAAGAGGGACGTCTGCGCAGTTGAACCCGCAAACCTTCAACAGGAACGTCTGCGCAATGGCTAAACTCGCATCTCACCTTGAAGAGACGTCTGCGCAGAAACCAACTGGATCCGCAGGACCCACCATGCTCAGAGACGTGACGTCCTTACGCGCAGTACGCAAGCTGTTCCCGCAGGAAAAGCCTCCCAATGGTCGACGTACTCCTCCTGTTCCCGCAGCAACGGATACTAGCCATCAGGGAAGGCTACCCGCGCAGCAAGGCTACACGCACAAGGCACTTAACTCTTAAATAATTCAGTAATGTCACCTGAAGAAGGAGTGAGCAAGCCGGGAACACTCCCGCACAAATGAGCCAGTCCGTACGATACTGGAGGATCTTTTGTACTGTACCTGATGAGGTATGGACAAAAGATCTGACCAAAGATACGACAGCTCACTGACAACAGTATGACGAGCAGCACGCTCTTGTACTGTATGTCACTATCAGCCGCTGCCTACTCACCAACCTGTCGGAGGACGTGCATAGCCTGCAGTTGGTGGAACAGGAATAGTACACAGCCGGCCTGGTCACTATCAGCCGCTGCCTACCCACCAACCACCAGCATGGCACGTGCGTAGCCCACAGTTGGCAGAACAGGAATACTATTCAGCCGGCTGTACCTGCTTGGAAACCTACCTTCGGCTATAAATACTCCAACACCTTGGAATGGTATGGACACATTACATTACCTTATCACATCTTATCTTTTCTAGCAATCTCTTAATATACACTTATATTCAAGAGCAATCTAGTCTGATTCTCACGCCGGAGGGTGGTCACAAGAAGGTACCCCCCCTTCTAAGTGACGAGCTCACGGTGTCTGTTTTGCAGGTCATCAGAAGAACCATCTTTGCCGGACATAACCCCTCGTGGGAAACATCTATTTAACCCCCAGATTATTCGTAATCTGCCCGGGGTCAATTAGTGTTTCTTCATTGGCGTCATCCGTGCATAAAAGCTAGAACTAATTCTCAGTTTTTTCGAAACCTCCGAAAAGATGGTTAACGTTACTCAGGTCCCCAGGCCAGGGAGTAACCAAGAAACCCCGGTAACCACAACCCCAGCTACTGGGGGGAACACCGGCGAATACACACATTTTACGAACACTACCCCGGTTACCCAAGCCGGGGCAAGTGCAGTAAATTTTACGAACACTACCTCGGTTACCCGAGCCGGGGCAAGTGCAGTAAACAATCCTCCCCTAGGATTCATTGATACCCAGGTGGAAAGACAACAGACGAGGCCCCCCCGCCAAACACTTGAACAAGTTAAAGCGTGGGCGGAAAAACGTCAAAGGGAATTCCAAGCTGAGTTGGATGAACGCTTACGTTCACTCCAACAGGCTGACGAATTCGGAAGCACTCGACAACAGCTCAACATGAGCAATGAGTGCGAGTACTTGGACGATGATTCGGAGGAATCCGACACCGACGTAAACCCTCGCCATGGGGCGAAAGGGAAGCGTAAGGACACGGACTTCCAACCGAGAAGGAATTTGGGAGAAACTTTCAAACCAAAAAACGCGGGTAGAAACCCACGTGACTTCTCCAAAGCTTTTAGACCAACTGTTGCAAATGCGGGAACGTCCAAGTTTGCAAGGGACATTGCGGAAGCAATCGCCCCGAAGAGTGCCAAGCAGATGCCCAACATCGGCACTTATGATGGTATATCCGACCCAGACGATCATTTGAACAGATTCATAGCGGGGGCAACCGTCAGCAATTGGACGGAACCCACGTAGTGTTATATGTTCCAGATGACGCTAGTTGGAGCGGCTAGAGCGTGGTTTGACCGTCTACCGGTCCACCACATCTATGATTAGGCAGACTTCCAACAGAAGTTTAGCCAACACTTCAGCCAACAACGAAAGTATACCGAAGATCAATGGACAATCCTCAATTGCATTCGAGATGAAGATGAATCTTTGCTAGACTTCATCACTCGCTTCAACTCAAAGAAGCTAAGTCTGGGTAATATTAGCGAAGATCTTGTTCGCGCTGCTTTCATCCAGGGCACAAAAGACCCAGAGCTCATCCGCACCTTAACGGGTAAAGATGGCATGCCATCCACATGGGATGCCATCATGACAGCAGCTAAACGCTTCGCGGAAACGGAAAAGCAACTGGGTAGAGATCTTCCCCAGAGCACAAACCTCTACACCCAGAAAACAAGAGAAAACAATGTCCTTACCGCCCGATTAAACAAAAAGAGGTAGCTAGGCATTTGGCAGTCAAGGGTAAACTTTGACACCTCATCCGGCTCGCACCCTCGGTTAGGCGGAAAGGATAACATGCCGTCGTCAAACCGGAACTCCAGATGGACGCCACTCACCAAAAGCGTCACCGAGATATTCGACACCGAGAGACTCCCATGGCCAAAGGCTCCAATAATCCGAGAGCGTCACAACGCTGATCAGAGCAAATTCTGTGACTTCCACAGGACAAGAGGCCACAACACCGAGGAATGCGTAGACTTGAAGGACATCGGCGAAGCATTTGTCAGAGATGGGACGCTCACGCACCTCGTGGCGTAATGAACGCTGAGCAGGCTAATGCGTGTAGAACCCCAGTTGGGGAAAACACGAATAAAACTGCAGCTTCAATGTCGGAGACTATATACTGCGTAAACAACGAGATTCCGAACCAAGTGCATATCGGCTCGAAAGGCTCGATGACTCTCCCAAGAACATGGAAGGGAGCTCAATTACACAGTCTGCATGTATATCAATTCCAAACTTGTAAAAGAAAAGGCCCAGAGTCACTTCTAATGGAAATGATTCTCCTTATCACATTGACGCTGATGGTCTTACATTTATACTTAAATGAACTTTCCACACTGATATGCCGGTCTTCAACGTATACATAAGTGGGAAAACAAGTCGTTGCATGTGGAAGGCGGCAAAACCCGCATAAACACAAAACGAAAAATTTTTAAAGAAAATATAAGGAAAGCCTTCACACAGGTCAGTCATAGGTAAAGTTTGATCATCCTACTAAATGAAAGTGCCGGTCCTAACCGCACAAATCATGATAGAGGACACCGAAATAACCTATTGACAACCGCGCGTCGAACGGTTAATTTATTCAAAACACTGATATGCCGGTTTTCACCGCATAAATAAGTGTGAAGAAATCGTTGAGTGTGGAAGGCGGCAAAACCCGCATAAACACAAAAAACGGCAAACCTTCACGCAGGTCAGTCATAGGTGAAGTTCGGTCATCCCACTAAATGAAAGTTCCGGGCCTAACCGCACAAATCATGATAGAGGAAACTGAACTTTAACCTATTGACAACCGCGCGTCGAACGGTTAACTTATTCAGAACACTTAGAAAATATCTTCAAGGAAAAAATGAGGAAAACCTCCACGCAGGTCAGATATAGGTAAAGTTTAGCCATCCTAAGTGCAAGTGACGGTCTTACCCGCACAATCACGAAAGAGGAAGCAAAACTTTAACCTATTATCTGCCACGTTGATAGGTTAACTTATTCAAAGTACTTAAGAAATTACTAAGTTAAACTAAAGTATGCACAAGCAAATCATATATTGATTATGCGGCAAAACAAGTGCCAAATTAAACTATAATATGCATGAGCAAGTCGTATAACGTTTATAAAGCAAGAGTGACGGTCCTACCCGCACAAAAGATTTACATTCCATAAAAATTCAAGTATTACAAGAATGGTCAGGTATCTACCCGCCTACAAGAGTGTAAATCTATACAAAAACATAAACCTATCCTAACAGTGGGAAGGGATCTAAAGGTTCAAGCTTCAGGACCACTCCCTCCAAACCCACTTATACCCGCACCATCAGTTGGCTGTGGCGGTTCAATGAAGGTCTTGAGAATGGTTAACCCATCATCAGCAGCAGCAACTTCGTTCACATTCTCCACTACTGGATGCGGGAAGGCAGCATACTGGTTCACTGCTTGGTCATAAGCAGCTTCAGTATCCACATCATATAAAGGGAAGTTGAAAGGCGGGATGCCCTTCTCAACGAACCCTAGACCAAGCAGGAAGCCAGCCTTTTCCCCATCCTCATGAGAAGCGTTGAGGGCTGCGCTCATGGCATCGTCATATGATGTGTCCGTGAAGACCCGATGCACAACCTACAAAACAAAAATACAAGTATCAAAACCTTTTCTAAGTATAAAGAAAAGCGTGAAGACATTATGAAGCTAAGCTTACCTGTGACAACGCTTCTCGTAGAAGCCATTCCTTGGTAACCAGAACCTCCTGGAGGGCAGCTTGAGCTTGGTTACGGGCGCGTTCGGCTTCACTTTTGTTAAGGCTGGCAAGCAACACTTCCTTAGCAGCAGCCTCTTCAACGCCCTTTAGCTTACGCTCAGTATGGTCAAGCATACCCCTCTGGTCCAAGATTTCTTGAAGCTTCTTGGCGTCTTCCATGGCCAAGGCGTCATGAGCCTGCTGGAGCCTCTCTAATTTGGCTTTGAGCTCCTCATTCTCGGTGCGTAGAGGCTCAGCAACAGCTTCAGCCCTGGTGGCCCTCTCAGTTGCGTTCCGAGCGGTTTCCTTAGCTAACCGAAGCTGTTCGTTAACAGCTTGGGCAGCCTTGGAACGGGCCTCGAGACGGGCCTGAACTTCAACCTCAAGGGCCTTGAAGGCCTTCTTCTTCTCCGCAGCAACGGCGGAGAGCCTCCTGTTCTCCTCCCGGACAGCCCGCGCCTGAGCTACTTCTTGGATACGAGCTGCTTTTAACTTGTCGTTTTCACGACAAAGCAGCTCGACGCGCGGCTGCATCCGGGCAAGGAGAATTCGAAGCTCGTTTGTCAGCCTACCCTCCTGGTAGCTTGACATAGCCTCTCCCAGTGCACCACTGGGGGCGGCATGGCGCGCCCACTCGACGCAGTCCACAGCCGTCCGAATGGTGGTTCCCCGGCGGATGTTCCACCGCGGAACAAACACCTCATTCGAATCCGACACTGCAAAAACAAAACGCAGTTAGGAAAAGATGATAAAAAAAAACATAACAGGCCAAAATAACCCTACGCACCTGTAGGGTCGACGACAGGCCTGTAGCCGCCAAACCCATCACCCGAACCTAACGGATATCCATCCAAGAGGTCAGGCAGATGGGAAGGAGGCAGAGATTGGCTAGACGCCCCAACCCCAAACATACCTGCTGAACCGGCCGGGGGCGAGGTGGTCACCGGTGCCGGAGGCACGGTTGAAGCCGCCGTCGTAGGAACCAACAGAGGTGAACTCACCGGAGGTGAACTCACAACCGTGGTCGCCGCTGCGGAAGAGCCCGCAGAAAAACTCACCGCCGGCTCAGTGAAGGAATCAGTGAATATGGAACTGACAGCCGGCGGAGACGACGTCACAGTTGGAACAGTTGCCTCAACCGAGTGAGCAACTGAACCAACACGTGAAGCAGGCGCAGCCGCCTGGGTCATCGCCTCGGGTAGGTTGACCAAACCTACCGTCATGGGTCCAGAAGTGCTCCTCCCCGCTCCACCCTGGAATGCGGTTGCATCCACGCCTGCATGAAGACAACATATTTAAATATAATAGCGGAAAGATATGAAGTTAAAGTTAAAGTTTACACTTACGAGTCCTCTTGAGCTTGAAGGTGCGAATAGGGGGGGACGAACCCGATGGAGCCGGCCTCTTCACGCCGGTCACCGTCGTTGTACTAGGCTGCCCGGAGGTGACATCTGTCTCAACCTCCGGAACAATGGTCTCATCACCACCAGTGTTCCCCGCCACCTCTTCACTCTCAGTCTCCGACTCTGACCGATTCCCCTGATCGGCAGTGGAGGCAACCTTCGCCTTGCCCTTCCCGCCGGCAGCCTTATTCTTCCTCGCCAAGAAAGGACCATCTGCGGATTCCTCATCAGAAGATGGCAAAATTAGAGGAATTCCCGCAGAGGTTTAAGCATTGAGAGGGCGAGGGTCAAAAAGTTCTTTACCTGGCCGCCTGGCGCTCAGGATCTCGTGGCCTGGTGGGTAGACCTCCACGAACCGATCCGCCGTTTGCTCAAGGATGGGCAACTCGTTCTCATCTAGAGCACGAGTACCCATTCGAGCGGGACCATCACTCTCCCGCGGCTGCAGGAGAGACTGCAAGTCGTTTCCCTCTGAAAACAAAAAGAAAAAACGGTTAGAACAAAAACCCTAAATTAACGGATAATATGAAGCATACCGTAAGGGACAGAGTTCAAACCGTATTCGAGGACGATGGGAATCTGTGACGCCTCCTTCCACACCCGGCTCATCCCGAGCATCACCATCCCTGACTCCGCAAAGCGGTAAACCGAAGACTGGATCCGGGAAACCTTGGAGAACTATTCCGCCTCCTGGTAGTTGGAGGCGTGAAGGTTTGGGAGAGCTCTCCCGTTCTTGAACGTCATCGCTATGGGGACGACGCGAGCGGAGATATAGAAGAACTCCCGCTTCCAAGATCGAAGACTGCGCTCGGTAGCGCAGATCTTCAAACCCTTGATCCGATTGACCAAGGTATACCACCACTGGATGCACCTCCAGGAATAGAAGGTCATCAGGCGGTCAACATGGGGCTCCACACCCAGAATGAGACACACCCACTCGAAATGGCGGATCTTGGCGATCGCCATTGGGTGTACCTCAGTCAGATGCACACCGTGTCTCTCTAGAACACGGTATACAAACTTCGTCAATGGGAACCTGAGATTCCCATAGACGAAGAATGCAGCGTACACCCCTATCTTGCCCTTGGGGGCATCGTACACCGTCTGATGAGGTGCAGGAAACTCAGGCTCGAAAGGCTCGAGCATGAACTTCCTGATGACGTACTGATAGAGGTCGACCGGAAGAGCACACTGGCACTCGCCAGCAGTACTCTTATCATCCTTGTCCGACGTGGACGACGGATTCTCGAGGTATACATCGGACTCCTCGACAGTAACCTCAGGATCATGAGAAGACATGTTTGGGATGTAAACAAGAACGATTTCAGGAGAATGCTCGACTGAAAAGTTAGAGTATTCGCCGGAAATCGTTTAGAAGAAGAAGAGAGGTGAAACTGTGAGTTGAGATGCAACCTCTCATCCCTTTATATACTCATCGCAATGAATGCGATGAATTTAATGCGGAAGAGAGAGGAAAACGCTGGTGCAATGAAACTATGACACGTGGAAAAAGCAAGCTGGCAACAGCTGTTGACAGGACGCGTGCCGTAAACTTCGCGGCCACGCGCCCGTAAACTCGCGCCCACGCGCCTGAAAAAGCGTCTGGAATGACCATATACTGTCACGTCGTCATAACTTCCTGCACGTCCTGACACTGTCAGAAGAAACCTTCGGACGACATTTCAACAGTTTGGACTGTTCTTATCCTTTCACCAACTCTTCGAATTTCAAAAAGATTCAAAAAGATTCAAAAGTAAGCGGGACTATACCCCTTACCTTGGCAACCAAGTAACTATAAGACATGTGCGAGTACAGTGTTAAGGCAAAACCCTTCACATACTTAGCACCTGCAGGGAATTGAAGCCAAGAATACCTCGGCGACCAAGTAACTATAAGACGGGTGCGGGTACAGTGTCAAGGCAAAACCCTTCACATACTTAGCACCCGCAGGGAATTGAAGCCAGGAATACCTTGGAAGTAAAGTAACTATAAGACGAGTGCGGGTACAGTGTCAAGGCGAAACCCTTCACATACCTAGCACTCCGCAGGGAATTGAAACCAAGAAGGATCTTCTGGGCCATGCTTGCGGAAACGGGAATAACATCCCCGCGTAGTGGGAACGTCGAGAACTAGATTGTTTGAAGCTCCAAGATGGAATTGGTTGTTTTAACATAATTGATCACTATGTTCAAAACTACCAAAACCTCATGGAGAATCTATACAAGTGGAACTCAACGCTCCTGACTTGCGAGGAGGTTACAGACCTACCCGCATCATACCCAAAGATCAAGCAGAAAAGTCGGGAATTTCTGCACGTGACATTAGGACTTCCGCGGGAAGAATCCCCATGGAAAACCTTAAAACTAAACCCTTTTCAAAACCCTTTGCTTAAGTCCAAAAGTTCACCTCACTTATTAACAATTCATGAGAAGAACATTGGACTGGGGGGACTTGAAGAGGTAGGTCCCAGCAGAGCCCAGTTGGATCCGCAAGACTCACCTCAAAGAGGGACGTCTGCGCAGTTGAACCCGCAAGACTCACCTTCAACAGGGACGTCTGCGCAATGGCTAAACTCGCATCTCACCTTGAAGAGACGTCTGCGCAGAAACCAACTGGATCCGCAGGACCCACCATGCTCAGAGACGTGACGTTCTTACGCGCAGTACGCAAGCTGTTCCCGCAGGAAAAGCCTCCCAATGGTCGACGTACTCCGCCTGTTCCCGCAGCAACGGATACTAGCCATCAGGGAAGGCTACCCGCGCAGCAAGGCTACACGCACAAGGCACTTAACTCTTAAATAATTCAGTAATGTCACCTGAAGAAGGAGTGAGCAAGCTGGGAACACTCCCGCACAAAGCCGGGAACACTCCCGCGCAAATGAGCCAGTCCGTACGATACTGGAGGATCTTTTTTACTGTACCTGATGAGGTATGGACAAAAGATCTGACCAAAGATACGACAGCTCACTGACAACAGTATGACTAGCAGCACGCTCTTGTACTGTATGTCACTATCAGCCGCTGCCTACTCACCAACCTGTCGGAGGACGTGCATAGCCTGCAGTTGGTGGAACAGGAATAGTACACAGCCGGCCTGGTCACTATCAGCCGCTGCCTACCCACCAACCACCAGCATGGCACGTGCGTAGCCCACAGTTGGCAGAACAGGAATACTATTCAGCCGGCTGTACCTGCTTGGAAACCTACCTTCGGCTATAAATACTCCAACACCTTGGAATGGTATGGACACATTACATTACCTTATCACATCTTATCTTTTCTAGCAATCTCTTAATATACACTTATATTCAAGAGCAATCTAGTCTGATTCTCACGCCGGAGGGTGGTCACAAGGAGGTACCCCCCCTTCTAAGTGACGAGCTCACGGTGTCTGTTTTGTAGGTCATCAGAAGAACCATCTTTGCCGGACATAACCCCTCGTGGGAAACATCTATTTAACCCCCAGATTATCCGTAATCTGCCCGGGGTCAATTAGTGTTTCTTCAAACGACTAAAAGCAAGTCCAGTATTTATAAAACCATGAAAATGTATTATACAAATAAATGGTCCAGCATTTATAAACCATTGAAATAAGTGTGATTAACATATAAATGGTTTGACGACTAAAGCTATCTGTTGTATGTTTAAGAGATCTCTTACTATATAAATAGAGTTGAACTGAATTATACAACACAAACAAACACCTAAATCCGAAATGGAAGCTCAAGCTCTACGTAGTACACACATAATTATGGTACCATATATGGCACGAGGTCATCTCAGACCCTTCCTAGAATTAGCCTACAAGATCCTTGATCATAATCCTAATTTCACCATAATCATCGCCAACAGCCATCTCAACATCGAATACATCCGTTCCGGCATCGCCAACCGTCCTTCTCCACTCTTTAATATCCATCTTAAGCCTCTGCCCTTCAACAGCTCCCACCACGGCCTCCCTCCCAACTCCGAGAACACACACGGCCTATCCCGGTCCGACTGCGGGAAACTTTTACTTGCCTCCGCCGCCCTCAAGGCCCCTTTTCGTCAGTTCATATCAGACGTCATTTCCAGTGAAGGAAGTCCGCTGGTATGCGTGGTTTCAGATTTGCTCATGGGGTGGGCTAATGGTTTAGCGAAATCTTTTGGCATTTCTAGTTACACATTTATCGTCTGCAGCGCATACAGTTTAAGGGCGTATAATTCTGTGTTGTTAAATCTGCCTCATCGGAATATAGCGGAAGGTGGAAACCACGATGAGTTTACAGTTCCAGGATTCCCGGAATCTTGCCGGTTTAGTGTTGCGGAACTTAATGAGTATGTTCTAGCTACTGATGGGAAAGACGTGTACTCAAGATTTATCCAATTGCAAGTCTCATTTTGTCACCAATCTAATGGTTGGTTATGCAACACAGTTGAAGAGCTAGACACATTGGGGTTGGAGGTCATGAGAAATTATATAAAGCTTCCTGTTTGGTGTGTTGGCCCCCTTATCCCTTCTAAATGTTAAAAAAGAACTTGGGTTCGGACATGAGTTCGGACAGTATCGGTCAAAGATGTAGAAAACAACCTGGTATCCAACCCAAAAATTGCATTGAATGGTTAGACTCCCACCCTACTCGGTCGGTTCTTTATATTTCATTTGGTTCTGAGAACACAATAAGTGAGACACAAATGATGGAACTAGCGAAAGGGTTGGAAGAGAGCAAGAAGCCTTTTGTTTGGGTAATCAGACCACCAATCTGATTCAACCCAAAAGGTGATTTCCGACCTGAATGGCTACCTACTGGATTTGAGGATAGAACTAGAAAACAAGGATTGGTGGTGCATAACTGGGCACCTTAACTAGAGATATTATGCCATCCGTCAACCGGTGCTTTTCTTAGTCATTGTGGTTGGAATTCTTTGATGGAGAGTTTAAGCCAAAGGGTTCCATTGATTGGTTGGCCGTTAGCATCAGAGCAAGGGTTTAATGCGAAGATGCTGGTGGAGGAATTAGGCGTTTGTGTGTTGTTAGCGAGATGGGCGCATAGTCGGCTCACAAAAGAAGAGGTGAGTAGGGTTCTGAGGACGGTGTTGGATAACACTGAAGGCGGAAAAGGCGAAGACATGAGGAAAAAAGCAGGTGAATTTGCGAAATTGATTAGAGCAAGTGTTGAGATTAATAAAGGTTCATCTTACATTGCGATGAATGATTGCTTAACTACCATTGTTTCAGGATTTAAATAACTAGTTATGGAATGATTGTGATGCAAATAAAATAAGTTTGTGAATGAAACTTATTTTAGGCGATTATATTGATAAGAGTACGTGATGAGATTAATAAAGGTTTTTTACACCGCAATAAATGATATCTAATTAACTACCGTTGTTTATGGATATTGTTATGCAATTATGCGGAATCAGTTGAATAAAGAGAACGAAATTGAACTCAACAATGGATCAAATTGAAACAATAAAGGTCATGAACTCAATCAGAAGATTAGGGTTCTTATTAACGATCAAGAAACTAATAATTTTCTGAAAAGAATTGAAGAATGAATACAAGATGAAAAGAAATTGAAAAACTGATCCTTCTAACCCTAACTTCTAACGGCTATATAGAAAAACAAACTAAAACCAGAAAAGTTACACTATCACCCCTTCAAGTCTCATAAGATTTGCAAGTTGCAAATAACCTTCCTTCAGTATATAACATCTTTGCCAAGTTGACAAACCTAACCCCTGAACTTATTAACAGAGTAATCCATTTAAACATGATGCAAGTCACAATCCAACAATCTCCACCTCTTGGATCAGTTAAAAACTCCAACTTGTAACATATCCAAGCAGTTCATACATCCATAACCACCAAGAACCGTGGAAAGCATATCAGATGCATTATACTTTGACAAAACATCCTCAACTTTGACTTTACCACAATTTACAACTTCTCTAATGAAATGAAGTTTAACATTGATATGCTTTGTTCTCTCATGAAACATCTGGTTTTTAGAGAGATGTATGGCTCGTTGATTGTCACATAGTACAGCTGTATCAGTCACATCAATGCCAAGATCAGAAACAAAATCTTTAAGCCAAATGGCTTATCTGACAGCTTCTGTCAATGCTACATATTCAGCCTCTGTGGATCACAAAGAAACATTGTGTAGCAATGTTGACTTCCAACTGACCAATCCACCAAAACTTTAAATGCATATCCAGTAACAGACCTCCCCTTGTCTGGATCTTTTGCAAAATCTAAGTCAATATACCCTATAACTTTTGTTTCTACTGAACTTGATCCACCATAGACCAGACCAACATTTTTTGTACCATTCAAGTATCTCATGACCCATTTGACGACTTTTTCCAAAATTAGCCATATACCTCCTTAATACACTTACAACATAACCCAAATCAGTTTTTGTACACACCATTAAGTACATTAAACTTCCCACATCATTTGCATATGGAATAGTTTCCATTTCCGTCCTTTCTTCTTCACTCTTAGGACAATCATTATTTGAAACCTTAAAATGCAAAGCTAAAAGAGTAACCACACACTTACTATTCTTCATTAAAAAATTATGCAAAATTTTCTCAATATAGGACTTCTAAGATAGAAATAACTTTTTATTAACTCTATTTCTAGAAATTTCCATTCCTAAAATTTTCTTAGCATTGCCCAAATCTTTCATGTCAAAGTACTCCTGCATTAACATGTCTTTGACATCTTGTGTGCCTTGCTTATCTTGACTACACACTAACATATCATCAACATATAAGAGTAAATAGACTAAATTATCCCTGCTGCATTCCTTATAATACACAGTTTCCATATTTACTCATGTTGAATCCTTGACATATCATGTGATCATCAAACCTCCTATACCACTGTTTAGGAGATTGCTTCAAGCCATATAAGGATTTTTTTTCAAAAGACATACCTTTTCTTCTTTACCTGGTACTTCATAGACAGCTGGTTGCTTCATGTAAATACTTTCATCAAGATTACCATGTAAACATGCAATTTTGACATCTAATTGTTCCAACTTAAAATCACGGTGGCAACTAGACAATGTTACCCTTATGGATGTGTGGTTTACCACATGGGTGAATATTCCATTATAATCAATTCCAGGCTTTTAAGTGAAACCTTTTTGCCACTAACCTAGCTTTGAACCTAGGTACCTCATCCCCTTCAATGCCTTCTTTAATCTTGAATATCCATTTACACCCTACCAATTTCTGACCCTTTGGCTTGATCCACCAATTCCCAAGTACCATTCTTCGATAATGAATCCATTTCCTCATCCATAACTTTCTTTCATTTATCTTTATTTGCAGATAATACTCTTCATGATAGGATAAAGGTTCTATCATACTTTTTTCTTCAGCAACATTAAAAACAAAAGATGAGAAATGTTCTTCATCTCTAAACCTTAATGGTTTAGAGATATTTCTCCTTGATCTGTCCCTAGCCAAATTATAGCTAGTAGATGCACCATTATCTGACTCCCTTGTTCAACTCCTGCTTCACCCCTTGGTTCCACCTCTACCTCAATATGACCATGACTAGAAACAGTACTTTTACCATCCAAGACATCTCTGTACATGACATCTTCATTGAATACAACATCCCTACTTACAATTATCTTAGGTCTAACATCATCAAGTCTCCTTAATCTGTAAGCTTTGATTCCTTTAGGGTAGCCTAGAAAAAGACACTTGAAAGCTCTTGGTTCCGGCCAGTTTTCCTTGACTTACATGAGCATAAGCCGATGAATCAAATATCCTCAAGTTATATAATCACTCAATTTTCTAGACCATTTCTTCATATGAGTTTTCATCTCAATAGCAATAGATGGAGATCTATTTACCAGATGTGTAGCAGTAGATACTGCTTCTTCCCAAAATGCCCTTGGCAGACTTGATTTTGATAACATGCATCTAACCTTCTCAAGCAAGGTTCTATTCATTATTTCCACTAACCCATTCTGTTCTGGTGTTCCAGGCACACTCAAATGCCTTGCAATACCTTGTTCTGTGCAGAACCTACTAAACCAACTACTATAGAACTCTAACCCATTGTCAGTTCATAGCTTCTTAATCTTCCAATCTATTTGGTTTTCCACAAATACTTTCCAATCTTTAAGCTTCTCCAAAGCCTCATCTTTACTTTTGAGTATGTGAATCCAAACCCTTCTTGAATATTCATCTACTATGCTTAAGAAATAACTGCCTCCACCTAAAGACTTCACTTTAGCAAGTCCCCAAAGATTTGCATCGACATAATCCAAGATACACTTTGTGACATGCATTCCATTCTTAAAGCTAACCCTCCTAGCTTTTCCTAGAACACAATGTTCACACTGATCTAAGTCACAATTTTGATCCTTTTATATATAACACAAACCGAACTACATCTGGATAATGGGTAAGCGAGCAACAAGCTGCGCCGCTATCCCCTTTTGAATCGCAAAGCCTATTCTACTAAATATAAATCCTTGGTTCCTCGGGCTCTGCGAGTCACTGTGGACCACCTTCTGCACCCGCTCCAAGAAGCGAACCGCCTCGGGAGCTAGGGATCCAAAAGTGTCGAAGGCAAATGGAATGAACACGTGCTGATTCTCCAAACACGATGTCTCATGCTTAGCAACCTTCCTAGACTCCGCTCTCAAAACCGTCTGTCCCGGTACGAAGCCACTGTCTCTCAGCCCCACCAACGGGGACACCCCAGTGAGGTCAACACACGCATGTTTACCCCCTGCCCAGCCAAACACAAGAACATCCGCAGGACGCAGAGTAGACCTTCCCTCATGCGGATTAGTCACAATTGCCTAAATCTGCTATAGCCTCTTGTTTCTTCAACTCAACAAGACCTGACTACTTATGTGGCCTAACCTATAATGCCATAACTCTTCTAATTTTCCCTTTTTACCCTCAACAACAGACACATAACCATTCACAACATTTCCATCTAAAATGTAAATGTTATTGTCTTTCCTAGATCTTGACAACATCACTAAGGACCCGTCTATCACCTTAGTCTCCCCATTTCTCAAATTAACAATACAATCTGAACTTTCTAATGTACCCAAACTAATCAAGTTCCTTTTCGGATCAGGAATATACCTTACCTGATTTAGAATAAACTCCTTTCCATTAGTTAACTTCAAAGAAACAGAACCCACACCTTGTATCTTGCAAGGTCTGTTGTCTCCTAATTGTACCATTCCAAGTTCTTCATTGTTAACTTGTAAGGCCCCGTTACCGGTAGCCCTACTTTCGTGTTGGATTTACTCATCAAACGCAGTTCTAAATATCAGAGTTAATTAAAACATTCGCGGAACATTAAAAACATTCAAACCATTACATTCCATAACCATAGTTCTGGTTTTATCGAGCATTCATAGTCATTTAAAAACAAAACATAGTCTTTTAAAATAAAACATCATACAAAATCTTCAGATGCCAGCTTCGTCCAACTCTGCCATGTGTCCTCCTCAAGCTACCTGCCTCATTCTACTCATCTGCGTGCATACTAAAAGTCAGCTACGCTGAGTGAGTTCTAGTTAATCACATAATCATACAATACCTTCTTACATTTCATACTTAACCTCTTATCTTTCTTTCATACACACATAAGTGCATATACTTTCATTCTTACTTTCATACTTTCTATACATACATAATCATACGTTTTAAAGAGCCTTTTGCCCTATAACCTCACAGATATTATAAGGGTCTGGTCCCTAACATCACAGATATTATAAGGGTCTGGTCCCTAACATCACAGATATTATAAGGGTGTGGTCCCTAACATCACAGATATTATAAGGGTCTGGTCCCTTTGTTTCGTGTAACTGCACCATACCTGTTCATACATGCTTTCCTTGACAATACGTGTAATCTCCAAAGAGCGTTTACGTACCATCATCATAACATACATACATTATGCATACATCATATATTCATACATACATCATATCTCTCATCATACTTATCAATCATGTCTTAACTACCACCTGACGGTTCATGCAATATCCGAAGATCGTTCACGCACCGTCAAGCAATCATCATACGTAAATCATACAAGGCATACACTTATCACTTAAGATAAGTGTATTCACTATCACATCGAGTATGCACACAGCCCCGAAAACATAACAAGGAAGTGGGGCTAGAAACTCACCTCAAGGCGGTTGCGTTCACCGTTTACGGTTATCCCCTTCTTTAGCTGTGCGCGACTAACTGTATAATAATTATACGTATCAATAACTATCACTACACATATCGTCTTTCTAGTTTAATTATTACCCTCAACGAACAGGGGTCCGGGGGCAGCGCCCCTGGCAGCGGGGTTCTAGGGGCGGCAGCCCCTAGCGGGGTCCAAGGGGCAGAGCCCCTGGCTGGGGTTAAGCTGCCAGGTCAGCTTGGAAAAATTGTATTTTCATTAACTGTCTTAACACATTTTCCATTAGCATTTTGAATCATTGAATAATATGCTACTTAAAAGTTAAAGGGCTTATTTGTAATTAAATCATTCTTTTCTAAGTCCAGGGACCATTCTGTCATTCTGTTAAACTTCTAGTTCGTTACTTATCCTTAACGAACTGACTTGCCATGACGAACTGGTTCTTGTAACGATTGGAACCTTTAACGAACTGGTTACTTACACGAATTGGACTTTTAATGAACTGGACTCTTAGCGAATCAGCCCATGTAGCGAACCAGTCCAAGTAGTGAATTGGACCTTCTAATTCGTTATCTCCTTTAACGAACTAGTCATAACGAATCAAGGGTAATTCGTTACCCTTTTCCCTTAACGAATCAGAGACGAATCATAGGCGAACTAGGGCTAGTTCGCTGTGCCCCCTTATGCGAATCGACTAACGAATCACCCTCAGTTCGTTAAGTCCCCATAGTGAATCACCCTCAGTTCGTTAAGTCCCCATAGCGAATCACCCTCAGTTTGTTAAGTCCCCATAGCGAACTAGGGTTAGGTCAGGAGTGTCAGAACATTCCCTGACATTCCCCTTAACCTCGTACCACTATTCCAGCGCCGCCTTTGCCTGAAAGCCGCCGGAAAACCGCGAACACGTCGGAAAAACGAGTTTTAACTCGTTTTTCACCGTATTTCGTCCCGTTCGATCCAGATCTGAGCTAGGGTGACCCCTAAGCTCATCATAGGTTTGGTTTATACCCAATTCCACCCGGATCTCGTGACTTAAACGGTTTAACGGTGTCGGCTCGTCGTTTCATGATTATATCTAACGGATTTAAGCTCCTACAACAAAATACTATCATACCTTGGGTCGGGATCCGTTTCTTCTTCTATATTTCGGCTAGAGTGAGAGAGAAACTAGAGAGAGAATCTTAAGTGTGTGTTTTGGATGGTGTAAGGGATATGTGTAAATGAATTAAATGGAGGATTAAGGGTATATATATTTTTTATCATGGGCTTAAGCCCATGGTCTTTCCTTCATTCCTCCATAACCCAAGTCCATAACCCATATCCATTTACCCAACACAAGTCCATCTCGTATTCTATTCAACTAAACCGATAACGACTCGCTATAAAATAAACGAACTTTATTTTATTAATATAACCGAAAGTAGGATGTTACATAACTCCTTAAAAAACTCTTTACAGGGACTCATATGATAAGAACAACAAGAATCTAGTATCCAATTCTTGGAATCACTGTTAGCCACCACCATAACATTTGAACTTTCATAGACATCAGAACTCTCATCTTATGATTCTTTGTATTACCAGAACCAGCCTTTTTTCCTTCATTCTTTTGTTTCCACTCTGGACAGCCCCTTTTAAAATGCTTTCCAGAATTACAAACAAAACACCTTTTCTTGACCTTTGACTTGGACCTTTGAATACCCTTTTTCTTGAATGACCTTTGTTCACTCATGCCTCTACAAACAAACCATCAGCCTCATCTTCTCTAAAACCACCCCTCTTCTTGAGTTCTTTGGAATTCAAGGCAGCCAATACCTCTTCCATAGTTAGAGTATCTATACTATACATTAAAGTATCAACAAAATGTTCATACGATGATGGCAAAGATGTAAGAAACATAATAGCTTGTTCTTCTTCATCTATTGATACCTCAATGTTTTCTAAATCCAGAATCAACTTATTAAAGTCATTTGTATGATCATCTAGTGACTTACCATATGACATTTGAAAGGTATACAACCTTTTCTTGAGGTAAAGACAATTTTCTAGTGACTTGGTCATATATACCGGGTTTCTAACCTTGCCCAAACTCCAGCCACAGTCAGCTCTTTAGATACTTCTCTCAAAACTTGATCCCCAAACTAAGAGTAATGGTTGAATGAGATTTTTCAAGAATATATTTCCTCTCTTTGTTGTTGAGAGTTTCTAGAATATTCGGCTCTCCCAACAATACATCGGAGATGCCTTGATGGACCAATAATGCCCTCATTTTGACTCGCCATAGGCTGAAATCATTCTTGCCATTAAATTTTCCAAATCAAATTTCGTAGGCACCATTGCTGTAATTGAAATCATAAATCGTATCAACAGAGTTCGCGAAAATCAAAAGCAACAAGGCTTTGATACCACTTGTTATGCAATTATGCAGAATAAATTGTATAAAGAGAATGAAATTAACCTCAACAATGGAGCAAATTGAAACAATATAGGTCATGAACTCAATAAAAATATTAGGGTTCTTATTAGAGATCAAGAAATTAATAATATTCCGTAAAGAATTGAAGAATGAATACAAGATGAAAAGAAAATGAAAAACTGATCCTTCTGACCCTAACTTCTAACGACTATATAGAATAACAAACTAAAACCAGAAAAGTTACATTATCTCCCCTTCAAGTCTCAGAAGAATTGCAAGTTTCAAATAACCTTCCTTCACTATATAACATGTTTGCCAAGTTAACAAAACTAACCCCTGAACTTATTAATAGAAAGAGTAATCCATTTAAACCATGATGCAAGTCACAATCCAACAGATATAAATAGTCGGGTCATCGATTGAGAATGATTCATATAAAATAAGCGTGACAGAAACGTATATTAGGCGATTATAACCTAAAACTATAGGATGGAGGACCCTATCTTGTAATAGACCATTTCTTATAATATTGCCAGTTCAAAATGTTCTCTATATAGGATTTTCTTTTCTTTGGATTTGGTAACCATTTCTTTTCTTTATAAAAGGTTTGTCTAATCGATTAATTTCCGTATATTGGTTTTATGTTTATGGTCTTTGATCAAGAATACAGTTCAAGTACAAAGGACTACAAAACTGAGACGTGTGTGAAGAAATCTAATCCATTCATATTATATTTAAAAGATTGTCATTAATTTAAGAAGAAAAATAATGAAAAGGGCATAAAGTTTCTAAACCACCTATTATTCAAATAGATTTATAAATGTAACAACATATTTATGAATGGTTTTGATTATTTTCATGTGATTTGGTTTTTTTTTTTCAGCCGTTCATCCGTAATATGTATTTTTAATGTTTAAGGAAACGGGTCAAAAATTTCTAAACAACAAGGTGAAGTCATCACATTCTCTGATGTTATTGGTGTTGATGAAGCTAAAGAGGAACTTGAAGTAATTGTTATAAGTTCATCACTTCTTAGTTTTAGACATTACAACTCATGTGTCTTTCTAATTATCCATTTTGTTGCATGTCAATCAACTTAATCAGGAATTTCTCATAAATCTTGACAGTTCTCGCCCTCCTCGAGGCGTGCTTTTTGGTGAGTTGAATGAGTTTATTTACAAATTTCTATTAAAAAGTGCAATAAATCATGAATACATAAATTAATATGTGAAATGGATTTGGGTATTTTACAGGTTGGTCATCCTGGGATAGGTAAGACAATATTGGCAAAGGTGGTAGCAGGGGAACTTAAGTACCATTAATTAATTGTTCTGCGAGTGAGTTTGTAGATTTTGTTTTAACCATGGTGCGTTCGTGTTCGTTCATTTAACTTTACACGAACATGGACACTTTGTTTATTTGCACAGCCACGAACCACCTATTATTCTTAGAGATTTAAAATGTAACAACGTATTTGTGTGTCACACCCTGACCTAGGGCCTAGGCGTGTGACCACAAGTTGGTACCTGTTTTGTAAATACATCAGAGTTGCGGTTTATAGCGGAAGTCTTTAAAATATTTATATTGAAAACTTATTAAAATCTCAGGTTTAAATACCCGTTTGATATTTCAAATACATTTCTTTATCAAACATATTTCTTTTATAATATTTTCAAATAAAATATCTGATCCATCAGATAGCATCTAATGACTATAACTCCAATCTTCTATTCCTTCTTGCTTGTCTGTTCTAACCTTCATGTTTCCCTGTAACATGGGTGGGAAAATACGTCAGCACAAAGCTGGTGAATAACGCTGACTCTAAAATATATTTTCAATACCTTTGTGAAACCAACAATAATACATTTGCGACTACTCATTAGGCACCCAACTAAATTGAGTTCAAATTACCCTAAGTACCTTGTACAATTAATTATATACACAAATCATTTCTCATAAAGCTTCCGGGGACTTGTTTATGATTTGCATGGCCTCGGGAAAATGCCGAGTCACCATGTATGTTTGGATCCAAACACATGTATACTCTTAATCAGAGTGTCCGTTATTATTATTGTACACAAAGTTTTAAGGATTCGTAAATCCTATGCAAACATTCTGACTCAATATAAAAGGTTTGGGTCGTATTCACCTTTTCTGTTTATAATCAGTTTCGGATACTAATTCCTGTTTTCTTTTTTCTTCTTCTTGTTTTGTTACCTCGAACCTATAATACGAGAATAACCTTTGTATAAATAACTAGATCGTCGATCTAGCTTTAGACCTTTAGTCTATTTTGGTATAACTTCAACCTTGATAAAACTATTTGTTTATATAAAACAATTGGACCTTTAGTCTTTTTATTCATTTACCAATTATATGCTACGTTTCTTCTTCAGGAAGAAACGTCTATACTGAGTTTCTTTTCAAGAAGAAACATTATTTAACTATATTCTTTGACACTACAAATAAAATGCCATTTAGTGGCATACGTTTTTAGTGGCATTTAACTTTTATGCCAATATATTAGGTTTTAGTGGCACTTTGTGTATGCCGCATTTTCTTGGCACACGATTTTAGTAACATTCAGCATTTGTGCCACTAAAATTTAGTTTTTAATGACACTTTGTGTATGTCACAGTTGCTTTTCACACACATTTAATGGAATTTAGTAGTTGTGCCACCACAATTTAGGTTTTAATGGCATTTTTTGTATACCATATTTGTATGACACGCATTTTTAGTGTCATTTAGTATTTATGTCACTTAAGTTTAGGTATTTAACAGAAAAAATCATTTTTTATAACCATAATTTCATGTAAATCAAGAAGCCTCGGTGATTAAACCATAGAGGTGGCGGGAATACGACATGCTCAGTCACAACAGGTTCGGGTCAAGATCAAGATAAGTTAATTTAAATTTTTATACAATGGTTACACTTATTCAATTTAAAATGTGAGTAGCAAAGCTAATCCAACTAACTAGTTTGATTCTCATTTGATTCGGACAAGTTTGTGTTAAAAACATTGCCAATTAAAAAGGGGTTATTTTAGTTTGGATCATACCTTGTCAATCTAAAAAAATGGTTACTTGGGAAATTGGAAACACTTTACATAATTTTAAAATCAACTTGCAACCCCTACTATTGTATGATCTTCCATCAATTACGTATAACAGTCAAAGACTCAGCCAAATCCAGTGCTTTTGTTTTGACATCTATTGACTTGAGCATCTAACACTAGCTGATCTGTCTTCTGATTATCATCTTTGCATCATGTATCAACTTTACCAACATCAATATTCAAGCTAACCAACTATCCACATTCTTGATTTTTTTCTAATCTAGTTAAATCTTATACAAATACCACAAAGATTATCCCAAGTTATCGGCAACCTGCACAATGACAAATCCAATTTATGTTGGTGGGAGTAATGACATTGACTTATATTGAAACAAAATCTTCTAACTAAAAGAAACCTGAATTATATGCACAAAAATAATACGTATACCAATTGAATCAATCTAAAAAAAGTTAACCCAAAAATAAATTGCAGATAATAAAACAAAGTAAACCTGTTAAAACTTACAACAAGTTCAGCAATCAAATATCTTTTTATTTCAGCACCTTGTTTTAATTATTCTTATTGTCTTTACCCTGCGAATTTATTGTACACTTGTTCTTATTTATTGCTTGAGGGCATAAAAGGAAAACTTAATTTAGGAAGCAGTCATACGGACTATGTGTAGAAGTTTAGGCGGTTAAACGAACCGAATGAACATGAATGGGGGCATGTTCGTGATAGTTCACTTAACTTTTACCAAACACGAAAACAAACATATAATCGAACAAATTTGTGTGTTAATGTTCGCTCATTAAGAAAGTTGGCATGTTCGTCTTCGTTCACGCTAGTTCGTTTAAAATCTGAACAAACATTTCACAAACTTAAACGAACACAGATGAACAAAAAACAAACAAAATCGTTGGCTAGTAATCTCAATTGTCTGATGGTTCTTTTTCAACTGACTAGGTCAAATCATTTATTTGGTTCTTAAATCACTCAATTACATTTAGTAAAATTCATAACAGTTTGACAAAACTCAACTAATTGTTAGATAACAACAAAAAAACTAATCGGTTTACCAAAATTAAATTATTCTAGTATAATAAATGAGAACCATGTGTGCAACGTGAACAACATAATCAGAGGAACTAGCGACTACAAACAACAATATCCAATGATCTAGTGGTAGAAAACAAAAAAAATATATATATATATCAGAAGTCGAAATCAAACCTCACTTTTGAAATATGGGGCTGAAATAAAATCTTAGTTGTTACGACTCCGATTCAAACCAGTAAATATCGTTGAAACGTTTGAGCAGGGATTTTAGCTATACCCGATTTTTGTTCTAGAAGTTGGAACTTGATTTGTGATTTTTAATTTGAGTTTAGATTTGGCCAATTTTGATTTCGGAGTATATAATGGGATTTACAGGTAGGGAATTCTATAAAGAAGGGGAAAATTAATTATTTGGAGGGAAACTGATTAAATTGAGAGGGAGACTAAAAGGCAATAATAATTAAATAGATAAATTATTTGTATTGGTATACGTTAAAATGAAATCGATTTGAGTTTTTGATACCTAAAATTGTCATGTATATTAATATTATAAATTGTACATGGAAAACTTATATGAAAGAACACTCATGTATAAAATAAAAGTATTATATATATATATATATATAATAAAAAAATATAGTATAAATATGTATCCGTTTTGGTTATGCATAAAATATGGTTATACTAGAAAGTATGCTTACCATTTCACTGCCTCCCATTCTAGATGGCCATCAGAGTCGACGATAAACGCGAACCGCCCTATTGATTTTGATGTCACATGTGTGGTTCAAACAAGAACACTATCAAGGAGAAATTCACTCATGTAGATAAACTCACTTGATTCAGATTTCAAGCTTAAAACCTCAAAAATCCAAATCTTTAAATATCACCTTCATACCATTAGACCAAAAGATCAATTGTAACTATCTTTAATTAATTTAATAATATAGCACCGAAATTTATATTTGATCTATAATTTATATATGTATAGCTATGGAAAGTTTCAGCTCGCTTCTAGTTCATTCGATCGGTCCAGCAGTTCCGGGCGTATAAGGCCACAGCCTAACAACATCATATGTTGGGCATTTATTGACAGTTGTGGTGAGAGGGCTCGGATTACGGCTCTTATAGAGGATGGTACACATTGGTCTAGGATGTTTACCACGGACCACCACACGCCACGGGAGCCTACACTAGAGGTTTACTCTACGTTATGTTTCAGGTATTTACTTTTCATCTAATTTGCCACACTAGATTTACCTAATACTGATTATTTACAAATACTCAAATACTTTTTAATTTTCTTTCAGGCCACACGTGACGGGAAAAGCGAAGGTGCCGATGGGTTAGGGGCCGATCATCGTGTTGCGAAGGTTCACTTCTGCATGTTTGGGGTCTATCGGTACCTTTTGTTGGATTAGTTCGTCGTGACGATCAGCTTGTACACCCGGGAGGAGATACGTCAACCGATTTGCATGGAGAGCATTCATAAGACCGCGGACGACGAGCTGCGACATTGGTGGCCCACGATTGGAAGGGGTGCTTTCGGGGGCTAAGGCTGCCAACGTCACGGCCTCAACCATCATTGACCCGTTGTAAAAGTACGTGCATAATATTATATTATATTATATTATATTATATTATATTATATTATATTATATTATATTATATTATATTATATTATATTATATTCAGTACACAGGCTGATAACCTAATCGGTACATGGTCATTGGCAGGGTTTAGTTGGTACCCACCATTGTAGCATCCGAGACTCATTTTTTTATTATTATTTGAACGACCGACGAATCATTCAAATAGGTTACATGCTAAATTCATCATATTTCGGGATACATCGACCGTTCAATTCGGGGATAACTCTCATCTAATGTCAAAGCACGTGAACACTCGTCCAAAGACATGACAGTGCGGTAAGATAAAACTCGTTCAGTTCAATAATCCAACTAGTGAATGTCACCAGTTCGCCTAATTTCACAGGAACCGAACTTGGATTAAATGAAACACTAAACACCAAATTTCACTCTTACCACTTCACCAACTAAACCTTTTAATTTATTTAATCTAAAATTTCCCTCCTATAATAAATTAGAATTTCCCTCCTTGCATAATTTTACTTTTTTAATTTCCCTTTTAAAAGTTATGACCCTCTACCAAAAGTTAATACTCCCAGTTCCTGTAGTTTCCATTGTTGAGAACCTTGCATCCATAATTGGATCCCAACCCCATCTGTGTTATCTCCTTCACAGTGCACTGCATCCATAATCAGAGACGAAACTACCATCTTTCAAATTTGATTTTCAAAAAGAAAGTGCTTAGGCGGTTTAGCCATTTTTTCAAGTTCATGCATCTCTCCTTTTTTTTTATAAATAGCTTGGTGCCCGCGCGATGCAGCGAGATACACGCTCAAACACGACATCGAACGCATAAGCGGTTACCTCACTATAGTACGCACGTAGCCTGACTATAGTATGCATGTAATGCGGCGTCGGACGTGTAACCATTTGTCGGTGAACGGGTAACTCGATCTGAAACATGACCCAAGCCCACCAGACCCGTTGCGGCCCTAATTGCATGTCACGTAACATGTTATTTTTTAAGTTTTGAAAAGTATAACAAAATCATACTCAAATTAAATAAAATAAAATGCTCGTTTTATGGTGTAATTTTTTTTAAAAATATATTAGCATGTAAAAAAATTATGGCCGTTAGAACTTCGTGGGGTTGTTGGTTTAGAATAAGGGGGTTAATATGTAACTATCTAATAAGTTAACAAAACTTACCCTTAATTTTAAGGACCATAATTGTAAGTATGTTTAAAACTAAATTATTAAAGCTTTAACCGTACATGATCATAGTAATCAAAGACTATACTACCCTTAGATTTTCAAAATTGGTTGCATTAGTGATTATCCTTAAGCAATAGTGATTGTACCTTTTAAAATTTAAGAGGTCCTTTACTCATGCTTTATATATAGTATAGATACATTGTCTACTTACAATCAACTTAAAAATATATATAATTTTTATATTTACAGTTATCGCTAAACATACTATTAAATCTTACAAATGTCAATTTGTGGAAACATATAGAAACACACAACAAGAAGCTGGAACTAGTTAAGCCTTTGATAAATTGCATATCCTTTCTAAGGTACATTTTCAGCCACTATAAACTTATTCGTTCATACAATTCATCATGATGCATGAATGTCTTCATTACGCGTTTCAGATTGTCTAGTTCGAGGCTCCTTTGCTAAGTTGTCATTGTCTTCGGCTCTGAGCAATATGAGTATACAGGTAATTACATGCAGCAATCATTATTTGTTTTTATGGTTATGTATTTATCCACTAAATTTGTTTCATTTATATTTTTTAGGTCCTAGGTATTGTTTCTTTGGTCCATAACAACTATTTATCAGTTAACGAAATAACATGTTCAAGAATTCATAATGATAACGGTAATTTGTTACTTTTTTTATAACTATTTTGCGATATTATATGGATGTGCTTATGTTGAAATATTGGTATAAAATTGATCAACCAAAACTTTCCATTTTGCATGGCAAAAAAGACATTTGGACAATTCATCTTTGAATTTTTGTTGACATTGCAGTTAAATTAATATGTTGGTTTTTTTGTCTAGTTTTTAGGTGTTCGGGTCATTTTCTTATACATGTTTTTCTGTTGAATCAAAAACGAGTTTTTATAAAAAAAAGTACTTTTAGATTTCTATTCAATTAGTACTAAAGTTTGTTTATATGGTTGATGATTGCAGGATAGATTTCATGAGAAGCTTTGAAACTAGGTTTTATGAAAGTGAAATTGTCACCCAAATGAACGTTTGGATTCATCGTGTAAACACATGGAATTAGATTGTTACTTATTACATTGTTTTTTTTCTAACATGTGGAATATGTTTCAGATTGAATTTATTGTTGAAGTTATAATACTATGACTTATAGTTTTACAATTTGTTATAACTTTTATTGTATATTTGATATTGTAAATTATGTTGTTTTTATGAAAAGGTATATGGCGCTAAAATAAAACATATATCAATATAGAAATAGCTTTAGTGACACAAAGTTTGTGTCACAAGTTTGTATTTGCCACTAAAACTAGTATGGATATTTAACCAAAATTACTTTTTAAAGGCACAAAAAAATATGCCACAAAAGCCTTTTCTTATATCGTGGCAAAAAAGTGCCACTAAAAGCCCAAATACTTTGTGCGGCACATCGAAAAAGTGCCACAAAAAGGCTTTAGCGTCACCGCTTCTAGTGACACTTTTTTCGTGTGCCGCACATTCTTATAGAAGTCTTTAGTGGCATTTTTTTCGTGTTTAGTGACACTTTTTGTATGTCACTATACGGCATTTTTTTGTAGTGGAATATTATATTTCTTAATATTAAAAAAATATTATTTTAACTATAACCTTTGCTTAAGAATAGTTATATTATTCTTAATCGTAATCAAGGTTCGGGACTATGGTCTAAGCCATTTATAATATTAAAATAATAACTTAGGCAGAACCCCTTACCTCGCACGGTATTCAGAGTTAGATACCTAAGTTTATACGGGCAACACTGCTACTCTATGCATGTTTATCGAGGCGTTCTTGATTAACCCTTCCTGGCACGCAAATCGAGGTGATGTTAAGGTGTTGCCTGGTCGTGCACGTACTTCGAGACGGAATGTCAAGTTATCTTTGGGTGGCACGTACTTCGAGGAACACGTCGGGTATTTGCACGGATTACGAGGTGATGATTGTCGGGTTGGTGGCACGAAAACCAATGTAGAGAGAGTAATTCTAGAGAGAGTGAATGTGAGGTGTGTGGGAGAAATGGCCGTAGCCTCCCCTTTTATACTTGATTTTGGGTCCCATCGCGGTACGCCACGTGGCCTGCATTTCTGCATGAACGCCACGTGGCCTGCCACGTGTCCTGCCCTGCTGCCACGTGTCACCTGGGTGTGACACGTGTCCTTGAGTCATCACGGGTCATCGCGGTACGCGATGGCCGTGTTCTTGGACTCATCGCGTAGCGCGATGGGTCCCTGGAAATCATTTTTCACTTTTAGTCCCCTGTTTTTAATAGCTTGTCATTTCTGGGTCTAAATCTCATTGTCCAAAAATACTAAGGCGGCTCTTAAACGGCTCGCGGCGATGCGAGCGTGCGAAGTGCGCCATCAAAGCGCCCAACGCCCTTCGCCGTCGCCATCGCCATCGTCCTCGCCGAGCCCGAGCGCGTGCGCATCTGGTGCTAAGCACCCTCCGTTAGGACCACTTGGTACATGATATTCATAAAAGAATATTACTATGGAAAATCTCTTCCTTATAAAGAGCTTCAATTTCTTTACCACTTTCCATGTGGGGTGGATTTCATTTCTCTTATTTATACCCAAGTGTAAGGCTTTCACTTTCTTACATCCTTCCATGTGGGATGGAGTTTCCTTTTATTATTTATGTAAGAAAACTTTAACTTAGGAAATATTTTTATTTCCTTATTTTTCTTATATTTCCTTATTTAATATTTTCTCATGACTTGTTTATATATTATTTTCGATCCCTCAACTTTCCTAAGTTGTCAAATTTGGATCGAAATTTTAGGGATGTTACATTATGAACGGAAATCGCGGGCAAGTGAAGATCGGTGATCTTGGATTTGCAACTCTAATGCTACAGCCCACGGCTAGAAGTGTGATTGGTAAATGATTTAGATCATGCAACCTAAGTTTCACATATTTAATTCATAAAAAATTAGCATAAGTTTTATTAATTTAGTTGTTTATTGAAGAGGCAACACAACGTGATGAGAATATAGATCGTTATGTTATTATGTTGATGTAGGAAAAGGAAGATTCTCTTGCGGAAGAAATTCTGATATTGTAGTGAAGGTAAATTCAAATAGGTTTTTTCTCTTTTATTGTACTGTTTGTTGCAGTAAAGATTGTAAATATTTAATTTTTAGAACATATTGGTTCATGAAAGGGTTCGAGCTGGTTTCTCTCAAGAAACCGGAACCCCTGGAGATATATATGAGACTATCTCAAGAAGTGATTGGCTATGCTCTTAATTTCTAAGTCAACTCAGGTTAGTTAGTTACTTTTTATGTATATATTTTAAATGTATTCGATAGACACCTTCTATTTTGTATCATTAAGATTAGTATTGTTAAAAAAACAGTATATATTTTTAGCTAACACTTGAAATGAAAGTTATATCCTTTTTCTCATGTTCCTTATTTAAACCTAGAGGTTAATATAATAAAATTAATTGTATAGTTGATGCATATGATACAACTAACAGATTAAAATTTGTAAAAGTTACACGTTAACTATTGATGTTATTATGAATTAATCTACTGTGATAGAATCTGGATGTTAGGAACAGTATTCTATTTAATCAATTAATCGCGCCAATTCATTAGTATTATTTTGTTGTTTTGCAGTAGGAGGAGAAATGAGGGAGGCGACATTCAAGGGAGCAAATTTGTTCATGTTCAGGAATCTGGTGGGCGGTGGCTCCTGAGATATTCGATTTGCTTCATGATGTTCTTAAAGATAACGGAGATGATATCTTTATATGCCGTGATCCTTCTCAGAATGGACCTAATGATTACCACATAATCTCCTCTCGAGAACATGTATGCTTATGTTCTTTTTGTATTTGTGTAAGATTTTGAAGCTTACCAATTGTTTCGAATGCAATTATGCAAGAAAAGTTTGATGATCTACGAGCCAGAAATGTTTTAATTTGCTTGGTATGACAATGAGTTTACCCTCTCAAGTTTCATGATCTTTGTTTGTTGATTTTGACTTATCTTTTTATTTATCAATACTATGTTTGGATTCTGTTTATGTTTAAAGAAGGGTATGAATGTTTCAATTATTTATATTCCTTTGTTTTGAAATACTCGTTATTAATATCCGGTTCATATTACTACAGTTACATAAAGAGTTCAAAAAAACCAAAGGTTTAAATCATAAACATAAGTACATTTAAGTTCATTTTAGTTCGCTTATTATATTGACAAGCATCAAGTCCCGGATCGATAATCAAACACGATTTAAACAAATAACTCTTGTTTATTAATCAGAAAATGTTACTAAAAAAACCGATTGTAATATCTCAAACTCAAACTCGGTTTGACTCTTAATGAACCATAACTTAGTTGCATCTAGATAAACCCTAACTCGATTACATCTCGTGTGTGTCTCTGATTACAATATCTCAAACCTTAACTCGGTTTGACTCTTGATGAACTATAACTTGGTTGTATCTAGATGAACCCTAACTCGGTTACATCTCGTGTGTGTCTTTAGATGAACTGTAACTCAGTTGCATCTCACACCACCATCTATAATGTCTAACCATAACACGATTTATATAGACTAACCTAACTTGCTAATCAAGACATTATCAAATATAATACACCCTAATTGCAACCCCATAATCCCATTACATCATTAATGAATCCCACATGCTCAATAGGTCCAACTCGGTCACCTACACGTTACGGGCTTATTAAGTTGGAAATTACGTCAAACAAAGCATAATTTTGATTATCGTAGTTGCCTTTCTTATGGTTATAAGATACAAATGGTTATATTTATTTTGTACCTATAAAGATTAACACCTATGAGGATTTCATTATTCCATGGATTATAGAAACTAATAATTAGAGTTAAAAGATTAATGAACTAACTTCTTGAGCCAGGTGATGATCATGTTCAGAATTTTGGATATTTGAGAACGGGAAGTTGCAGCTTGAAACGTAAGTTAAAATGTGTGACACCCGACATTTTTAGGTTAACTTCGTTAACTAAACTTTGTTATTTTCGTTAATTCCGTTAGAAAATGCACATACATGTTACGTGTTGCGCTAGCATACACATGAGTCGGTTCGCGAATGTTGGTGGTCTAACAAGAATAATAAGTTACAAATAATAATAGGAAAAAATGCATTTAAATATATAGGTGTTATATATTTAGATGTGAACTTTGTTTGCTACATATGCTTCGTGTTATTCGATGTTACATGCTACATGTTATGTGTGTTACATAGCTATGCTATGTTGTGTTGGGCCTTATTTAGTTATGATGTCTTTTGTATTATATCGTTGTACTCACGATGTATTTAGTTTATTCTCTTCTTTAGTTTGTATGTTTGGGCTCAATGTCATGTATTGTTAAGCCCACTGGGCCGTAAATAAATATGGATATGCATGTCATGCTTCTCCTATAAATAGGGAAGCACGGGCATGCATAAAACCGTTTTGCAAACTTTATCTTTATTTTCCACCAACTCTTTCTACTCTCTTTCTTTCTTTCCCTTTTCGGTAAAATCCAGAACACCAAACAAATCCGAGATCTCAGTTACACAAGAGTGATTTCCGCTAACTTGGTGCGAGATTGATCCAAGAACACGTTGTTTGATCCCGTCTTTAAGACCTACATGTAATTTACCTAAAGAAAATGTATTATAAAAGATGTTACATATCACACTTTTATTAAATTAAAATTAGTATAAGTTGATTTAAAGAATAAGTAAAGAGAATGCATTAAGTATGGCATTTATAAAACCAATTATGAGACTTTATGATCTAAATTATGACAAATTAAGTCTGTTAACTCTTGGCTTGCACTTCTTTCTCTTTTGGCCGTAAGTTTATACGCGCGCACACATACATTCTTCGTTTTTTTTTTCATTTTCTATCATATTAGACAGTAGACACACATAGATATCTCTCACTTAGTGGATTAAGATCAAGGTGTTAAATGATTGTTTAATTTCGTTGTATTAAGATTCTTAAGACAAGGATTTTTTCAATTGTACGAGTGTAATTTCTAGGGCCGGCCCCAAGAATTTACCTGCCTTCGCCGAGATTAAAAATTGCCTCTTAAATCTTAACGTATTAAATAATGTAAACACATTTTTTATACGTCAGTTATAGTTATGACAATACACATAACAATTAGCAAAAATCATAATATTAGAATGAGTTAATAACATACTGAATAAGCTTATAGCTAACCAAGGATTTGTGAAGCTTTTATAACATTCTTGATAGCAAATTGGTGAATCAACTATTCTATTCGCAGTTTATGACAGCTAATATTACGTTCTCTAAAGCTATTATTGCCAACCCGCTTAGGTTTTTTTAGGAATTGTGGATCGTAAATAAAATTTTAATAATTCTAATTTCGAAAAACTTATTTCTACATATGCTACCGTGAGTGTTGGTGTTCGAAGTCGACTTTGTTGTTATCCCGTCTATTTGTTTTTATTTTTTTTTTGTTTTTATTCATTTAACTTTTATTAATTTAATAAAAGTAATGGACTTTTTTTCAATTTTTAATGGACCTATAAGTTTTTTTTTAATTAAAAATGGTCAAAAATGTGTGAGTATATACAAAATAGTAGTTAAACATATATAATAATCAACATATTTTACATTTCTAATATTTTACAAAACATAAAACACAGTACCATAATTTGTAACCGTAAGTCTCTCCATCTTTTTTGTCCATATTTTTTTTTTGTTTTCAATCCAATAAGGAAGCAGTGTTCTTAGTGACATTCCAAGAATTGAATAAAATAGACTTGTGTTTAGACCAATTGGTGGCTAATTTTCATCAAATTCTAAGACCGTTTATTCATCTCATAGTTTCGTTTTGCAAGCGAACCACGTTGGCCTCATTCTCGTTTAATTAGACATAGCTGTAGTTACTATTCACAAAAAAGATAACACAATGAAAGTTATACGTTTACCTATAAACTACTCTTGCTTTAAAGAAACGGGTAGTACTTAAATGGTATTGTAATTGAGTAATAAATATGAAATTATTTAACTTTAAAGCAACATCTTTGACATAACAAAGTCAGAAGATGTACATGCACGCTTTCTTAATCGCCGGGTAGAATTTAATTTAAAAAACTAATTTATACAGAGTCCACCACTCGAAAACGATTTCTGAATCAAGAAAAACAAAAACCCATCAACGATTTCAAATTAAACTGGAAATATGATAGGTTTACTAATAAACATAGGTTATTCACTAAATGCCTAATATATTATATAAAAGAAAAACATATATGATATTCACGTAAAGGCATTAAGCATACCACTCATATTTCCAGGATAAGTAAATAACGAACAGTAACTAGATAACTGGATAAGTAAAAGCAAGTAATAAGATGTTGATAAGAAACTTTGGACTCATTTGGAATCAAAAGATTAAAACTTTACAAGCCTTAGCCAAATAATAAGATGTTGACAGCAAGCTTACTCACCAAAACAAGCTCGCATCTGAAATGAATCATAAATGAATCATACTTTGTGACAACCTTAATCCTAAAGTTGCAATATGTAGACCAACCACAATCATCACAGCAAAAACATGTTGGATTTGAACGGTCAAAGCTAACCACAAACCGAGAACTAGAACAAACTTCCAAATTGCACAGTTATAAATTTTTAGAAGCAGCTTGTTAGCACCTGATTTACGAGCTTAATGAGAAAGGCAATTTTAGACACGGTTTTTGGATAGCACCGCATCAAAATTCATTTGTCTATGCCTAGCTGAAAACGCCCCCACTCAAATGTAGTATAATATATAAAGATCCAATTATAATTCATCTAATTCACATTACAAGCTCTTCTAATTTTATTTCAGGCCTCATAAATACTGGTTGAAGCACAGGTGCACCTCTAGACCCCTAATCCTCAAAAGGATTAAACTACATACAATAATGAACCTTTGTTTCATTGGCAAATTGAATAAATTTTGCGTCTCTTGAATTTTCTATGTAAATTTATATGTACGTGTGACTATTTGTTCACTAACAATTATATCTGTATGATTGATTATGGTATACAATCAACTTGAAAAGTTAAGTCTTTGGTCACTAACACTACCATCATAGTCGTCGCACTAGAAAGTCAAGTGTAGCACGGTCTAGTGCATCATCATGGCCTCCTAATGTTTTCGAACACTCCCAAATAGCAATTGATGTATGCGTCACCATTATATCATGCTATATATATTAAAAGAAGTAAACACAACAACGTGTTTAGATGCAACCTGATCAATGACCTTGTAACACACATGTACGTGTAGCTTATCAGTGCACTCACAATAAAAGCCTTAAATTGGTTAATATGAGCCAAGGCCTGTCATCACTAACATAAATACCCAAAAATCTTAGGTAGCGTTTTGTATACATAAATGACAACTGCAATTGAATTGATCGTTATAAGAGAATGAAAACAAAATGGTGCATGGTTGAACCACCAACATCGTTGTCACCGCCGCCGCCGCCCTCACATGACTGCCGCCACCATCATTGCACTGCCACCACCATCGCCATCGCCGCCACCGCCATTGCCATTTCTAATTTTTATAAAAAAAAATTATTTGAAGGCAATAATATTAGCTAAGTAATTGTTGATGGACCAAATTACCCTTTCTTGCTAATCAAGGGTTTCCCCTTGGGTGTATATAAATATATGGAGAGACTAATTAACATCATTGAACATAACCTAACCCTCACATAAATTCGTGACCCTCTCTCCCTCTATATTATTCGGTTTCTCAAGAACCCTAATCCCCATCACTAATATACATCCTAAAGGGGAACCCGACCAAGTTGACTGTCATGTCGTCTGGATCGTTCTCATCAGCCGTGGCCTCTCTCTCTGCTGTGACAGGTATGTTTTAGTTGTAGGTTTATCATAATATTCATGTTTTCTATTATATACATGAAGAGCTTATCAACATATGGTATCGTAGCGATGTTGATTAATCAGTTCTTCATGTCTTCCATTAACTCAGGATCTAAAACCGGAAGACATGGACTAATATCTGATAAACCCTAACTATTTTTGGTTTTATTAATACATTTTTATTAAAGAGAAATGAGACTTAGAGACTTCTTCTATGTTGTGGCATCAACGTTTAGGTCACATCTCACGAGATCGGTTAGCCCGCCTCGTGAAGAATGAAGTCTTACCACATCTCGATTTCACAGATTTTGACATGTGTTAAATGCCTTAAAGGCAAAATGACATCAGCAAATAAGAAAGGCGCCACTAGAAGCTCTAATTTATTAGAACTCATTCATACTGATATTAGTGGTCCTTACCCCATTGCTGGTATAGCTGGACATACTTCATTTATCACTTTCATTGATGATTATTCCCGATATATGTACCTGTATCTTATTAAAGAAAAATCTGAATCTGTAACAACTTTTAAAGATTATAAAACTTAAGTTGAAAAACAGTTAGATCGTCAAATAAAAGTTGTCAGATCAGATAGAGGAGGTGAATATTATGGAAGACATATTGTTGTGGGTCAGGCCCCTGGTCCATTTTTTGAGTTTTGTAAGGGCCATGGGATCGTGAACCAATATACCATGCCATGTACTCCTCAACAAAATGGTGTCGTTGAATGGAGAAATCGAAACCTTATGGATATGGTACGCAGTATGTTAGCCAACACTAATTTACCTCTATTTCTCTAGACTGAAGCCTTAAAAGCAGCCGTTCATATACTCAATAGAGTTCCTTCTAAGTCTGTCCCTAAAACTCCTTATGAACTTTGGACAGGAAGGAAACCGAGCCTTAATTATATGAAAGTATGGGGTTGTATTGCTGAAGCAAAACTTTATAACCCTTTCCTAAAGAAACTTGACCCTAAAACTGTTACCTGCTTCTTTATCGGGTATCCTGAAAATTCAAAGGGTTATCGTTTCTAATGTCTTTCCCATGTCACTCGTATCGTAGAAACTAAGCGTGCCGTGTTCTTGGAGGATTACAAGATCAGTGGGAGCAGTACTAACCCTTATGAAGAATTGCAAGAAATACAAGATGCGGGGGGAGACTCGTCGATTACTGTAACTCCGGTTATTCCTCTTGTACCCCATGCAATTGAACCTTCTGCACCACCTTCTCCACACTCAGACCCCGTTATAACAGAAAATGAAGGCACATCAAACACTCAAAACCAAGACAATGCTGAACCCGCTAATCAACTCAGGAGGTCATTCAGGTCTAGAAGACCCACTAACTTTGATGATTATGTCACCTACCTGACTGAAGCTGACGCCGGAAAGCTTAATAATCCTATCCCTTATAATAAAGCCATGAGCAGTGATCAGTCTTCTGAATGGAATAAAGCGATGATTGATGAGCTTGATTCCATGAGAAAAATGACGGCTGGGATTTGGTAGAATTTCCCAACGGTGTCAAACCCGTAGGATGTAAATGGGTGTTCAAAACAAAAATTGATCCAAATGGGAACGTTGAACGCTATAAAGTGAGATTGGTTGCAAAGGACTACACTCAGAAAGAGGGAATTGACTATCAAGAGACTTTTTCACTTGTCTCTTGAAAAGATTCATTAAGGATTGTTATGGCCTTAGTAGCTTACTTTGACTTAGAGCTGCATCAGATGGACGTGAAAACCGCTTTCCTTAACGGCACTTTAGACGAAGAGGTGTACTTGAAGCAACCTGAAGGTTTTAAACCTGAAGGTCAAGAACATCTAGTCTATAAGCTCAAGAAGTCAATATATGGATTGAAACAAGCATCACGTCAATGGAACCTAAAGTTTGACGAAGTCATGAAGAAACAAGGTTTTGCAACGAATCAAGTGGATCAATGCACCTACCTCAAAATGAGTGGGAGTAAGTTTACTATACTTGTCCTTTACATAGATGATATTAAATTGACAAGTAATAATTTAGACATGTTGCATGAGTCGAAGCGATTACTCTCGCATAACTTCGACATGAAGGATCTCGGAGATGTTTCTTATGTTATTGGAATCGAAATTCACCGAAACAGACACAGAGGGATCTTAGGATTATCTCAAAGGGCCTACATTGGCCGTGTCCTTACTCGTTACAAAATGCAACATTGTAACCCAACTGCAGCTCCTGTAGTTAAAGGAGACGTTTTGGGGGCATTCTGATGTCTGAAAACAGAGGTTGAAAAGGAGAAAATGAGATTGATACCTTATGCATCAGTAGTCGGGTCTCATCCTAGATCGGTTTTGATATTATTCTTATACTTAACAAATTTATTGTTACTACTAATATTAATACCACTACATAAAGATTATTATTAGTATTATTATGTTTAAATTTACTATTATATGTATTCATTACTAATATGATTATTATTATCAATTTTCTTATAAATATTAAAGATTTTAATATTATTATTAAAGATCATATTATTATTTATTAAAATTATATAATCTTAACATTTATTATTAGCAATAATATTATTAATATTTATTTTGTGAACTCGTTTAGAACTCGAACCGACATCGAGTATAGTATCATTATTTATTATCAATATTATTTACTATTATTATTATTATTTTTACCAACAACACTTTAATTAACACCAAGGCTTTTATTCTATAACTATTATTACTTTTATTATTAGTAATAATTATTGTTATTATTATCATCATCCTTATCTTATATATATATATATAGCTAACATATCTCGATCTTTAGAATTTTTATTATCATTACTATCTTTATCATTAATAATATTATTATAAACTTTATTATTTATTCATTTTTATAAAATCAAACTCTTAAATTAAGCCCGCCTGGTATCTATTTTAATATTGGTTTATTTATTTAAAATCCCAATAAAATAATAATATTTTATTTTAAATTATCAATTAAGTACGAGTACCTAATCATTAACAAATTAACCGGTAATCCGATTTACAGATGAACCTGATCGTTCGTTGTTTCCAATATAGTTTCATCATGGTTTCAAGTTCATTAATATATTACATTATTTATTTTTAGCTAAGGTGTTTATCGTTTCAAGTCGGATTCGTTCGTTTCGATCACAAGCTTTCTATATGTCGATCACTTAATTAGTTTTGAATTCATCAATCGAGGTGAGTACTTTTATACCCCTTTTTCCATCTTCTGTTTTGGGGTGACATTTCATACTTATCAAACTAAATTCTTTATTTACTTGAATCATAAACCCACAAACGTGATTGTATACATTACTTAAATACTTGCTTGATTTGGTGTTCTATGCTATATGTCTATGTGTTTATCGCTTTCAGTCATGGGGGAAGTCTATAAATCCGTGATCTATCTGGTATTCTCTTATAGCACGGTGTCGTTAACGTAATGCAATTAACGATATTCTATTGAATCCTAGACTACTTGGTAACCCCTTTTAGCTAGGTGGCGCTAACGTAATTCTATTAGCGATTGTCAATTTATCCAAGTTGTTGCTTTTATTTATTGTTTTTGTATACAAGTTTGTGGCTTTTATTACTATATATTTATATGCTCAAACTAATGAATTGCTCACCAACCTTTGTGTTGACAAACTTTATTTTATGAAATGTTACAGGTTTGACTATTGTTGACTCGAGTGCTTGACGAAAAACGTTACCAAGACTATTAGGGTATTAGTAAAACGAACAATATGATTGCTATTTGAACAAGATGTGTTGTTATTGATTTGTTGGAATAAAATGAGTTTAATAAATATTGTCACTTTAATTAGTGTCTTGTGTATTTGTCCAATCACGTTGCACCTCGGCATGTTCCGCCTTTGGTCGGGGTGTGACAGATTGGTATCAGAGCCACAAGACTATAGGATAGGTGGTTAGACGTACGACCTAGTATAGTCTTTACTTTAGGGTCCTTATACGTGTTGCCTATACGTGTTTACCCTACTTGATTGTTCAATACACTTGTTTACTTATATACGTATTTATTTTATCAAATCAGAAATATACACATACACACACTTTCATAGTACTCCAAGGTATCCTTACCTTAAAATGCAAAAACATTAGTTTTTATTGTGTTTTATGGATCACGAGCTTAACTTGGATCCCGTTGTTTCAAATCTCCTTAAAGATCGTCTCATATGAGATGACCACTTTAAGTAGTCGAATGCGAACGTTCCGCCCGCCATCCTAATTTTCAGTGTTAAGACAATAGAACTACGGTGATTTCGTGGACTAGTGTTTTGACATGACGTTGTATTCTGATTTATTATTTTTGCTACAATCGTTATTTGAGTCGAATGCATGAAAAAGACGCGGTGGTACGTGCACACGTTTAGACTCCAACATGGTATTTTTGTAATAAAGGTTTTTAGTGTCGGAATATCAGGTCATGGTGATTCATGCACGATTTTTCCGCCTTTAAATCTTAAAACATTATTATTACATTTCAAGAATTTAAACCATTTTCCTTTATTTTGTTAAAAATCCTTATCACAAGCCTTCACTTATAAATGTTATAATTTTTTATTTATTGTTAATAATTCTTTTATATCTCGATTTTATATGGTAAAGTTTTACACCAATTTTCTCATTTTGATTTCACAATGATTTTATTACAAGTTTCGTTCATTATGATCTCTTTGATATAAGTTAAAAATATATGTATGTATATATATAGCTGGTTCGATCTGTTCGTAATGATTTTAATATGTCATTTATTTTTATTAAGTCTAGTTACGTACAAAGATCTTATTATATAAATTTTATCATATTAAGAAAGTTTTATGATAAATTCTACCTCAACTTTTAAAGTAAATTTTCCTATTGTATAAACTTTAAATTGTCTTTAAAGTACTCGTACAAAATTTTATAAAAATTTTATTTTTATAACTGCTCCGTTTATTTTGGAGGATCACTTCAAAAATTTTAATTATTTAAACATTGCACGACATTTTTTTAATTATACTATATTATATGATACACGTGGTAAAATTTTCACTACCCAATTTTATATTCATAACAACTTTCATCAGGCTATCTTTAGTTAATTATAAATTTTCGCAAATAAAAAATTTAAATCATACGATTTTCCGCGTTTTAAAATTCTTATGATAGTTTTGCCATGATCTTCCAAGAAAGTCACAAACTTATAGCTTGTAATCTTCTTGAAACTCTCATGCAAAACTTCATCGAAATTTTACTTTATAGACCAAAAATCGTTTACTCGTGATTTTCTCAATTTACAATGCCGGTCATTTTAACTTACCATGATATTCTTCATTACACTATATTAAACAACGAACTTGGTAAAAAAAAATAAAAAAAATTAATTACGCAACTTTGTATTCCCAAAAACGAAATGCAATATTTAATATTGAGACCTCATAACAAATTTTAACATTCAATTTACGTATTTTAAAGTTCCTAATAAGCATAATAATAATAATAATAAATTTTATTTTAATCTTTATAAAAAAAATTTGTGTGATTCACACGATCGGATCTCAAAAATTCTGTTTATATAATATATATATTAACTTGTAATTTTAAATTATCAAGATTTTCATGGACGTTTCAAACATTAATTATAAATTATGATATTTTCAAAATTAATACTTATTACTCGTAAAAAAAAATAAAATCTCCCTATACGCAACCACGAGCTTCCAAACACATGTATCTCATCTCATACTACCATATTAAATCAAACCACCCTCCCACTTTAAAAGTTTCTTGAGCCCTCAAATCTTTCCTCAATATGAACGAAATCCTAAACATCCAAAAGTATACCCTCACCAACTCAAACCCCATGCAAAATCCAAGATGTACAACATTAACCCAACAAAAAGCCTTAAATACCGACACTCCCACGCCACAAAAACCTATCAAAATTACTATCCTAATACTTTAAATACACCGACAAACACTCCCACAAAATGCCTTTAACATATAATAACCAAAGCTTACCCAACTATGACTCAAATCCTTCGACCCATGCTACGTAAATTCACCAAACCTTATCGCCACACCGTTCCCATCCAACCATAGAGTTTGATATCAAAAGTAACAACCCCAAACACTCCTTACAAAATACATGAATAAACCGAATCTCAACCCAAGCTAGCCAAGATCAAATTATCCAACCCATCAACTTAACCCGAGCTCAAATAAGTCAAACCTCACCTATTAGCCTAACCACTACTCACACAAATCATCCAAGCCTAACCCACTCAAACGACCTAAACTCAACAAACCTTATCAATCCAACTCAAGAAAACCCAACTACGCAAGCCAACAGAAACATACTCACTCTTCACCAAATTTCCAAATCATTCACCATTCGAAGCCTGAAACCTCTCCATATACACACAAGCTTCGTTTTACCCTTAATTCTTATATATATATATATATATATGTGTGTGTGTGTGTGTATACATACATACAACTAGTGTATTTATAACAACCTCACGTATTCAAATAATCGCTTTTAATTTATAAACTCTTACAAAAAAAAAAAGAAAAGGGGATGATTTACATATTATTATACTCACGTTTTATAAATCATCCTTGAAAAAAATCTAATATTGTCACGACAACAAAATTTTATTATGAGTATTTGTTTTCAAAGAGATTATTAAACGATTATATGTATGATTTCAAGATTTTAAATATTGTCACCTAAGGTGATAAATCTCATAAAGACTTTATAAATTCGAGGTTTCATTTCGAATGTTGAATACAAGATTTATTTAGTAACAAATTTCAACTTTCACCATATTGCATAAACTCAACGACCATGGCTTTGCCAATCTTTTGGGGCGCGTTTATAAATATTGTATATTGTTACACAAATTTTTGCTTAATAACGATTACGCAAACTATTACTCCTTATTATCGCAAGCATTATTTTATAAGTATTTTTTTTATCACAACCGCTTATTGTATACAAATTCCTTTAACAAATTGGACTTACAAGATTTACACTTGATAATGATCAAAACGTTTCTCTAGCTACGCAATACCGCGATATATTGATATTATTATATTCATTTTCTTGGAAATAATAAAACGACTTTACTTGAGATTTCATTTTCGATGTTATTCTTATATTTTCAATGAGCATATAAAACGCGATTTACATATTTAGTCATTAATTCGAGTCACACAATTATTGCGATTTTCTTTTCATTTGATGATATGTTTCGATGACATTGTTATATCATTTTTGGTGTTTTTGATTTTCGCGACCGAATGCAAACTATTCAATAGTAATTTGTGTAATACTTTCAAAACCTTAACTTCGCCAAAAATCTCGTTTATCTTTTAAACGATATTTTCATGACTTTGTAATTTATACTTGAGCATTTATTTAAACACGATTCTATACATTATTCTATTTCATTTCATCTAATCTATTAACGGCCTATGTGTGGTTGTCTACAAGTTTTGGCGCTATTAGAAACCGTTATTATAATGACGATTATATAAATGGTTTCACAATAGTGGTCGTATTCACGATTTATCACATTTCATCGAATGTTGGTTGTTAACTAAATACTATTTTATTTATATTGATGCACGTATGCGTCACCCCAAAGAAACTCATCTCATCCTCGTGATTTCACGAAATCGTATTCTCAATTTCTTATAACCTAAAGTTTGTACATATATGAAACTCATTGTACGAAATTATTATTAATTGTATCGTTGTTTACCTCAACTTTATTGGTTCATTTATTGGATTTCTCATTCTTCACTTATCGGATTTCATCTATCGGGGTTATTTAGGGCCTCGATGACTTCTGACTTCAAACTCATTTCATGTTGTTTACCCTAAAATATTTTGTTCTTTTGTGAGTTATTCGATTATCGTTACTTATTTAAACCGAATTAATATTTTCACCTTGGTTTACATTTTTAGATTTAATTGTTTCAATTATGTATCCCATTTTCCTACTTATTAAAAAGTCAATCCCGAAATTCTCAACCGCTAGTACTGTTTGTCAATATTGGTAAAATTCAACAAATTTATTTACATATCTATTATTTAAAGATTTCAAAATAAATATGTCTTTTAAACCACATAATGGGACGCACCATGTGGACCATACGACGATCGAAATAATTATGGGTGCACACTTAATTATCGAAATCCCCGTATAAAAGTCATAGTAAGTACACTTGTGTGCGATAACTTAGGTCCGAGGATGATAGCGGAAAGACGGTAGAAATGCGAGTCATGATAAGGGCATGGTGGATACGCCGCTGGTACTTCCTATATATAAGTGTCTTTATTATGTTTCTCATTTGTAGCGTTTTTCGAGTCATGCAAGGATTTGACGTTATTCTTTTGCTTAAAAAATTTGTTCATGCAATTATCTTACTAAAGACGATATTCATTAATAATTACTTTTTCTTTAATTTTATTTTAATTTCGGGACGAAATTTCTAAAAAGTTGGGGATACTGTGACATTCGTCAAATTTGAGTCTCGTTTTATATTCGTTTTTTTGTGATCATTTGTAACATGTCGATTTTTCGCGTTTATTTTTAATAAATTATATATCGTAGTTGTGGTAAAGCTTGTAAACCCGAACCGGCATTTTATCAAATTATTGATGCTATAATTCTAGCGTGTGTGGAGTTTGTCAAAGACAATTATTTATAATTTAAAAGCTCGGTTAAGTAAACGTTAGGGACTAAAGTAGGTTTCTTTAAAGTTATGCAAGTTTGAAATCATTTTTAACAAAATACCAAACATGAGGGGCCAAAGTTAAACTTTTATACCCACCTATATAAGCCAAACCCTAACCCTACATCTCATATTAACATTTCCAGCCGCCACCCCCTTGTAGCCGTTTTCCGGCGAGCCCGAGATTCCGGCAGGAAACCGGCGACGTGATTCCGGCCAACCACCACCCACCTCCGGTAAACTCTCACACCCAAGACCTCCTTTTCCCTTCTCCGGTTACCCCATCACCTCCGGCAACCTTCCTTTCCCTCCCTCGCGTTTTTCCGGCGAGCTCCCTACCTCCGGCAAGCCCTAACACTCACACATATAACCATAGTCGCCTCTCCTTCCCTCATTCGCGTTCCGGCAACCCTTCCCCCACCCTCGGCTTTCTCCGAAGACCGGAAAAACGGAGCTCCGGTGCTCCCTCTCTCTATCTCGTCCCTCTCTTTATCTCTATCCATCTCTCTGTCTCTCTTTTATCTCTCTCTCTCTCTCTGATGTGTAATTCCGGTCGCCTCCGGCTGCCGGAATTGACTCCGGCGACCTGTTGTATCTTTGTCTCCAACGGATCCTCATGTTCACCCAATAGGTAAATTAATTTGGGTGTTAGTATTATTAAATTTCTTATATCGAATTTCGGGTTTTAAATTTGTTAATAATCGTTTTGTTTATCGGTTTTATTCTTTGAAACGGGTTGGTTGTGTATGGAGTTGGGTTGATTTGGGTAAAAGACGAACAACCGGATAATGGATATAAATTCCTAATGGGTTTAAGTTAACACATTTTATCATGGTTCGTTTTGGCTTGTACGTTAATTATTAAACTAGAGGTCTCGGGTTCGGGTCTCATCCTAGATCGGTTTTGATATTATTCTTATACTTAACAAATTTATTGTTACTACTAATATTAATACCACTACATAAAGATTATTATTAGCATTATTATGTTTAAATTTACTATTATATGTATTCATTACTAATATGATTACTATTACTATTTTCTTATAAATATTAAAGTTGTTAATATTATTATTAAAGATCATATTATTATTATTTATTAAAATTATATAATCTTATCATTTATTATTAGCAATAATATTATTATATTTATTTTGTGAACTCGTTTAGAACTCGAGCCGACATCGAGTATAGTATCATTATTTATTATCAATATTATTTACTATTATTATTATTTTTACCTACAACACTTTAATTAACACCAAGGCTTTTATTCTATAACTATTATTACTTTTATTATTAGTAATAATTATTGTTATTATTATCATCATCCTTATCTTATATATATATATATTGCTAACATATCTAGATCTTTAGAATTATTATTATCATTACTATCTTTATCATTAATAATATTATTATAAACTTTATTATCTATTCATTTTTATAAAACCAAATTCTTAAATTAAGCCCGCTTAGTTTCTATTTTAATATTGGTTTAGTTATTTAAAAGCCCAATAAAATAATAATATTTTATTTTAAATTATCAATTAAGTACGAGTACCTAATCATTAACAAATTAACCGGTAATCTGATTTACAACCGAACCTCATCGTTCATTGTTTCCAATATAGTTTCATCATGGTTTCAAGTTCATTAATATACTACATTATTTATTTTTAGTTAAGGTGTTTATCGTTTCAAGTCGGATTCGTTTGTTTCGTTCACAAGCTTTCTATATGTCGATCACTTAATTAGTTTTGAATTCATCAATCGAGGTGAGTACTTTCATACCCCTTTTTCCATCTTCCGTTTTGGGGTGACATTTCATACTTATCAAACTAAATGCTTTATTTACTTAAATCATAAACCCACAAACGTGATTGTATACATTACTTAAATACTTGCTTGATTTGGTGTTCTATGATATATGTCTATGTGTTTATCGCTTTCAGACATGGGGGAAGTCTATAAATCCATGATCTATCTGGTATTCTCTTATAGCACGGTGTCGTTAACGTAATGCAATTAACGATATTCTATTAAATCCTAGACTACTTGGTAACCCCTTGTAGCTAGGTGGCGCTAACGTAATTCTATTAGCGATTGTCAATTTATCCAAGTTGTTGCTTTTATTTATTGTTTTTGTATACAAGTTTTGTGGCTTTTATTACTATATAATTATATGCTCAAACTTATGAATTGCTCACCAACCTTTGTATTGACAAACTGTATTTTATGAAATGTTACAGGTTTGACTATTGTTGACTCGAGTGCTTGACGGAAAACGTTACCAAGACTATTAGGGTATTAGTAAAACGAACAATATGATTGATATTTTAACGAGATGTGTTGTTATTGATTTGTTGGAATAAAATGAGTTTAATAAATATTGCCACTTTAATTAATGTCTTGTGTATTTGTCCAATCACGTTGCACCTCGGCATGTTCCGCATTTGGTCGGGGGTGACAGTCACCACGTGGCATAAAGCCATGACGCTGTGACACCCGTTGCCTGCCACGTGTCACAACGTGGCAAAACCTCGCCACGTGGCACCGCGTCCCCCACGTGGCGCCACATGGCAAACCTACATCGTGACTCACAATAGCTACGTCGCGATACGCGACGGCTATGTCTGGGCCCTTCGCGTACCGCGACGGGTCTCCTGGCCAGCTTATAAATAGAGGACTCCAACCTCATTTTTTCACACACCATTTTCACACACACTTTCTCTCTCTAACATCTCTCTAAAGATACCTCGATAAATGTGTACTGACCACCTCGTTTTCCATGACCATAAAACCCCGACATCTTACCTCGTAATCCGTACCAATAAACCAACGATACCCCGACATACCAACATTCCACCTCGAAGTACGTGTCGACCTGAGATGACCCGACGTTCCGCCTCGAAGTACGTGCCGACCCGAGAAGACCAGACGACCCGCCCCGAAGTGCGTGCCGACGAGATTGAAGACCGGCGTGCCTCGATTTACGCAACAAGGAGGTGTTGATCAAGATTCTCGATATACGTGCAAATGTCGAAGTGCTGCCCGTGAACTTAGAAAATAATAAGCCAAACAAGGTAGGCATAATGCCCGAATAAAATATTAATAAAATAATAAAGGCTTAGACCCTAGTAAAAGGTATAGTCTATACCTCGAAAATATACAAAAGAAAATAAAGGAAAGAAATAATAATAGAAGAGAAAGAATAAAGAAACAAATAAAATAATCTTTATTAATAAATAAAGATAAAAATATTATTAAAAGATACTTTAAATAATAATGAATGAATGAAAAAATATATATATATATATATATATATATATATATATATATATATATAAGTATATGTTGTTGAAAAACGTGTAATTTAGAATAGAAAAACATGTTGGACTATCAGTCCGAATATGAAAATAAAAGATATATATGAGTTGAACTATAGGTTCAAACATATTATAAAAGAAAAGGAAAAGATGGAAGTAGAAAAAAGTTATAGTTGATAATATTATTTAAGTTTATTATTCTTAAATAATAAATAAAAGAAAGATATACGTTTCTTTATGAAGAAGAAACATAGAGTTTAAGAAAAAGAAAACACGTTAAAATAGAGGTTTATCTTGTCAAAGAAATAAGTTAAAAGAAAAAGTTTTAACTTGAAAAAGAAAAGAAAGAAATGATATTTTAAACTAAAGGTTTAAAATAAAGAAAAGATGTTTTGAACTAAATGTTCGTAAAGAAAATAAAATCGAGGTAAAGATTTTACAAAAGAGACTAGAGGTCTTAAGCCGGATTGAATATCCGACTAACAAAAAGTTATACTCGTACTATAGGTGCGAGATAGCAAAGAAGAGGGAAAGACCCTCGGACAGTGTATTGAAGCTGATCCAAAAGAAAAGGTTATACTCGTACTATAGGTGTGAGATAGCAAAGAAGAGGGAAAGACCCTCGGACAGTGTATTGAAGCTGATCCAAAAGAAAAGGTTATACTCGTACCATAGGTACGAGACAAGTGAGGTCTTACCCTAAGGATTTATTAGCAAGGGTATAAACAGACAAGTGAGGTTTGGCTCACCATTATCGAATCAAACAACAACATCAAACTACCCAAATAAATAGTTAGGGCTTACCTCTTAGATGAGCCTTGGTTAAACATCATTGAGTCAACAATCATACCAAAAATCAAAATAAATTAAAGACGAAACTGAAAACCCTAAATGGAATAAGAGTGAAACACAAAGAAACATAGGTCGTACATCCTAACCAAAGAGAAACACAAATAACTAAGAGCACGTGGTTAGAAAAACACCAACACAACCTCGTTGCCATGATGGACCGCAAGAAACGAAGAAAATTAGCATAGTTTCTCCCTCTAGCCAAAACCTCTATATCAATGTTCCTCTTTCTACTCAGAAGAGCTCTACAACTGACATTAGCGAATATACTTTGCATTTCGTTCAATAAACACTAAAAACCGAAATAGTAAAAGTCAAATAAACAAAGCCAGTATGTGCTAATTAGACACAAAGAGGGTAAGAGAGAACCGTAGAACAGCCTCACCGCGGATGATCGTTGGAAACAACCACTCCAACATGAGCTCTCTCTCCAGCCAACAACTGTGTATCATTATCGGTTTATCGCTAACACCAACGACTTCAGTTTTGTCGTATCAATATTTTTTTTTGCTTGTAATTATTGAGTAATTATTGAATTTGCCTGCATTTATTACGGAACATTTCATATAAAGAGTCCAAAAATCACACCGAGTTCAATATTTATAAACCTATGAATATGCAGATATTGTGAGTTCAAATCTTAAAAGATGCAGATATAGGTACTTTTAGAGACGTATTTAAAATAAAAATAATATTAGTATTATCGCTAACACTAACAACTTCACTTCTGTTGTGCTTTGCTTGTAATTTGAGGTTACTGATATTTGTTATTGTACATTTTACATAAATATTCCAAGGACTAAAGCTAGTCCAGTATTTATAAAACCATGAAAATGTATTATACATATAAATGTTCCACCGACTAATTAATGTATTATAAAAATAAATGGTACAACGACTAAAGTAAGTCGAACATTTAAGTGAATTATAAATGGTATGCCGACTTAAGCTATCTTTCGTAAGTTTGACTTAAGAGATCACTTACTATATAAATAGAGTTGAACTGAATTATACAACACAAACAAACACCTTAATCCGAAATGGAAGCTCAAGCTCCACGTAGTACACACATAATCATGTTACTATACATGGCATACGGTCATCTCATACCCTTCCTAGAATTAGCCTACAAGATCCTTGATCACAATCCTAATTTCACCATCACCATCGCCAACAGCCCTCTCAGCATCGAATACCTCCGTTCCGCCATCGCCAAGCGCCCTAATTCTAATAACATTATTCATCTTAAGCCTCTCCCCTTCAACAGCTCCCACCACGGCCTCCCTCCCAACTCCGAGAACACACATGGCCTCCCCCAGTCGGACGTCGGGAAACTCTTGCTTGCCTCCGCGGCACTCGATGCCCTTTTTCGTCAGTTCATATCGGACATCATTTCAGGTGAAGGAAGTCCGCTGGTATGTGTAGTTTCAGATTTGCTCATGGGGTGGGCTATTGGTGTAGCGAAATCTTTTGGCATTTCTGGTTACACATTTATCACCTGCGGCGCATACGGTGGAACCACATTTGGTTCTGTTTTGTTAAATCAGCCTCATCGGAATATAGCCAAAGGTGGAAACCACGACGAGTTTACCGTTCCAGGATTCCCGGAATCTTGCCGGTTTAGGGTTGCCGAACTTAATGAACATGGACTAGCTACTGATGGGAAAGACGTGCACTCAAGATTTTTCCAACTGCAAGTCTCATTTTGTCACCAATCTAATGGTTGGTTATGTAACACAGTTGAAGAGCTAGAAACATTGGGGGTGAAGGTCATGAGAAATTCGAAAAAACTTCCTGTTTGGTGTATCGGCCCCCTTATCCCATCTAAAATGTTAAATAAGAATTTGGGTTCGGACAGTTTCGGTCAAAGTTCTGGAAAACAACCCAAAAATTGCATTGAATGGTTAGACTCGCACCCTACACGGTCAGTTCTTTATATTTCATTTGGTCCGGTGAACACAATAAGCGAGACACAAATGACGGAACTAGCAAAAGGGTTGGAAGAGAGCAAGAAGCCTTTTATTTGGGTAATCAGACCACCAATCGGGTTCGACCCAAAAGGTGATTCCGACCTGAATGGCTACCTACTGGTTTTGAGGATAGAATTAGAAAACAAGGATTGGTGGTGCATAACTGGGCACCTCAACTAGAGATATTATGCCATCCGTCAACCGGTGCTTTTCTTAGTCATTGTGGATGGAATTCTGTGATGGAGAGTTTAAGCCAAGGGGTGCCGTTGATTGGTTGGCCGTTAGCATCAGAGCAAGCGTTTAATGCGAAGATGCTGGTGGAGGAATTAGGCGTTTGTGTGGTGTTAGCGAGATGGGCGCATAGTCGGCTCACGAAAGAAGAGGTGAGTAGGGTGATAAGGACGGTGTTGGATAAACGTGAAGGCGGAAAAGGCAAAGACATGAGGAAAAAAGCAGGTGAATTTGCGGAATTGATTAGAGCAAGTGTTGAGATTAATAAAGGTTCATCTTACATTGTGATGAATGATTTCTTAACTACCATTGTTTCAGGATTTAAATAGCTAGTTATGGAATGATTGTGATGCAAATAAAATAAGTTTGTGACTGAAACTTATATTTTAGGTGATTATATTGATAAGAGTACGTGTTGCGATTAATAAAGGTTAATTTGCAACGCAATAAATAATTTCTTAATCACTGTTGTTTATGGATATATATTGTTGGTTATTGACTGAAAATGATGCAAATAAAATAAGTGTGACAGAAACTTATGTTAAGCAATTTTAACCTAAAACTATAAGATGGAAGAACCTAAACCATTTCTTTTAATATTAATATTGTGAGTTTATAATATTCTCTATCTAGGATTTTCATTTCTTGGATTTTGTAACCATTTCTTTTCGTTATGGAAAGGTTTGTCTAACTGGTTAATTGTTCCGTTTATTGTTTTAATGTTGATGGTCTTTAACGAATATGGGCCAGCAAAAAGCCTAAAAGTAAAAACTTTAATTGGCAACAATGTGTAGAAAATCTACACTTTAGTTATGCTCCAAGATATGTTTTGGATGTTGGTCCGGTGGATGCTAGACAACTATATCAATAAATAATAAAAATATGGATAAGACTATCACCGAAAATATATATGAATCTAACTATCTATATAATTACCTATCATGAAATCATACGAGTCACTCTTAGATTATTCCCTCTATTCTTTAGAGCCACTAGATTGCTTGATTTCTAAATGGATGATTCTCATTCATTTGACCTGAATTCGCTGGTATGAGTCTCACCAAACCCGGATAGTCTTTAAATGGGTTATAACATCTCATGTATTTGTGAAACTCTTTCATAATCAAACAATAATTATTACGGGTAATGGGTCTCACCAAACCCGGATAACCCTTAAACGGGTTATAACATCTCATTTATTTGTGAAATAACCCCTTAATCATCAAAGAATAATTTCCACGGGTTATGAGTCTTACCAAACTCTAATAGACCTCAAATGGGTTATAAGATCTCATTTATTTGTAAACATTTTCATCATAAAACCCTAATTTAATTTCTCTCTTTTACATGTTCCATGTTAATGGTCTGTCATCTCCATCGCTGGTTAACTATCGATACTGCCCATCATCGTCAACTATATTGTAAGGCCCCGTTACCGGTGCCTCACTCTTCACGTTGGATTTACTCATAAACACAGTTCTAATTATCAGAGTTAATTAAAACTTTCGCGTAATATAAACTTCAACCATTATATATATTACACAACCTTAAAATCTCGTCTTTAACAAACAAAACATAAAACATAGTCTTTTAAAAACATCATAACGTTTTCTTGAGATGCCAGTATCTTCAATTCCATGCCATGTGTCCTCATCAAGCGAGCTACCTCATTCTACTCACCTGCGTGCATACTAAAAGTCAGTTACGCTGAGTGAGTTCTAGTTAATTAGGTAACATACAATACGTCCATACACATTCATATATACGCACCCGAATGTATATATACATGCATAGTTCTTTACCTTCCTTCATACGTTCATACTATCATACCTTCTTTCTTTCCTTTTATACATACACATATACATATACCTCATCCTAAAACATTCGCAGATATTATTAAGGTATGTTCCCTACATTCGCGGATATTATTAGGGTCCGTTCCTTACATTCACGGATATTATTAGGGTCCGTTCCCTGCATTCGCGGATATTATTAAGGTCCGTTCCCTTCATTCGCGGATATTATTAGGGTCCGTTCCCTTTATAACCATACCTACCATACATTTCTCTACATTCATAATTATAACTTTCATACGTACATACATCATTTGTATATCATATATATATATATATATATCAATCATATCTTTAAACTATCCCTCGAAGATACATGCAATATCCGAAGATCGTTCATGCATCATCAGCATTCATTCATATATAAATCATATAAGACATACAATTACCGCTTAAGGTAAGTGTATTAACAAATTACATCGAGTATGCACACAGCCCCGAAAACATAACAAGGAAGTGGGGCTAGAAACTCACCTGAATGCGGTTACGTTCACCATTAATAGTTATTCACTTCTTGAGTTGTGCACGGCTAACTGTATAATATTTAAATGTATCAATTAACTATTATTACTCATATCGTATTTCTATCTTTACATAACCCACAACGAACGGGGGTTCGGGGGCAGCACCCCTGGCAGCGGGGTTCTAGGGGCGGTAGCCCCTAGTGGGGTCCAAGGGGCAAAGCCCCTGGCTGGGGTTAAGCTGTCAGGTCAGCTTGGAAAAATTTTAATTTCATTAACTGTCTTAACACATTTTCCATTAGGATTTTAATTTATTTTCTAATTCGCTAACTCATTCTCTATAACGAATTAAACCTAATTCGTTAACTAATTCGTTACTTTCATAATCTAGTTCGTTAACTGATTCGTCATCTGATCATTATCTGATTCGTCATTCCAGTTCGTTATTATAACAAGCCCTGATTCGTTACCTTATTCTTAACGAATTGGCGAGTAATGAATCACCTGATTCGTTATATGGTTCGTTGTCTAGTTCGTTATTTGGGCATAACAAATGGGTGAACTGATTCGTTGTTTTGCCTTAACAAATTGGGCTAGTTAATTCGTTACCTCATCCTAACGAACTACACTCATATTATCCAGACTTTGACTCGGGGTCAAGGTCAAAATTATCGAGAACAGTAAAAGGTCAACAAGTATTTGATTTTTAATTAAATCCTCATATCATGATGAATCGACACGAATCTGGTATCATTGAGCTTGTAAATCCAGCGCCAACAAACCCCAACTATCCAATCATCTGAATATCGTGTTTTAAATGGTGCGATTGAGGTACATAGGTTTGGCTCATTAAACAATCAATTAATCCATCAAATATCAACGAATTTCAATGAGGTTTGTTGCATCAGATTCGTTTTTACCATTTAAGCATAGATCTAAGATTCCTAGATGTAAACTGGACCTAAACGAACAAGTTCTTGATATAGACGTACCTTAAACGAGTCGGTTTACGAACACGAGCTGGTCTTGAGGTAGGTTTTGGCTCGTCTAACACTATCAAGCTCGGGTTCTCAACTTCGGATCTTGGCTCGGGATATAGGATGATGTGTGTGTTTTGGAAGGTGTAGGCTAAGGTGTAGAGATGGATAAAATGGAAAGGATTAGGGTTTAAGGGGTATTTATACTCCCTTAAGCCCATGGACCTAAGGCTCATTCCATCTCTTATTCCATCTTATAAAGTCCAAGCTCGCCTTCTATTAGTTAATTGTCTAAACCAATAAACGACACACTATAAAATAACGAAATTTCATCTATTATTATAATCGAAAGTAGGATGTTACATACATCAACGTCCCATGTTTCATTAGACAAATATTTGTATTCATGTTTGTTCATTTTAAAAAAATCAACATGATCGTGTTCGTTTTTGTTTGTTCGTTAAATATCTAAAAAACATACACATCTCAATTGAAAAATCTCAAGCGCTAATATATATATATATATATATATATATATATATATATATATATATTAAACTAAAACAAAACTATGTTAAAAGATAAAATAAATAATCATTAAATAACAAAACGATTAAAAACAGAAACTTGAATAAACCCCCATAACACGGAAGAATCAAACTAGTTACATATATTTGTGTTGAATCAACTCAAAATTTTACCTTTTTTATACATTGCTTATTAAACATCATTGACAACTGCACATTATTTATTTTCTTTAGTGCCTAAAGGCTCTAATTTCTTTCAAAGCTGAAGAGTATTACTAAATTTGACACATGCAAAGAAGTTATCTTCAAACAAAATCACTAATCTTTCCATTCTCAGAACTAAAGTTTAACCTTGCAATGTGATTCGCGATACTTGAAACAGTTTTGGATCACCGAACAAAAGTAATTTCATAAAATAAAGTTTTCTCAAGGTCTTATCTTCTCACGAGAATTGGGTGACACAAGAGTCTGATCAATATATATGATTTGGCTAGATGTATACTTCCAACTCGGAGAAAAAACATAGCGATATTGTGTTCTAAATTTCGTATTCACTTTTTTTAAAAGAACTGGATCCAAAACGGCAAGCCAATTGTGAGTAGTAGTGCATATATGCTTCCTTGTAAACTCATAGTTATCTAGTGGATCCATGAAAGCACGTAGCCAGTAGCCACCTTCACCCACCCTTCATCACTATCCATCCTCCACATATCGCCGTGCTTCCACCATTTGTCGTTTAATAGTTATTTTGTAGGACACGTTCACAAGTAAATGTGTCAATTTAGAATGACTAGACTTCCACCATAATCAAATCTTGTACCGCCCCAGAAGGTAGCCAGAGACCAAGTGCAGCAGGAAGGCCAAGGGCCAAAAGGAAAATCAATCTCTCTCCATGTCTCCAATTTGTGGGAATAGATATAAGCCCCGAAGTCACCCCGAACACCAAGTATAGAAGTTTATAATCTTTAGTAATCAGAAATATTCTAGTACGATACCGTTTATAAAACTGAATAAATAAAAACTTTTATATTCAAAATTGATATGATCCAAAGTCTTTAGCGGATAGATAACAAGTCTTTATGCAGCATCATTGTCTTGTGTCTTCATCACATTTGGTCTTTAACTAAGCGTCTTGACTACAACAAAAAAGTAAACAAAATGTTGACGGTTGTGGTTGAGGATTCGTGTTAAACAAGGGTCCCTTAAAACAGATTTTGAGTCTCTACTAAAGAGTATGTCTGTCTCCTAAGGTACAACAGCCGAAGCATTATGTACTGTCGGAAAAGACTACGCGCCCGAGGTTACATCGGGTATATCGGTGTTCTTAAAAGGGATTATGTTAGAATAAGGTGGTGAAAGAATCAAGTAGAAAGTACTCCACTCTAACCATATGGTTTCTTGAGTGAACACCATTTAAGTTCTTTCAAATGTGGCACAAAGCCTACTAATATATTCAAGAGTTGAAAAAAAAATAAAGTGTTTCATTTAATTATTGACTTAATCTATCTATTCTAATAAATAACTATCCATTTTTGCCACTTGTAACTTTCATAGCCATCTTCACCCTTTTTTTCAACATTTCAACATGTGATCCTTATATTTTAAGTTATTTCAATATATGAATTTAAGTTTATTTTTATTAAATGTAAATCATATTTGATTCATTCATTAATATTAATGGTGAAATATAAGAAAACAAGGAAATCTCAAAATTAAGTTGCTGATCTATTAGAAAAAATTTTAAAATCACAAGTAATTAAAATCATAGCAAACTATAACTTGTTTTTAAACTGGGATTGGAGCAGTAGTGCATAATTTTTTACATAAGATTAGTTTCAAATTTTGATTTAAAATTTTCTCATATGTATTTGAACTCAAAAAAATATGTATTTTCTTAATTTCTCCAAACATTATATATATATATATATATATTGCAAACATGAAGAAACAATATTATATATATCTTGGTGTTTAGTATTAAATCATTGAAGTTGAGTATTATAATTATAATCCATATGAATAATGATTTACTATATGAACTATCTCTCATTTATTTATATAATTTTTTTGTGTAGTATAAATGGTTAGCAACAAGAAGATCAATATTTAGTTTTCAATATTTTTCTTTCATAACTCAGACAGAAATGTTTCAGAAACATATATTTTATGATTTGATTTATATTTTTTTATACATTCAAATATATTTAATATAATATGTCTTATAAGACAAATTACTTAATTAAAAGCATTCAAATTTTTAAACCAAAAACTATGTATCAACCCTTTCCACTATTTTCGCTTTCCAAAAATCATTTAAGATATGAAAACCTAGAATATCGTTTTCATCAGTTATTTACATAATTTCAATATTATATTAATTTAGTAATTTTATTTTTATACAAATACAACGATTGAGGTTATGTTAGTGTTATATGTTGGTTAATACATAATTAAAGTGTCTATTAAAGTTTATATTCAAAATAATAAAGCTATCATTTTTTTTCAAAGTTACTGTTAGTTGAACATGACTTTAAGGTTATTATTTCTTTGTCATTTTCCACTCATATGAAATGAAACAAATCATTTTGTTATATTTAAATTTTGGGTTTTATATGTTTCTTGATTATGCAAATGTTAATTTTAATATATAAAATTAATTAAAATTTTTCATATGAAGTATATTAATTACAACAAATAATTTATCATGATTAATCAATTTCAGATTCTGAAGACTCCAAGGATGATTATATTATCAAAGTTTAGGTAATCTGTTTTTTTTTTTTTGGAATAATCATGTTTTTTTTTGATAAACATGAGCGGATGATCTCAAATGACATCGTAAATATTAACTGATCAAAATGTATGACATTTTATGTGTATAAATATTTTTTTTGTTAGTATCATGGATATATATTATCATTTATCTAGGGTCATGGTATGTACTTGAATAACCTTATTTGTCACACAGATAACTATACATGGCTATATCAAGAGTTATAAGTAGACATATATGTTACCTTAACAAAAGTTACAAGCATACATGGACTAAAAATTTTGATTTTTGATAAACAATGTATACCAAACAATACAATCACAAATGTAGTGTACAAGAAAAGTTTTGCTTATTTGTAACATATTTGTTTAATCTTATTTATGTAATTTCTATAATTTATAATATTACAATTTCGTCTAACTTGATGCATTGCTGGTTGAAATATGTGTTGTCCAAGTTGTACACCATTTAGTGCGTTTGCTTATCTTATCTGACTTCTCTTTTGTCACGGCACCTGTCCCTCCATCCCACCTGCATGTTCACCATCTTCATCTTCACTTCCAATGAACCTACTCTTCAATGAAACCCTATGCTTCTTGCGATTTTCAGTTTTTGCTGCCTAATCTGACATTGTGTTTTTGTTTCGCAGGTGATGGTGATAAAGGCATCGGCCATTTCCTTTGACCAACGTCCCCCATTTACCGCGACCGAAAAAGGTAAATCCTAATTTTCTATTTACCTTTCAACACATATATGGATGTTTTGTTTGTTTATACTTTATACCGTAACTAGCGTAGCTTAATTTTTGTTGTTTAGGTCTTGCACTCCACATATTAAAACTCTTTTTGTATTATTGTGAAACCAAATATGAACAATAGTGAATTTAAATCAATTGCTCAACTTATTGAGAAACATAATTACTATGCGTGGTTTGTTCAGTGATTTAGGGTTCAAAGGAAGTGGGTACAGTTTCTTCATCTAGCAAGAGGGATTATGAAAGTAGCCATCCTGAAAAGAATGTGAATTCTCAATGCATTGATTGACTTCTAAGCTAGGTAGCCGTCTTTGTTTGCCTCATCGTTCGTCGGAGGTAAGGCCTTCGTCTCTTTGCCCTAATTTCATTTCCAATATATTTACACATATATATATTTTTTCAGGGGACATTGTGCAATACGTGTTGTACAATCTGAAACATAATTCGTACCATATTCTGATTGGACCTTCAAAGCCACTACACTTCAACCGCTTCATCTCTCTTGCGTATGAAACCGTCACCTTCTTCGTAATTTGTGTTCCATGTCTTCTTCCTCTTCCATTGATGCTATAAGTCAAATTGTGCTTTTCTACACAAGAAGATATTTTTTTTTATCAAATTATAAAGATTTAAAGGGCATTAATCATATATTTTACAACCTTAGTTGAATTCTTTGAAATTAGATTTAAGAGTATACAGGAACTGAGTAGACAATGTAAGTTTGGAGCCATATTTGATTGGTAGTTACTCTAAATGTGTTAAAAAATAGAGGAAATATGTGTAATTGACTATGGTTTTATCATAAAGAAAATTTGAAACCTTTTTTTAGATTATTGGTAAAGCTTTAAAAAAGCCATTTAGTTTACGTTTTAGTTTGTTTTGGTTTGGTAGTGCATGTTTTTGTAGCATAGGCCGTCATTTGGATTTGATCTTTTTGATGATCTTGATTCTTAGTAGCCTTAAAGTTTTTAACAGGTTAACATAGTTCTATCATTTATATAAGTTTAGCCCTATTGTTCTACAGTCAATCACTCAACACATATGTTGACTAATTGAAGCTAACTCACTATTGTACATTTATCGATGTTGGCCTGCACTCTATATCTGATAACATTCGTTTCATCATAATGGAATGAGTTGGAACCAGTTCTGCTTGCTCACCCTGAGGTAACATGTTTCGCCCATGTCTATAATCTATCATATATACAAGTTACCGGTCCAAAAATATTGTTTAAAAAAATGTGGTAGATGAATGTGGGGCAATGGATGTATTCGTATTTGGATAATTTGTTGTTCATGTTTAATAATCCATGAAGATTTTTAGTGATATGTAACATTGTATTACTAATGTGTTCTTTGTTTTTTAGGCTATAAAGACTTTGGTTATCTATGCCTTACATACATTTTTATCCTATTCTAAAAAGGTATGATTTGATGCATTATGAAAAAATATCTATGTGTTTCCAATTCAAACACATTGTCAGTTTTGTGATCAAACATCATGTTAAATTACAATGATCTATTTCTTTGCAGATAAGAGTAATTTCAAGAACTGGATGTTCAGCTGGATAAACATTTGGCAAATTTGTGGGTAATAACGAGTCAAACTAGCATGGAGGGATATGAACTGGACGACTTAGACTTGCTGATGATGAAACATGATGATAGTTAGATGCTACAGAACATGTACAATGAGTGCTTGCTGTTCATCCAAGATGGAGATGGACTGCAACAGTGAAGTTTTTTTTAATGAAAGAGATCAATTATGTACCTATCATATATAATCAAAGTTTGGTCTAATGTGTGAAATTTGTATTTGTTTATAACAAATCCATGATCTGAGCCTCGAGTAGTTAATCGCGATAACGTTCGAAGTTTAGTTTTTAGCACAGTTTGTCGCCCCCCGCAACGCGGGTGGTCTTAATACTAGTTTTTATATAAATTATATTAACAATAATTGATGATTTTTGTTGACTGTAATTCACTTCATAGTTAGTTTAAAATTTTTATCAATTACCCGTGTAATACACAAACCTCAAACTAGTGTAATAATAAAAACTTTTTAAGTTTTATCAAGATACTCTACTCAAGAGTTTTACCAAACCTACTCAAGAGTTTTACCAAACCAAGAGTTTTATATCATTATGATTATTATAAATTAATTTTCATTCACCATTTCTAATTTTCCAACAAAAACTAATCTAAGTGTTCTTTTTTTATTTTCCTTTTTTTTTCTTTTTGTTATTTTTCGATGAATAATTTATTCCAGTTTATTGATAAAACTTTGTAGGAATAATCAATCAAATCTTTGGAATAGATGCGATGTAAAGCCATTAACATCACTATAACTTTTGCTTTAATTAAGAACGTTGGTCCTACATATGCATTGTTTGTGGTTATTTTCTCTAGTTTTAAGCATATCTTTTCCTTTTATGTTTTTAATTTTAGTAACGTTTTAAACAGAGTTCAGCGGATCATGCACAGTAACTCAACGATGCTGAAGAACGATAACTTTGTTTTCAGTATGACCAATTTTGTCATTCAAAAGGGGGTTGCGGCGCAGCTTGTTGCCCGCTTACCTGCCTCTATATTGTAATAGGCTGACGATCGATGTCAAACGCTTTATAAAAACTGATTTGTAAGAACACACGATTACTTTAAAGGTTTGTAAACAATTTTGGAAAACTGATTCACTTCAGGTTCAGGTAATGTGATTACCAACTAATCACAGATTCAAATAAATTAGTTGCGCAATAATTACTAAACATAATAGTTGGGTTATGATGACAAACGATAATCTAACCGAATTGTTGACACAACTGAACCCAATTTACCCAATTACTAGTTTGATGTATGAAAATCAATTATAAACAATGACTAATTATTATTGGTTCAATTACATAAGAGCTAACTCTAAATGTTGATAAACACAACCAGAAAAGTGATGTAAAGTTTGATAGTCAAAAGTTGGATACACAAAACCCTAGCCTAAAGTGAATCCAATGTTTTAGTCTGATATTGGCATCACGAAAGATTCACTTATCTGATTAAAGGCTGAAAGCATGCGATGAACTGACGAACCGGAAGCTTCGGGATGGTGGAAAATCGTCCTAGGGCTTCTCTCTAACTGTTGCAATGAAAGATATATCGAATGGGGCCTTAAAACTGATTATATTAAAAGTTAGGTTTAACTTTCCGTCTGAGGTTGAGTTGCGTCGCGTGAACTAATTTGAACAAGGTCCTTCGCGTCGCGCGAAGGAGACACTTGATAGGGATTTTGTTTTCTTCTTGTTTTATGCATAAGAAAGCGTGCCGACCAATTCCGCTCTTCTAAGTCTTCGTTCCAAGCCCATAAATCTCCCTGATTAGCATCCTTAGTGTCTGATAACCTAAAACACATAAACACGCTTGTAGTACCAAAATTCACATAATATTTAAACTAAAACTAAACAATTAATAGAATAAAACACACGACTTTTACCCAGCCATCAATGAGCCAGCTCGACAGTCCACAAACTAATTCAAGCTTTTGACCTCATGGCAGTTCATCTCAACTTGGCTATGTATAAGACTGTGTGTTGTCGCTGAAGTTAGGCTCCGAATTCATCCAATAATATTGCGACATGCAGTGTTGATTGGATGCTAACTAGACACTCGCTGAAGCCACTGTAGAAGACTTGAAGTCGCGCTGAGCCTGTTGTGGTCCAGGCAAGCGGTAGCTTTAGCAAATTATCTGATTTTTTTTAATACAACATAATAATATAACTAAAAAACTAGTTTATATAATACAAAAAACATTAAACATCCATTAAAAAAATAAACATCCTAAAAGTATAAAAAAATTACAAATTTAAGAATAAAAATACAAATTTATTCCCGACCTCCGTCGCCTCCAGCTCTTCGCCTTCGTTCTTGATCTGCTCTGATTTCCTCAAGAACAAGCGCTTGTTCTTCTTCGAATACCGATCGACGCATGGGGTCGAGGTTGCTAAATTCCTTGGTAAGAAAGTCTAACTTCCTAAATCTGTATTTTGAAACTTTCACCCCGATCGTCGCCTCGATACTAGTTGATATTTTATGTACGTCTTCGACAAATGCCGAATCGACCTTGGTATTTATGGTTGATCTTTTTCTCGGGTTCCTTAAGGGTAGTCAATGTAGGACTTGTGGTTGATCTTCTTACCCTGTCACTCACGAAGACGCCGAAGTGACCGAAACGCACGGTCTAACACATTCAACGAGTACAATGACAAAGAAATATTATTAACCATATATTATTAATTCTAATTGTAGTTGTGCCCTATGCTTTTCTATATGTATCACATCTCATAATTTTTCTTTTAATTCCTTAGATTTTATTAACTTTTTTTTTTCTTTTAGGGGTTGTTTAGTAGCCTATCAATGGTCATTAAGAGGCTACATCTTAATGGTTTATAACCTCTTAATGGTTAAGAGGTAGCCTTAGCCTTAAGTCTGGTTACCTCTTAACCATTCAGAGACTATCAAACAACCTTTCAGGCTATTTATAACTTTTATTTTTCTTTTCAAAGTATTAAAGAAATACAATACAACCCTTATTTTGATTTGAATAAACTATATACTTTATAAGTTAATTAACATTATATAATATATTGTTTTCGGTGTAGTTAACTGCTATTAGGTTGATTGTCCACCGTTGGATGATGTTGAAACAAGATCTGGGCCGTTTAAACCATGGAAAATGGGGGAGGTTACCATCCGTTTCTCAACCTCCATTCCCCTCCATCATCGGAGCAGTTTAGCATCATAATCTTCTCCCCCGGAACCCTAATTCTCGATTCTCACCACATCATTCCCGGAAGCTACTTGAAATCGAGGCACTATTAGCCAATCAATACTCTTTATTCTTAAGAAACGAGGCCATAGGCGTCTGGAAAAGTTTAGGAGACTCCATGTATATTCATGGAATTAGAGAATTTAATCTTTATTATATACTGATAATTGTTGATATTTTTCTTATTTATGTGATGTTTTATGCTTATTTAAATGCATCTAGTGTTAGGAGGAGTTTGAATTGATATGCACGTGTAGGGTTCTATTGTGGGAAGTCCCATTTTATCTTACTGAATTGAAGACAAGATATCCAATTTGAAGGCTTCACTGGCTAAGTTAAAGGTATCTTTGCTCATGTGAGTTTCTTCACCCATATTTTGTCATGTTTATATGTTTAAGCTTGAAAATTATTGCTGCTTATTGAATTTTATTACATATCATATGCACACATATCTATTTCCATCCAAGCATTTTATAGGTTATTGCTGAACAACTTAAATAGCTCACATTGTACAGTGAATGGTTGATTGACTCAACATGGCTTATGGGTGACAATTGATCATCATTAATGCAATTTGTTGGTGCAAGTGAAAAAGTATTCCAAATGATGGATACTCACTCACCAGTTCACTTCCAGAGGCAAGGAATCTTTTTAATTCATCAAAAGCACGTACTGTTTAATATTTTAACTAATTGGCCATGTTGAATCGTGACAGGGTGAAAATTGCCAAATCTGAAGGGTCTTTTTGAGTTTGTTAATGTATCATTTAGCTATACAACAAGGGAGACACTTGTAATGCATTCTTATATATATATATCTAACTGGGACAAGACTGTATAATGCAGACTATTGAAATGCAAAGAAATACTACACATTTCAACAGGTACATGTATTCTAGCTGCCTAATTTGTTTTATAAAACAACTACTTCAATCAAGTATTAAATATTTTTTGATAATTATCGTCTTAGTGGTGGCGGGAAAGCACAATTGCGAATCTTCTACTTCGTCTGTATGAACCAACAAGTGGCCAGATAACCTTTCCTTCCTAATATAATGGCGAATTTTGACGAACCAGTCAGGTTGGGTAACGGGTCAAACAGGACGATGCGTATCGACCCACAATTATTTTGTCTTTTAAAAAAAAAACTTTATTACAAAACAATATTTTGTTAAAATACGATTACACTGATGTAATATAGTTACTTGTACAGATTTTAATTGACCGTTCTTCTCTAAAAGCTTTGGAAATCTAATGGCTTAGAGAAAGAATTAAATATGTTGGACAGGCCAAGATTAAAAAGAAACGGACTTTGGTCTGTTTTTATGACCATATTGTCCCATTGTTGATTACATATATATATATATATATATATATATATAACAAGATCCTAGGTTTTTAGGGTGGATGTGAAATCAAACATATATAACATGTGATATGATAATTTACTTAGTGAAGGACAAGAGTTGCAATCGCCCATCTGATTTTGCGCCACGCATGTAGGTGTAAATTAAACGTGGACGCAATTATAGGACCTAGCGATCACTCTTGTATTGTTAGCTGGCATGGCAGCTTGCTAAATGGCAACAGGTAATAATATATTTATATATCTTTAAGTTACTTAATCTCAGAATGTCAATGATCTTAAACAACACGAGATCTGATCTGAATATACATGACGCCAATTAGGTCTGTTTTATGTTGTTAAAGCCACTGATTTTAAATTTCCGGTTATTTAATAAGTTTTAAGTTTTATAGGGTGGTATTTACAGTACCGGTATCAATACAAGACATTGTTATGCCTAACAAGATGGTATATCTAAGTTATTTTATTTTATATTAAAAATTATATTTAACATATAAGTTTTCATTTACTTTAAATGTTGTAATTTAGGTGGAAGAATACAATGAATTGCATGTGAAATAGTGAAGCCTCACAAGGTGATCATGAAAGTAGAATCAACATGGAATGCAAAAGAACATATGATATATGAAATATCTGTTGAAGATGTTGAGAACGATCTGATGAATTTGGTCTCACTTATTAGAGACTATATGTATTTACCTAGACAATTACATGAATGGCTTTCATTACTTAGGCTGACGGGTGTGGGGCTTCAACGGGGGCGCTAGAGCCCCTCCGCTCGCGCCCCCAGGCGCTAACACCACACCACCGGGGCGCTAACCGGGGCGCTAGCGCGGAAAAACATGCAGGCGCAAGCTGGTTAGCGGGAGAAGAGAGAGAAAAGCATGGGATTTGATGGTTTTTTGACCGTTGGGAGCCGACCAAACCCAAAAAAAAAATATTTTTCCTAAATAATTATACCCCATTAAAGCCCCCCATACTAGGGCCAGGGGCTCCAACACCCCGCTTATCCAGTTTCTTTCTCTGCCACACGTCATAATATTATTGGTTGGAGCCCCCACTGGAGCCCCCATTAGAGCCCCCCACACCCCTCAGCCTTAGTGTTTCTTTTAATGACATTGGTCATTTCTTTTAATTACAAGTTAAATGAGTTGTACTTTCATGTTAATCATATACTATTTTCGTTTAGAAACCAAAGAAAGTTGTTTTTTTTATGATAGTGACATTAGACTACCCGTCCACCGGAAGGGTATAAAACTAGTTACTATTATTATTGAGTAAAAGTTTGTTCAGTTTTTCCTATTTCCTTTTCTGGGTAGGTTTTTTATCATTTCGACTTTGTTATTTTTTTATGATAATGTTTTATAGTTCGGTCTGAATTTTATGAATTTGCGTGCATGCCTCCATGGTTCAATGTGTTTACATCTATTAATAACGGCCACAATGTGTGGGACTGTGGATCCTAATTCAACATGGTTGAGAGTTTTTTGTCTGGTTTACAAACTTACAATTTAAACTTTGTCAGGAATTGTTGGAACTTCATTAAGATTAATTATTATTTTATGATCTTAACAAGTATGCCTAGTAGGCAAAAATTGTGAGTTCAACTTGAGTACATAACATACATACCCATCATTTGTATTGACACTCCCAAACAGGAAAAGGAAACATAGAAAGAAAGAAGTTGGTTTGTTTTCCACAGAAAACAGTGACCATAAAAAGAGTATTGTATTGTATTGTAATGTAAAGCATCTCCCAACTCCCACAAAGCTTCCACCTTTTTATCTTTTTTCTTGTCACAAAGTACAAGTAATTAAACACAAGGTACATCTCCAACCTGTCACTACCCCATCTTTGTCAGTCCATTGCTTCACCCTAAACAGTCCGAAAAAACCAGTCTTAGCTCGTCAAAAAGTTTATATCATCACCAGCAGCAATAAGAGTCTTGTCACACACCTCTCTTTATTATCTTTCTTGGTTTTTGTATGCTTGTATTCCATTTCCATTATTATCATCATTATTATAATATTATTATTGTTATAAGTACAAAGTTTCTACCACAGGACCCACCTGCTGATGATTAACTAGCAAGTAGCAACACAAGCAGCATCAGCAGGACAAACACCATGGATATGGGTGGTTCAAGTTCTTCATCTTCTTTGCTAAAAATTGGTTTGAAGTTTGGTGAAGAAATATACTTTGAAGATGATGGTGGGCCAGTGATCAAGAAGGGTAAGACTGGTGGTGATGTGGTGGTGGTTGGGCCTCAGCCACCAAGGTGTCAGGTGGAAGGGTGTAACTTGGATCTGACTGATGCTAAGACTTACTATTCAAGGCATAAAGTCTGTGGTGTTCATTCAAAGACTGCTAAGGTTATTGTTAATGGGATTGAACAGAGGTTTTGCCAGCAGTGCAGCAGGTCAACTTATTACAAACCCTTTATTATTTTTATTTTTATTTATTTTTTTATGTTTTTGTGTACATGTTCTTGTTGCACTTGTTAGTGTAGACACTAGATAGATCTATAGATATAGTTATGTACTTGTTTGTTGTGTGTGTAAACGTGTTGTCCCACATGAAAGAAGTGTGAAAGTTTGACTGCTTTTTAGTCCTCAAAAGTTGTGGGAGTCTAGTGAGTTCTACATTGGTTTGTGTTTTAAGTTGATCTTGAAGTTTGAACATCATAATATTCATATATTTGTCTGCACTTGTTTTGGTGTTTTAGAGATTTAGAGGGTTGCAAAAGGACTTGATGGGATTGCTTGATTTTTTTTTGGTCTATTTTATGATAAGCTTTAAGGTAAGGTTGAGTGTTAGATATCATGCTAATTTTACCCTTTATAGAATGCACGCAGTTTCTCAAACAAACGTAGGTAAAATCTCACTCATTTGGTAGTGTCTCAGGAATTTTGCGAGATGCACTGCAGCCTTTACATTTGTAGTTTTTCATAAAAATTGAAGGCCACTAGACCAGCCCTAGGACAGGGAATACTCTAAAGTGGTGTAAAACATTTGTTGATCGATAATCTTTTGTTACAGGTTCCATCAACTACCGGAGTTTGATCAAGGGAAAAGGAGTTGCCGTAGACGGTTGGCGGGGCACAATGAGCGTAGAAGGAAGCCAACATCCGGAACTCTGCTGTCGGCTCGCTATGGAAGTCTTCCCGCCTCTATTTTTGGTTAGATATTCATAGCATTAATTTATAATTTTTTTTTCTTGGCTACAAAATTGGTGGGTTGAGTAACTGGCTAAAAATGATTAGATTGAGTGGGGTATTTCTTTTTTTATAAAAAATTTCTTGTAGTGAGTATGATTATGAAAAAAGTTAATAACTAAACTATTGTAATAATGTGTCTAGTTTGTTAGAATAAATCAGTTTAGAAGCTTGAAATGATTTAGTAACATGTTGGGGACTCTCAACTTTTTTGATTTGTTCATATTTAAGTACACTTTTTAAGCTGACCTGTATGGATGAAATCTCATTTGTGTATTTAAGTACACTCTTTGAATTGCTATTAACAGTTGTTTTCTACATTTCTTTGTTTTTCCCTGCATTTACCGTAGAAAAATAGTCTTGTATTTCACTAAAAACAGTGATTATAGGTCTACATTGTTTAACTTGAAGTCAAACATTTTGATGGTTAAAAGTTAAAATCTATGAACTTTTAGCTAATACATCAATATATTACCTTTGTAATGTTTGTCTATATGTAGCTGACTCTTTTTCTCTTCAAAACTTGGAAATTTTAGAATTTCATATCATTTTGATATTGATACAACCTTGAAACCGAAACCGCATGGTTTTGTGGAATAAATTGGCCAAAGATTATGAGAAAAAGGAAACTTTTAGACTTTGTAGATCACAAGTTCTTTGATTGTCTGAAAAAAAAAAAAAAAAAAAAAAAAACTGGAAAGGCTTTTGACTTGTAAAGTTAAAAACTTTTGAAGAAAATTTTGAATGTTTATAACTCCTGCTAATGTTCTGCAGCTTCTGCTATAACTCTAATGCATATAGTTGATAGTTAGTTTTCTTTATTTATAACTTATGAAACTTTTTGATTTCATGTTATATTGAGGTTAAAAGTTCAAAACATTGTTGACTGCATTAACTCCTGGTAATGTTCTGCTATAATTCAAATGCATATAGTTCATAGTTAATTTTTTGTATTTAAAACTTACGAAAGTTTATGATATCATGTTATATTGCGGTTAAAAGTTCAAACATTGTTGGCTTCAAAAGGTCAAACTTTTGGCTTTGACTATGGAGCTGACACTCAAAATTTGGAAAATTCTTGATTTCAGTTTTCATGTCATTTTGAGACTAAGACATACAGTTGACCTCAAAAGTCAAACTGTGGCTAATGACTAACAAAAGCAGTTAAGAAATTTAACTTTTTTGACTTTAGGCTTCCCATATGTACTGTTTGACTAAAAGCCCATTGACCACAAAAGTCAAAACCTCTACTTTTCTTTATTTTGTGACAGAAAACAGAAGCAATTCTGGAGGGTTTCTGATGGACTTTTCATCATGCTCAAGAGAGCGGGTTCACTGGCCTAACCCCCGAGCACCGCCTACGGGCGCCGCTAAGCTGTCGCCACTTCCATGGCAGAGTAACCTGGACAACCCGCCACCTTACATCAACCCAAACGTGCCACCCGGACCTTTTAATGGAGTTCAGGATTCCAGTTGTGCTCTCTCTCTTCTGTCAAATCACTCATCAGCTTCAAGAGACCCAACCTTGACCCTTGAGTATTATCCCGATCATCATGTTGATACTGTTACCAATACTGGTGCACACATGGTTCAACCATCTAGTGGGACCATGGTTCAGGGCCCGGGTCAGGGTCACTTTTTAACGGGCTGGGGCTATGATACTGATGAAGCCCCTTTGAGTTTGGGTCAAATCTCGCAGTCGGGCGGCTACTCGGGTGAGCATGGACCCGGTCAACAGGGTGGGAGGCGGTATGACTCGTCTGTTGACCATATTGACTGGTCACTTTAAAGTTTGATCGTGTATCGGACTAGACCGTTTAAGTGTTGTTTATGTTGTGATGAAGTGGGAATCTTGTATTAAATAAGAAGGAACTTTGCCTGGATTTGAACTTTTGGTTTGTTTTGTTATAAGTTTGATGCTTTGTGTTTTATGCAACTCTAGTTTGAATTCAATTGTGTGACCAATGTTGAGATGTATTCAACAGCTATTGGGTTTAGAAAATATGCTGAAGTTGTTGGGACAGATATTTTTGTGTTTAATGTTTTACCAGGTTATACATTTAAGATTTTTGCACATGGGCCTTAAGATCAAGGGTTAATACTTAATACCTGTTCACATATTCATTTCACAAGTCCAAGCCCATGTAGAATTCACCATTTCCAAAACATGATGATAGCTGTAAGAGTGCGTTTGGTTCGCGAAATGTTTTGGAACTGAAATTTGAACATGTGTCGAAGTTAGAATTTCAATTTCATTTCATTTTTGATATGCTCGGTATTGTCGACCTGTGACATTAAGACCTGAACCGGTCTGCCAACCACCTGCAACATTTTGACTTGCCGACCACCCGCAACGTCTCGGCCAGACTAGGCCGCCAACAACCCGCGAAGTTTCAACCTGACCTGGTGAGGACCCGCAACGTTTCAACCTGAACCGGCCCGCCGACGACCCACAATGTTTCGAACCTGTAACAGGTCACTCGTTGATGATCGTTTCATTCCATTCATGAAAAAACCCAATTAACCTAGGTAGCTAAGGCAAGTCAGGTATCGTATATGAGAAGCATGTGATCAATAGTATACGTTTCGTTTGATTACTAAAACTCAAGGCTGGCTATGAGATAGGGTCAGGTGGTCGACCTATCCCGGCCCAACACCCCAATAGGCTCGAATTTTTTTTTTATTGTTTAAACCCAATTACTCAAGTAATTTAAGGCTCAAATTTTCTTTTCGTCTTCGGCCCAAAAATATTTCACGATTCTCGGAGGCGGCCCTACTTAAATTATTTATATAACAAATAAAAAATCATTTATGAAGTTTGGAATAGTTAAACTTGATTGGATGAAAGTTGTTATTTTAATGTCGATGAAACTTTTACTAAGTGTTAACAAGTATGTAAAATAAGTGATCACATTGAGTTCCTATACTAATATAATAGTCTTTTGTAATACCTTAATCAATAACACCAAAACTCGTATGTTAATTGCAACCCGCATGTAAATTCTTTCACGGATTAACTAACAAGAGTATGCAATAGCCTAAGAGTAACATATTAAACCCTAACATGAATAGGTATTACTCCAGCCTTCAAATAAATGTCAATAATGTCAATTAACCTTCAACCGAATGATTGAACAACAATACAAAACATCAAGTACCATAGACAATTAAATGATTACAAGAAAAATGTCTCAATTTCTAAACATAAATAACAATCTTAACTGCTTACTAACTCTGCACCCGAAGATGATCACAGATGGTTCAACCACTCATTGACATGTGGATTCTTGATTATGATGCTTCGTGCGGACCCTACATTCTCAGCGTTGTGGTGTGCATGGCCGCAAGGGTTGGTTTGTGTAACATTCGTTACTTTTCAAACCCGAAAATCCGACCCGCTTTAAATTTTCTGTTTTATTATAAATATATGTATAAAAACATATTATAATATCCAAGTCCATAATAAAATATACATTCAACATTTCTAATTCCCGATGTGACACCGGACATTTTCAGTTAAATCATGTTGACTGTGTCAGTAAACCCAGTTAGTTCTGTTGACTATGTTAATGAACTCCCATGCATATAGTGTCATGTATGCATACATTGAGTCAGTGGTGTCGTTGGTGACCTAAGTGAGAGTAACTAGTTATTGATAACTAGAATAATAAACTTGTCACACATGTTATAATATATGATAGGTTATAATAAATTTGTCACACATGATATGTTACATGTATTATATATGGTGGGTGAAATTATATTACATGCTACATGATTAGTTGTTGTATACTAGGGATGAGATCGGGACCGTACCCGTACCTATACCTGTACCTGTACCCGAAAGTACCCGTACCTAAAATCAGTAAACCTTGGTACCCGTACCTATACCCGAATTATATGGTACGGCTACAGGTATAGGTACGGGTATGGGTACAGGTACTTTGGGTATGGTACTCGCTTTGGTACCTCTTTGTTCTTTTTTTTAAATCTTCACTAAACTAGGTAACGGTACGATACCGACAATCAATTATCTATAATACCAAAACCGTAATACCACAACCAAAACATAATACCAAAACTAAAATAAAACAAATCAGCCATAATATAAAATTCATTTCCTTTTCCTTTTTTTAGTTTATTGTTTCCTCAATTTCTATATAAAAACAAGAGAGAAAGTTAATACATGATTATATACACGATTACACATACATGGAATAAAATATACGAATACACAATAAATATATGAATATACACTTATAAATTGAGAATGAACTTATTCAACTAATATACATTATGTTTTGAAAATCCTGTTTGAAAGTTAAGTCATAAGTGTTGGAAACATAATAAAAACCCTACATATTCTAAGCGGGTACCAATACCCATAATATCCGTACTTGTTCATGTACCTGTACCCAAAAGTACTCGTACATGTAATAAGTAAATTTGCGTACCCATACCCGTACCCAATAGACACGTACAGGTATAGGTATGGGTACAAGTACGGGTACTGAACAGGTACAGGTACATGTATTTAGGAAAAAAGCTCATCCCTATTGTATACTTATATGTTGTAGGAGAAGTGAATAATTAAAATAACATAACCTGTAATATATTACATGACAAGTAACAAAAAGACTAGTACACAACATATTGTTACTAGAAAATGTTTATAATAGAATGTAACATGTCACATGTAATAAAAACTAACATGACCTAAAGTTTAATAAAATTAATTATGTTTTAATGATTGTGTTAATGATGAGTAAATAACAATTAAGGTTATAACTTTTCTTTTTCTTTCTTTTGGCCGCCCATATCACATCACACACACATACATTTTATTTTTCTAAAATACTCTCAAAATATCATAATCAAGTTGGGTGATTCTTGGAACAAATAGTGATAAAGCATTGATCAAGCAAGTAAGTAAGCATGGTTAATATATATTTTGTTTATGTTTCTTTGATTTGGGATTGTGGGATTGAGTATCCAAACACATGTAATCATAAGAAATAAAAAGATGATCAAGTTGATGGTTTTAAAAGAAATTGTGTGTCTTGTCATAAAAGAAAATACGGAAACCTTTTGTACACAAATATTATTTTATAAGTCAGTAAAATAATGAAATACATGAGATTTGGTTATAAAAAAAATGGTTCCTTGATGATTAAAGATCATAAGGATATAAGAATCATGATTTTTGTGACTTTTGGTTTGAATCTTCTTGTTGACAGATTCTGTGTTTTAGATTGTAGATTGTGTAACTTGATGATACGTTGGTTTTCTGATTTATTTGTGATACTATGATTAAGTACTTTGAATCTAGTTTTCAAAAAGTGAACAATCATAATTTTTGGACTTTGTTTGACTAGTTTTTATTAATTTACAAAATCGGGTTGCAATCCTGATTGAAAGAAAAATTTTCTGAGCTGTGTTGTACATTGTATAACTTGAGATTGAAAATAGATATGGGTGTTATTCCACTTGTGGAATGTTATAAATTTAATTAGGAATCCAATCAAATTGGTCTTGCATCAATTGGACATATATGGAATATTTAGCAAATATTTACATTCTGTTGTGCTGATAAGGTAGCTGAAAATAGGTTTCTGTAGTGTATGAATTTTCATGATGTTTGTGAGTGTTGAAATATTACAAGAAAATTTTATGTTGTTCCTAATACTTGAAAGTATCTGTGAGAATTTTTTGGTAAATTATTTTCATGTTTTGACTGGTTAGGAAAATAGGTTTTGGTGACTTAAAACCTGCCCAAATTTATCCAGCATGTTGTTTGGTAAAAATAGTTATAGTTTGTACAAAGATTGTTATGTTATATCGGAATTTGACTTTATTGGTCAACTTGAAATTATTTGACTAAATGCTTGGTGGAGAAATGAAATTGGTAAAAGTGTGACTTAGTCATAGGGTTGCATGAAAAATGATTAACTGTAAATTACATGATCGATTGTTAGGACAGTTGCGACTATGAATATCTTATGATTATTTTAAGTCTAGATAATTGGTCAAAAGCCACCAACGGGTCGTCGGTCAACATCTAGGGTCAAGGGTCAATATTTTGGTCAACGGTCAATATTTTAGTCAACAACATGGACCTTTTGGTCAAAAGTCAACGAAAGTCAAACTTTGGTCAAACTTTTAATAATCCGTGGGATTGTTTGGATACTAAGGATTCTAGGAATTGCTTAGAAAATACTTATAGTGCTTGTATGAATATCTACATTTTATAAGTCGTCAGTTAATATTAATTTTTATGCTTTTAATTCTAGTTCGTGACGTTCAATTGCTTCGATTTCATTTACGTACTTTCTGTTTTATTTCAAGTTTGTATTCAACATCAAGGTGAGTTTTCTCACACCCCCTTTTTACCCTTTTTAACTATTTTGGGGGTAGCATATATATCCTATCAACAATTCAATTTCGTTTATTCATTATTTACAAACTACAATTCGCTACATGGACTTGTGTGTTTACTTGTTACTGCTCAAAATTACTTGCACATGGATTACTTCAATATAGTATGATCATACGCCCCCCTTTGCGCTCAATACATTTGTTGTTATGAGTGGAAAATGGCCTCATTATCCGAGTATGTTGGTGCACAATCCCAACTGGAAAAGACCTTACTTGCGCTTATCTGAGTACGCTGGTGCACAATCCCAGTTGGAAAGGACCTTACTTGCTCATTTACTCTTGTTCATGGAATTATATGATTTTTATGTACGTATATCAAAACTTGTGTGAACTCACAAACTATTCATTTAGTTAACTTTATTTTATATATATGTTACATGTATAATTATTAGAGTATGAAACGGAGAAAACACTAGAACTTAGGTTATATTAATAAATGGACAAATTGTTAATTGTTCTTGTATTTTCTTGTATTTCTTGTTACAAACTTGTGTACTTGATGTTTAAATTAATTAATGATAATATTGTCACTTAATAGTGTCACATGTGTTTTGGACGATCTGTACGTCACACTCGGGCGTATTCCGCTTTAGCCAGGGTGTCACAGTTTGGGTCAGTTTTGAGCTCCCCCTTCCTTTATTTAAATGTGATTACCGTCGATAATTATCCACTTTTTTTAATGATGTCTACCCTCCACTCGACCTCCCTTATGCTACCCTAAACAGCTTGTGAGAGTCAGTATGATCTTCGTACAAGTTGCCCTCTAACCAAACGAATTCTTATCAACCCTGCCTCTATGTTCACTGTCGTTTCTTAGGTTTCTCTTGTTTGTCTCATTCTCTCTGACCCTGTATACTCGAAAGAATTCCTCTTGATCATCAAACCTCTCCCATCTCTTCCACTTTCTCCGTAACTCTTTTTTTTTCCCGCAACTCCATTTTCTAACATTTCCGCATCTCCCCAACCACACTATTAATAACCAAAATTGTAATCATCGTTGCCTTACCGCTTCTAAACCTACGTCAAGCTTTTGGTTTTGTCTATTAATTGTAATTCAAGCATGTAAGGCCCCCACCCAATTGTAACTCTCAACTCTGTAACGGGCATCAAAACTGTAATACACCCATGCATTCATTGCTTTTGGACTTATCACGTTACTACTTCCTTTTTACATACATCTAGACGTCTGAAGGAGGACGAGGCGACCACTTTTAAGGGTTTACCTAGTTGATGTCAGGAAAAAAGGGTTTGTTCGATTTACACGATTTGTTTGACATTCCAATTCCAAATCAATGGATTGTTAAACGATCAAACCACAACCTTAAAAAATCTTAAACAACATAAACCTACTGATTCTTTTATGTTTAAATAGTTGATTGGATACAACGGTTTACCAAGTATTCTAATTTTGTATTATTCTTCATTCGCTAAAATATGATAGATAATTATGGTGAGAGTAAATTTCAAAATCTAAGTATAGGAGTATAAGTATTTGACACGATGCAAACCCTAACACGAAATTCGTAGCTTCGGGTTTGGTATAAATGTGTTTGGGTCAGTTTTAGGTCGAACCCACGAACCCATTTAGTTGAAGGTCGTGGTTGATGTGCTTATGTGTTGATCCGTTTAACCCATTAGTATTTTCTTTTAATATCTCTAAAATTATGTGCCAAAATAATTTGGCAAATGAGTTATAATTTCATTTACAATTCTTTAATTTCTCATCTTATTTGTTAGGGCTGGCAATTGGGTACCTGTTAAAGACACGATAAGACCTGTTAAACAAAAAAGTGCGGTATGTGATTTTTTTATTTTCTTAAATAATTGAAATTAGTAGGCTAGATTCCCTCATTATCCCTTATTGGTACACAAAACTTAAAACTGTCTTATAGTCATGACATATAAAGTAGTTAAAAGAGTCGTATTCACGTTTGGTATTTGTTTTACGCGCGTCGCCTCTTACCTGTTAAACCTGTTAAGACACGAATTGCCAGCCCTATTATTTATCCTAGATATCCATGGGTTATAATTTCTCTTTTAATTCTCTAATCTCTCATCTCATTTATCATAATTATCCACGGGTAATTGGTCAAAACACTTTTTGCAAATGTCGTATATAAAAAAATCAAATTTGTAAATTTGAGATTTTAGACTTATTATTGTTTATACTATATATTTTATCTTCTTTTTACATATAATTATGTTAATTTCTTTTAGATAATGGATCTTTTTATTTTTATTATTTGACAAATCCCGTGTAATACACGAGTTCAAAAGCTAGTAAATTATATTTGAAAACAATTTCGTATAGACATGTGGTGTTCGGGTTAACCCATAAATATAGGATCCCATTCCGACTTACGCGCCGGACGCTGTTTTTTTTGTTCCGGGTCGTAACCAGATTCGTACCAAACTACCAAATTTTCGTGTTGGTGTCGGGTTGGATCTGCTAACCCGTGAACACGACCCGGTTGACACCCTAAAATATAACTTAACCAACCAGAAATCCTGAAGTAACGACAGTCGTCTTCTGTCTCTTCACCGCTGATCCGTCAGTGCACCTCCGCCTCTGTCAGTAACTCCGGTGAGCAATCGATCCTCTGATTTAGACAAGGCCATGTTTTTTGTGTTTACTTGTTGTCCCACATTGGAGAATTGTGAAAGTTTGACTGCTTTTTAGTCATCAAAAGTTGTGGGAGTCTGGTGAGTTCTGCATTGGTTTGTGACTTTGTGTTTTAAGTTGATCTTGAAGTTTGAACATCATATATATTTATATATTTGTCTGCACTTGTTTTGGTGTTTTAGAGATTTAGAGGGTTGTAAAAGGACTTGATGGGATTGCTTGATTTGTTTTTGGTCTATTTTAGGATAAGTTTTAAGGTAAGGTTGAGTGTTAGATATCATGCTAGTTTTACCCTTTATAGAATGCACACGTTTTCTCAAACAAACGTACCTGGTAAAATCTCACTCATTTGGTAGTGTCTCGGGAATTTTGAGAGATGCAATGCAGCCTTTATTTTTGTAATTTTTCGTAAAAAATGAAGGCCACTAGACCAGCCCTAGGACAGGGAATACTCTAAAGTGGTGTATGACATTTGTTGATCGATAATCTTTTGTTACAGGTTCCATCAACTACCGGAGTTTGATCAAGGGAAAAGGAGTTGCCGTAGACGGTTGGCGGGGCACAATGAGCGTAGAAGGAAGCCAACATCCGGAACTCTGCTGTCGGCTCGCTATGGAAGTCTTCCCGCCTCTATTTTTGGTTAGATATTCATATCATTAATTTATAATTTTTTTTTCTTGGCTACAAAATGTGTGGATTGATTAAAAGGTAAAAATGGTTAGATTAAGTTGGGTATTTCTTTTTTTATATAAAATTTCTTGTAGTGAATATGATTATGATAAGTTATTAACTAAACTATTGTAATAATATGTGTCTAGTTTGTTTGAATAAATCAGTTCAGAAGCGTGAGATGATTTAGTAACATGTTGGGGGACTCTCAACTTTTTTGACTTGTTCATATTTAAGTACACTTTTTAAGTTGACCCGTATGGATGAAATCTCATTTGTTTATTTAAGTGCACTCTTTAAATTGCTATTAACAGTTGTTTTCTACATTTCTTTGTTTTTCCTGCATTTACCGTAGAAAAATAGTCTTGTATTTCACTAAAAACAGTGATTATAGGTCTACATTGTTTAACTTGAAGTCAAACTTTTTGACGGTTAAAAGTTGAAATCTATGAACTTTTAGCTAATACATCAGTATATTCCCTTTGTAATGTTTGTCTATATGTAGCTGACTCTTTTTCTCTTCAAAACTTGGAAATTTTGGAGTTTCATATCATTTTGATATTGATACAACCTTGAAACCGAAACCGCACGGTTTTGTGGAATAAATTGGCCAAAGATTATGAGAAAAAGGAAACTTTTAGACTTTGGAGATCGCAAGTTCTTCGATTGTCTGAAAATGAATGAAAGTAAGTAAAAAAAAAAAAACTGGAAAGGCTTTTGACTTTTAAAGTTAACTTTTGAAGAAAATTTTGAATGTTTGACATAACTCTAATGCATATAGTTGATAGTTAGTTTTCTTTATTTATAGCTTACGAAACTTTTTGATTCCATGTTATAGTTGATAGTATGCTTTTGTGGCTTCGAGAGCACAGTCGTGGTGTTTGCAAGACCATATTCTTCGGGGTTGTGATATTTATGGGTTGGACTCTGATTATGGGTGTGCGATGGATCGTTTACGTACTTCACTTCCAGATTTTGATCTTAGCGGGTTCTTTAATAAGGACACCGCCCCCCCTAAAGCCCAACATGTTGTGGCGAGTGCCTTATTTAGTGGAATCGTCAAGAGTTTAGAAGTGAAGTTTGATCTATCCCCTCGCCAAAAGGCGGTGTTTGAATGCCTTCGGGCTCCTCGGGCTCAGGATTTTCTAACGGCCATCCCCATTGAAGGATTAGGCCAACGTATGTCGGGTTTGGAGTATCGGGCTATCCTTAAGTACCGGTTAATGATCCCTATGTTCCTGACGGATGAACCTTGCCCAATTTGTCGCAAGGTCTGTTTGGATTCTTTTGGTGACCATGCGGTGCATTGCAAAGAATTGCCTGGCTTTAAATACAGACATGATCTGGTTAGGGATGTTCTGTGTGATGTTCTTAAACGGGCAGGGATTTCTGCTAAAAATGAGGCCTCTGTTAACTTTCTCACGGATCCTCTTGAAGGGAGGTCTACTTTACGACCAGCTGATATTCTTGTGTTCGGGTGGGCAGGGGGGAAACACGCCTGTGTGGATCTTACAGGAGTGTCTCCTCTTGTTGGGCTCAGGGACCGTGGGTTTGTTGTGGGTCAGGCTGCGTTGAAGGCTGAATCGGGCAAAGTTGTTAAACACGAGAAAGCTTGTTTAGATAATCAACATGTCTTTCTACCATTTGCCTTTGATACATTTGGTTTTCTGGCTCCAGAGGCTGTGAAATTTTTGAGCAGGGTTCAGCGCGTCGTACACGGAACCTCTTCAGCTTCTAGGTCCCAAAGCTTCGTTTTTAGCAGGATTGGCTTTGCTATTCAAAAGGGGGTTGCGGCGCAGCTTGTTGCCCGTTTGCCTGCCACTTTATTGTAATCGTTTTATAGTAAATTATATAAAACTTCGTTATGATTGGATTAAAAAATGTTATATTGAGGTTAACAGTTCAAAACATTGTTGACTACATTAACTCCTGGTAATGTTCTGCCATAATTCTAATGCATATAGTTCATAGTTAATTTTTTTATTTAAAGCTTACGAAAGTTTATGATATTATGTTATATTGGGGTTAAAAGTTCAAGCATTGTTGACTACAAAAGGTCAAACTATATGGTTTTGACTATGAAGCTGTCACTAAAAATTTGGAAAATTCTTGATATCAATTTTCATGTCATTTTGAGACTAAGATATACGGTTGACCTCAAAAGTCAAACTGTGGCTAATGACTAACAAAAGCAGTTAAGAAATTTAATTTTTTTACTTTAGGCTTCCCATATGTACTGTTTGACTAGAAGCCCGTTGACCACAAAAGTCAAACCTCTAATTTTCTTTATTTTGTGACAGAAAACAGAAGCAATTCTGGAGGGTTTCTGATGGACTTTTCATCATGCTCAAGAGAGCGGGTTCACTGGCCTAACCCCCGAGCACCGCCTACGGGCGCCGCTAAGCTGTCGCCACTTCCATGGCAGAGTAACCTGGACAACCCGCCACCTTACATCAACCCAAACGTGCCACCTGGACCTTTTAATGGAGTTCAAGATTCCAGTTGTGCTCTCTCTCTTCTGTCAAATCACTCATCAGCTTCAAGAGACCCAACCTTGACCCTTGAGTATTATCCCGATCATCATGTTGGTACTGATACTGTTACTAATACTGGTGCACACATGGTTCAACCATCTAGTGGGACCATGGTTCAGGGCCCGGGTCAGGGTCAGTTTTTAACAGGCTGGGGCTATGATACTGATGAAGCCCATTTGGGTTTGGGTCAAATCTCGCAGTCGGGCGGCTACTCGGGTGAGCATGGACCCGGTCAACAGGGTGGGAGGTGGTATGACTCGTCTGTTGACCATATTGACTGGTCACTTTAAAGTTTGATCGTGTATCGGACTAGACCGTTTAAGTGTTGTTTATGTTGTGATGAAGTGGGAATCTTGTATTAAATAAGAAGGAACTTTGCCTGGATTTGAACTTTTGGTTTGTTTTGTTATAAGTTTGATGCTTTGTGTTTTATGCAACTCTAGTTTGAATTCAATTGTGTGACCAATGTTGAGATGTATTCAACAGCTATTGGGTTTAGAAAATATGCTGAAGTTGTTGGGACAAATATTTTTGTGTTTAATGTTTTACCAGGTTATACATTTAAGATTTTTGCACATGGGCCTTAAGATCAAGGGTTAATACTTAATACATGTTCACATATTCATTTCACAAGTCCAAGCCCATGTAGAGCTCACCATTTCCAAAACATGATGATAATAGTAAGTGCGTTTGATTCGCGGAATGTTTTCGAATTGAAATTTGAACATTCTAATAGGAATGGGAATATGTTGAAATTGGAATTTCAATTTCATTCTTGATATGTCTGGTACCGTCAACCTGTGACATTAAGACTTGGACTTGTCTGCCAACCACCCGCAACGTTTTGACTCGCCCACGACCCGCTACGTCTCGGCCCGAACAGGCCGGCAACAAACCGGGAAGTTTCAACCTGAACTGGCGAGGACCCGCAACGTTTCAACCCGAACCGGCCCGCCGACGACCCACAATGTTTCGACCCGGTAACATGTCGGTCATTGATGTTCGTTTCATTCTACTCATGCAAAAACCAAATTAACCTAGGTAGCTAGGGCAAGTCAGGTATCGTATATGAGGAGCATGTGGTTAATATTATATGTTTCGTTTGATTACTTAAACTCAAGGTTGGCTATGAGGTAGGGTTAGGTGGTCGACCTATCCCGGCCCGACACCCCGATAGGCTTGAATTTTTTGTTAATGTTTAAACCCAGTTACTCAAGTAATTTAAGGCCCAAATTTTCTTTTCGCCTTCGTCCCAAAAAAAATTTCACGATTCTCGAAGACGACCATGCTTAATCTATTTATATAACAAATAAAAAACATTTATAAAGTTTGCAATAGTTAAACTTACTTGGATGAAAGTTGTTATTTTAATGTCGATAAAACTTTTATTAAGTGTTAACAAGTATATAAAATAAGTGATCACATTGAGTTCCTATAATAATAACCTTCTGTAATACCTTAATCAAGAACACCAAAACTCGTATGTTAATTGCAACTAGCATATAAATTCCTTCACAAATTAACTAACAAGAGTATGCAATATAGCCTAAGAGTAACATATTAAACCCTAACATGAACTAGTATTACTCTAGCCTTCAAACAAATGTCAATGATGTCAATTAACCTTCAACGAAATGATTGAACAACAATACAAAACATCAAGTACACGTAGACAATTAAATGATTACAAGAAAAGTGTCTCAATTGCTAAACATAAATAACAATCTTCCTGCTTACTAACTCTACACCCAGAGATGATCACAGGTGGTTCAGCCACTCATTGACATGTGGATTCTTGATTATGTTGCTTCGTGCGGACCCTACATTCTCGGCGTTGTGGTGTGCATGGCCGCAAGGGTTGGTTTGGGTCAGTTTTTAGCTCCCCCTTCCTTTCTTTATATGTGATTACCGTCGATAATCATCCACTTTTTTTAATGATGTCTACTCTCCACTCGACCTCCCTTATCCTACCCTAAACAGCTTGTGAGAGTCAGTATGATCTTCGTACAAGTTGCCCTCTAACCAAACGAATTCTTATCAACCCTGCCTCTATGTTCACTGTCGTTTCTTAGGTTTCTCTTGTTTGTCTCATTCTCTCTGACCCTGTATACTCGAAAGAATTCCTCTTGATCATCAAACCTCTCCCATCTCTTCCACTTTCTCCGTAACTCTTTTTTTTTTCCCGCAACTCCATTTTCTAACATTCCCGCATCTCCCCAACCACACTATTAATAACCAAAATTGTAATCATCGTTGCCTTACCGCTTCTAAACCTACGTCAAGCTTTTGGTTTTGTCTATTAATTGTAATTCAAGCATGTAAGGCCCCCACCCAATTGTAACTCTCAACTCTGTAACGGGCATCAAAACTGTAATACACCCATGCATTCATTGCTTTTGGACTTATCACGTTACTACTTCCTTTTTACATACATCTAGACGTCTGAAGGAGGACGAGGCGACTACTTTTAAGGGTTTACCTAGTTGATGTCAGGAAAAAAGGGTTTGTTCGATTTACACGATTTGTTTGACATTCCAATTCCAAATCAATGGATTGTTAAACGATCAAACCACAACCTTAAAAAATCTTAAACAACATAAACCTACTGATTCTTTTATGTTTAAATAGTTGATTGGATACAACGGTTTACCAAGTATTCTAATTTTGTATTATTCTTCATTCGCTAAAATATGATAGATAATTATGGTGAGAGTAAATTTCATAATCTAAGTATAGGAGTATAAGTATTTGACACGATGCAAACCCTAACACGAAATTCGTAGCTTTGGGTTTTGGTATAGCTGTGTTTGGGTCAGCTTTAGGTCGAACCCACGAACCCGTTTAGTTGAAGGTCGTGGTTGATGTGCTTGTGGGTTGATCCGTTTAACCCATTAATATTTTATTTTTACATCTTTAAAATGTGTCTCGTGTAATGAATAGAATTAGTTGGGTATTTTATGTCAAAAATTAAAACTAAGATAGAACTGACATAAATTTTATCGTAAAACTGCAATTACTTTATATAAATTTGTAATATGATATAAAAATGTAACATTAAAATATTACTTTATGGATATAAATTAAAAATAATAATAAATTATATTTGAAAACAATTTCGTATAGATATGTGGTGTTCGGGTTAACCCAAAAGTATAGTATCCCATTCTGACTTACGCGCCGGACACTGTTTTTTTATTCCGGGTCGTACTTGGATTCGTACCAAACTACCAACTTTTCGGGTTGGTGTCGGGTTGGATCTGCTAACCCGTGAACACGACCCGGTTAACACCCTAAAATGTAACCTAAGCAACCAGAAATCCTGAAGTAAAGACAGTCGTCTTCTGTCTCTTCAGCGCTGATCCGTTGTTCACCTCCGCCTCTGTCAGTAACTCCGGTGAGCAATCGATCCTCTGATTTAGATTCTAGGGTTTGCCTTACTAAATTAAATTGACTGTAACCTATAACTGAGCTTCCTATTGTTTCTTTGATCTTAATTTCGTATATGAATCCAGCAATTGGGTGCTTTTCTTTTTATAACCTCCAGATTTATTTCAATCAATTCAAATACGAAATTGATCAAGCAAAAACCTTGTGATTTTCATATTGTGTATTATTATTATTATTATTATTATTATTATTATTATTATTATTATTATTATTATTATTATTATTATTATTATTATTATTATTATTATTATTATAGCATCTAGCTAGTTGATACACAGATAACAGATTAGTTATAGTCATAGATACAGATGGTTATTTCTGTTGTTATGCTGTTACACTGATTAGTTATAGATATAGTTAGTTGTAGACTGTATTGTTTTTGTTTCCAGGGTCCTATATATACAGCTATAAATATGGATACAGATTAGTTTATAGATACTAGTTGTAAACTGTGCTGTTTTAATTTCCAGGATCCTATGTATATAGTTATTGTGTTACCGATAATGTTAGGCTATCTGGCTACAATATGTGAACTATATTTGATACAAATGTAAAGCTTTTTCTTTGAAATCTATAATGGTTTTTATATGTTGAACTTATTGAATATTTGAATGAATTTGTCCAGTTAGCAGAGACGTATGGATACTACAGATCGAAGATACTTGGAGGAAGAAGATTCCTCGTTGACAAAGACTATGAAGGGTGCTGCAACTGGTCTGGCTGCTGGAACCATTTGGGGAACCGTAGTTGCTACTTGGCTTGATGTGCCTCGTGTTGAAAGAAATGTTGCTTTGCCTGGTTTGATTAGGACATTGAAGATGATGGGTAACCATGGGTTGACTTTTGCTGCCATTGGTGGGGTTTATATTGGTGTGGAGCAGTTGACTCAGAATTATAGACAGAAGAGGGATTTTGTTAATGGCGCAGTTGGTGGGTTCGTTACTGGTGCTGCCATTCTTGGTTTCAAAGGTAACCATCTTTTTGTTCACCTAAGTATCTAATCTTTGTGTAATGTAGATAATTTAGCTGTTATTGTTTGATGATGTTCATACTTGTTGTGTATACTTATGGAGAATCTATTGTCTGCAGTAGTTTATTTGATGTTTTTTGTAGAAATAAATGTTGGGAAGTTAGTATCTTTGATAGATAATTTAAGTGTTACTTATGTTTTATGCTTATTTTAGGACAATATAAGCCCAGGTGAAGAATGGTTATTTCACAAATAAGGGTTTTTATATAAGCTAATAAACGTAAAATTCATTGTTTGAAGATGTTTATTTGTTTACAATTGATATAATTTCATTACAATAAGCGATTTGCTTGCAAGTTGCAATATGTTAAGTTTACCAGACTAGCTCATTTTCAATAGTATATTATTAGAGAACCATGGTCTCATTTAGCTGAGAAAATCACGAAAGTAGCCATTTATGTGATTGTGCTATACCTATAAAGCCATGCCAGAAATAGGTAAACTCATTTAGCCATGAGATGCAACTCTCAGACCTCTATCTACTTCTACATACAAATGTGTATGTTATGTACATACAAAACCATGAAACTAATTTGTTTGTTTGTACATACAAAAACTATGAAACTAATTTGTTTGTACATACAAAAACCATGAAACAAATATGAAACTAATTTGTTTCATGAGTTACATATGGGTACCTATTATAAATAAACAAAATTTGTTCATATTTGTCTTTTTGAATCTCGGGAAATATGAACAAACATTGCATTTGAACCATTTTCTTATATTTTAAAGGTTATAAAAATTGAAAAAATTAATTATTTACTATGTTCTATGTGCTCTCGCAATATATAGTGAAAACACAGATTCCCCCCCCCCCCCCACTAGTATCATTACAGAACTGTTAAATTATTTAAGAACTTGAAGGAACCCTTGAAAACTAACGTTTTTTATAAAAATTTTTGTATGTTAATGTTATTTGAGAGTAGTTTTATCACTTTGTATATCTATATTTACGATTACAATTTTGAAAATTAGTTGTTATACATATCTATGTTTTGTTTTTCACCTATGTAAATTTGTTAGTACATAAAGTTTACATATATGTAAACTTGTGATTAATATATGTAATAAATTTTTTTTATATAAAATATGATAAAACTACTCTTAAATAATGTTTATATATAAAAAAAATTAAAAAATTGTTTGGTTGTTAAGGGTTCCTAAGAGTTCCTAACTTTTTTAGAGTTCTTAAATGATACCAACCCTATATATTATCCTTTAAGAACTATAAAAAAGTTAAGAACAATTAGGAACTCTAAACAACCAAACTTTTTTTTAATTTTTTTATATTAACATTATTTAAGAATAGTCTTATCATATTTTACATAAAACTTGTTGATTACATATATTAATCACAAGTTTACATATGTGTAAAACAAAACATAGATATGTATAAAAACTAATTTTCAAAATTGTAATCGTAAATATAGATTTAAAAAATGATAACGCTACACTTAAATCACATAACATACAAAATTTTTTTAAAAAAACGTTAGTTTTCAAGGGTTCCTTCAAGTTCTTAAATTATTTAACAGTTCTGTAATGATACTCATCCTATATATATATATATATATATATATTGTGTGTGCGTGTTAATAATGACATGGCAAGTTGTTTTGTAGGCAAGAGCATTTCAACAGCACTTTCTGCTGGAGCTGCACTTGCGGCTACCTCTGCGGCCATTGATGTTGGCGGACAGACCACGAGAGTTGATACGGGTAAGGAATATTATCCGTATACCACCAAGAAACGAGCTGATGCCGCCAATTGAGTGTCTGTTTCTGCTGATGTTATCAAGACTGATTAATATTTTGAAAATTTGTTGTATGTTCTGTTTTGGAGATGTAAACATGCCCTCCTTTGGTCTAGTGTTGAATTAATCAAGGTTGATGAAGAATGGTTTTCTGAAATAAAGTTACAGTTTTTTCCTTGACTTGTTACAGATTGATCACATATGCTAATGAGTTTTCTGTTCGACTCATGATTCTATTAAATAGATCGTGATATGATACCGTTATTATGTTTTGTGGTTTTTAAAACATGGATCGACCAATACAACGATCTAACTAAGAAATGGGCTATACAGGGATCGGTTAATGGATTTGTTTTTATCTAACACTATGTTCGTTAGTTTAATAATCGAAAGCAAAGAAGTGAAAGTGAATTAGGAAGAGAAGAGAAAATGACGAAAATGGAATAGTATAATTTAAGTTTGTATTCTAGAGTTCAAAGAGGTTAAAAGAAATTAAAAGTTATTTTTTTTCTCCACTTTCTTTCACTAAAGAAACTCTAGAACACAAATGCTTTCGAGTAGTCTTTTGGTTCCTTTTACTTATCTCCTTAAACACACATGGGAACACTAAGTAAAGCAATGTAAATATCTTATTAGTTCTAAACTCCTACTTAGGTTCAAGTTTCAACTATTCTTACCATCAAATCATCAAATAGGGACCAAATTTTACCGATGCTTACAATTTACACGATTTAATTTAATAAATATATATAAGTTTGATACAAAATTAAAATTTAATTTGTAAACAACTGTGAAAATGGTATAAAGTGGCAGAGCTTAAACTTGGCTCGTTTTAAACTTTATCTAAATCCCAAGCCCGGCTTGTAAGAATAATTAGTCATACCCTTGTTTATAAATTTTAGTTATAGTTTTATACATACACATTATTTTGTGTATATTTATAATTAATGATTTTATATAAATAAAATATTATGCATTATTTAATTATTACTATCTTAAACAAAGTTTATTACGTTTAAACAGGTAATACGTTTGCGACTTCAGCCATACTTTGGATATGAAGCACGACTCAGAAATGTTTTTTAAACGAGCTTCGTTTTAAGCTCAAGCTCATTTAAGTTTGATTGGATTTGAGCTTTTAGTGAGCAAATCCCGAATAATACACATATAGCTCGGCTGGTTTACACTTATCAACGGGAGAGACCCGTTTCAACCCATTAGTGACAGGTAATTATGGGTTCCGTGATTCCCGATAAACATTCTGCATATTGGTAAACCATTTTCTATGTACAATTTAATGGGGGAAAAAAGGAACTTCAGAAAACCCAATCCAATCCAATCCCATTCATCTTCCAGAGTTCCACGTGTCAAAATTCAATTGAATCTCTTAAATTTCTGCGGCCCACCCATGACTTAACTTGAAGCTTAATCACTATCTTCACAAAATATCCAAACATTTCATTAATGGCGGGGATCAGTTGCTGTTGCTGTTGCTCTTCAGCACTCTCTTCTCGAAGGTAACTAATATTTAATTTTTTCCCAATATTTTTCATTAATTTGGTAACTGATTGCAATATGTTTTTTCAGCAATTTCATTGAGGTTTGGTAATAATAATGGAAGAACATCAAGAATTATGCGTAAGAGTTTAAGAATAAATGCGGAGATTAGTTATGTAAACGCTGAAGAAGCAAGGAGACTTGTGGGAGAAGAAGGGTACTCGATTGTGGACGTTCGGGATCGAATTCAGTACGAAAGAGCTCACATCAAATCGTGTAGTCATGTTCCTCTCTTTATTGAAAATAAAGACAATGATATAGGTATAATGGGTTAACTTCTTCGTAAACATAAAATTTACGGGTTTCAGTTTAGTCTAAACGGGTTCAGGTTGGTTTTGTTTCGACCGAGTTTGACCCGTGTGACCTTAAAATAAATTTTATACAAACATATTTGTTTTAAAAAATACAAAAGTATGTAAATTTATAAATTTTGTGAAGTATTAGAATGTGAGAAAAATTAAATAACTTTTTTTTTTAACGGGTCGTGTTCGTGTCAACCTACTAATACTTGTGTTGTGTCAGGGTTCATGTTTGTAGCTTTGATTCTTTGTTTTTTATTTGATGCAGGAACTATAATCAACAGGCAACTGCATAACAACTTCTCGGGATTATTTTATGGATTACCATTTACAAAGCCTAATCCCGAATTCGTGGAGTCGGTAAAGAGCAAATTCTCACCCAACAGTAAAATCTTAATAGTATGCCAAGAAGGACTCAGGTATATATATCATTTGCTTTTGGTTCAACTATAATAAATAATTAACCTTTAAGGGGTGGCACGCCTAAGGTTTGAATCCAACTTCCACCCCTTAAAAGGCTAGAGCAAATTGCGTTTTATCTGGTCCAACTAGTTAGCAGTGTAATAGTGGGGCTGTGAATTTTCTGGTAAAGGGTCTCACGGTTTAAATAAAAGCCTATTGATTATGATTTAAACTTATTGTTTTCTTGTTGCTTAAGATCTTCTGGTGCTGCAAACAAGTTAGAGGCAGCTGGATTTCAGAATATTGCATGTATAACATCAGGACTCCAGTCAGTAAAGCCAGGTTCAATTTCTTACACTCAAAATTTCTGGTTTATACATATGCATGCACTGGAATTTGTTATTTGAAAATAACTAGTTATATATAGGCATCCATTAAATAGAATTAAAATGGAACCCTTAATCTAATCACATCATATCTCCAATTGAGTAAACCTTGTCTACACGAATTCTATATAATATTAATACGCGACTTAAAGAGGGTTGTTTGATGTGGATTTTTAGGATGGTTCGACGTTGAGGGTACCACAGAGCTACAAGACGCTGGTAAGGGTGGTTTAGTTCAAGTGCAAGGCAAAATCTCAGCTGTTCTTGGAACCGTACTCATCTGTAAGTTGTCATTTTACACATTTTTGTTATTCACAAAACGAAGTAATAGTTTCCAAAACATCTGCTAGAGGTGGCGGGTTGGGTAACGGTTCACAACAGGTTCGGGTCAAATAGGTAACTTTTACATTGTCAAAGTGTCAAACTATTGTGGTCGCTTCGGTTAACACACATTTTGTCCAAAGTTGTATATTAAATAAATAACTGATAGGTCAATAATTCTGAAAATAATCATATGCCTTTTAATAAAGGATTACAATTCAGTTTGGAATTTTCTTTGCAGGTGCTTATCTTTTCATAACTTTATTTCCGGATCAAGCAGAAAAGATCCTTGCATTGGTGCCTTCGAGTTAGCAACGTAACGTCAGAATAATGAGATAACAAGTTTTGCATTTGTGTTTTGTTTGAATGGTGATCTGAGTGAAGTTAAGATTCTTGGAAACATAGAACATATGATGTTATGATGATAGACCTGGAGATTTTGTTAATATGTGCAGACTGCAGTCAATGAATTTGTATGATTTTATGTCTCATTTATAGACATCATTTCTTTAAATAGCATTGGATTTAACAATGATTATGGAGTTTCATTTATATAAAAAGACCTCTTTATATAAACACCCTGCTAATAATGTTGGTAAATAGTCGTTAACGATGGTAAACATTTTATTTTATATAAGGGGAGTCAAGTTCAATATAACTACTATATTATTCATAAAAAATGCAACAAAACTTTTCCGAACCATAATATTTTGTGTAAAAATGAAAGGCACAAAAGTCGGTTCGTTTCAATTATTTGTACACATATAATATAATCATAACTGAACAAAATTTTACCACAGAAAAGCCACAACCAAAGCATTTGATCTTAACCACCAAGAAATACAACAATTGTTGCTATTTTACATGTCAGCATTACAAATTTTATAAAAAATTAAGACATGCAGTATCCATGGTAGCTAATGATCATACAATTTAATAATTAATGGTAAAAACACATTAGCTCAGAATGTTATTGTATAGAAACAAAGCTCTATAACTTGAAGCATTAAAAAAATTATATTAAGTTAGCAAAATCATCTTCCAAATCAAGTTTCATTATATCTTTCCAACTTCGTTTCACCTTGCTATTCTCCCTGTAAACAGTACAATTGCCTAACATTCCCAGAGGCTGCAATACATCATATTAAAACAGTGTTAACCAAAAACCAAAAAATAAAGATCAAAAAATAAAAACAAAATTAGGAGGTGGTTATGTGAATGGAAGTGCCATGAACATTACCATATAACCAGTCTTTGAAGTATACGTGAAGCGCGGTTAATAACTCACGCTTTCTGTTATCTTCCAGTTGTGTTTCTTTCAATATCTGTTTAACTTCAGCTAAATTTTTGTCCTGGAAAAACCAAATAATTAGATTAATGGACATGGTGGATTAAATGTTTAATAATTATCATGAGGTCATAACTCATAAACATACATTCTTTTGCTGAGATGACATGTACACACCAGGCAGTGGAAACGGATTGGCTTTTGTGGACCCACATCCTTCATCTTGAAACCAATTCGGAATCTGCAAAAAAATTAAAAAGCAAATAAAAAAAATAACAATGATAATAATAATAATAAAACCATATGAGAGTACCAAAAAATTGGTAAATTGATCGGGTTCTAAGTGAGCAGCGGATTCAGTTTGACAATCGGATACGCCAGCTGGATGTGAAACCAAATCATGTGGGTCCACGAGACCAAGTGCAATAGGCTCATCCCATCTGTTAGGGCTAGCTTCAACACCAACTTGTTTCATGTGTTCCTCTAATTGTGGGTAAAATGTATTATAAGGTGCCACCTGTACATCATTTTATAACATTATCAAAAGTTTAACAATGTGATATACTGAAATGTTATGAATAGTGTAAATTAAAAATGGGATAACTTCAAATATCCCCTCAAAACATGGTATATGAACAAAAAATCATAATATTGAATATACCCAAATTTATGACATCCGTGCCCTTCTCTTAAAACTTGTATTAGGATGTCAGAGTTTGGAGTATAAGGAAAAAGAGAAGGGTATAATGGTCATATTAGAACTTGTATTTAATGAAATGTTGAGTATTTAGAATGAGTACATTTCATATTAACTTTTTTGGTCAGGTGAATATGATATTGTACAAGTTTTCAGTGTTATAAATACCTGCAACTTATGGTTATCGCCAACAATAAGGGGTTGCTGATTTACCCCTAGATAAAATACGCATTCACGACAGTTGGTGATACAAATACGTTTTGCTGCTGAAATCACATGAACTCTTTCACAATGCTCGATTCTTACAGCCTGATGAACAACATGACAAAAATGTTAAAAGGGTTTTAGATTATATTTAATAAAAGATGATTAAAATTTTAAATTTCAGGAAAAAATACTAAAAATTTGAAAAAAGAATTACTATGGTGTACCTTTCCAACAGCACCAAGCACTATAGTTGCATCAGAGCAACCATATACCGTGGCATAATTTAAAGGAGCTAAGAGATAAATAACCGACTCATGGCAATTCACAATCTGCAGGATAATAACATAACATTTTACAATTTGCATAGTGTTATAGAGGAAATCATAGAAGGTTAAAAAAGTAATGATCCATAAAACTAACCTTCACAAAAGAGGTTTTAAGTTCAGATGCTTGTTTTACATATGATTGCTTAGAGATTCCTTCAATATGGCTAAAGCCCTTGGAACTTATTGAGTGCTTAACAGTTTTTGCAGCATCATCAGCCATCAAAGCATCATGATCAGAAGCACTAGTAGGCCCGGAACCGTTCTCTTTTGCAGCAACTCTTTCAGAGATACGTTGTAGTGCAGAGTTAATATTCTGTTCAATCCAATCATGAACTTGTGATGCAGGAACCGGGGCAGTAGGCATATCAGGATCCAAATTAGCAAAAAACGGAGCGTTTTGACTTAAAGGAATACTCCCCGACGACCCTTTTTCACCAAAATAGATTAGGAACGAAAGATGCTCAAAATTTTCCATTGTCAAAACCTGCAAACGTTAAACCGTTATTTTGTTAAAAGTGCGTGAATAAAGGGTGTTCAAAAATAAAAATTAAAAAATTATTTGACAAACCAGTGAATCTTCGGCTTCGGGTTTGCCTTCTACAGGCTCAGCCAAAAGGGATATTAGGTTGCCAAGATGTTTGTGTAGATATGATAACTGATGAGCTTCTTCATCAGCATGTGATGGCATCGACCTACGCACATTGCTACGTGCCAACTGTTTGATGAAATGGATAGCGCGTGTTAGTTTAAGTAAAAAAAAAGCAATAACATTTGAATGTCTAATTTAAGTTCAAGCTTTGTGATAGTTAACGCTACATTGCCTAAAGTTCTAATTTAAGTACTACATTTCCTAATTTGGTTGCAAGTAAAGAATAAGATATTGGTCTAGTATCCAATTGTGTCAAAACTATAATACAGAGTTGATCCAAGATTTGGCTTATTCATATTCGGACCAGGCATTAATTTTGCTCCGCTTGGACTTATGAAGCCCATAAGTAATGAACGAAAACGTCTCAATGGACCAAACATAACTTCACTAGTAATGAAGCGGTAAATCGATCCATTTTTATTGTAGATGCGTGTAAACTATTAACCTTATTCCTTTAACATCATTAATAGGCTGCCAATTTTAAATTTCAAGATCCGCCATTACCCGTCAAATTTAAAATTTCCCATAAAACGGAGCTTGATTTATTTCAGTGGCGTAGCTCATTAACATCCCCCCCCCCCCCCTCACACACACACACACGCGTGTTTCGTCCAAGCTTCGCCACTATGCATTCGGTATTTAATGATATATATTCCTCTTGATGCATAAATTAGATCATAACTACGCAATGAAATTCGAAATGAATAACCGAAAGCAGCACCTGTAAGGGCGTAAGAGCCGACAGGAACCCATCGAAGGCCGAATTCGACGGCCAAACATCAGCAATAGCAGGGGAGTCCTTATGCCCTCTAGGCAACAACCTCTTATACGACTGTATATACAGAAAAATAACCAGATCATACACATTCACACCAGCATCATCAGCCTTGGCATTCACAATGGGGTCCGACACAGAGTGATGAACGGACGCGATGATCTCGAACACAAGGCGCGCGTGTTCCTGAGAGATCTGCAGTGTTTCGGAGAGTACATTGGAATGGATTCGGTTGTTGTTGGAGAGTGGGTGGTTAAGAAGTTTGTCTCGGAGAGAGGTTAAGGTTTGTGTGGCGTCGGTGAAGATGAGTTTTTGGAGTGGAATGAGGCCGTGTTCGAATGGCTCGCGGCGGGGGTGAAGGTGGTGGTCCGGTGGTGGTGATGGGTGGTGGTCCGGTGATGGTGGTGTGATTTCCGACATGGTGGTGGGAGAATGGATCTGAAGCAGACTGAGAATGTATCAAAATGTTTTATAATTTTAACTTTTCCTTTCCACGTGGGTTTCATTTTGTCTTCCATTTTTTTCCGGTTATGGCCAACGAAGATAAAATCAGACTTATTGTGTGAGGTCGTAAGTTCGAATCTAAGCTACGGGGTTTCTACTATTATGGTGGCGTATTAGGTGTCAAGTGGTATCAAGGAAAAGGTTCTTTCAACAGAGAACAGGAGAACCAGGGGTTATGTTTTTTAAGATAAACTATTAGAAGATTTTAAACTGGGTTAAAAAAAACATATAGCTTCGACGCTTTTTTTTTTCGTCCAAGTAATATTTTTATATATTAATTTGTGCTATTTAATGTGTGTGAGAATGAATTTTATTAATTGTAATTTAAGGAATATGAATATCACTAAATTTTATCCCAAATTATTGTGTATGTATATCTAGCACCATGTTGCAACACTCATACTTATAATATTATAAGGTGATATTTGAAACATCAAACATAATCATCAACAAACAGAAGAAACAAACATGTTGAAAAGTCTAAAAGAAATAAGCCCGACTGCAAATTAGCAATGGATATAGCTAACTTGTAATATTTCGGGTTTTCATTTTTTATATTCTTGTAATTAACCCGACCCGTTTAAGGGTTCGGGTCACTCATTTAATAACACCGACGTATTTATTGAGTATTTTTTTGTAGTTTTAACACTTAAACTTACAAGAGCTTGACAAATCTCACCCAAACTCAAATTTTAACCCATTCTCGCTTACATCTATAAACTTCAGGTGCCAGTTATGTAAATCATGATATTATAATATATAATAATATATAAATAACCCAAACCACCCACCCTGGTCCGACCAGTTGACCCAAACCTGACCCGACGGCCCCAAATCCTTCAAAATCTTCAATCCCGCTCGTTTATGATCAATTAACTTGGGCAAGTGGCATATTCAGTCGAATAAACGCATAACCGACAATTAATTATAGTAGGAGCGTGTTAATTAGGCCGTAATTTGATGAATTAACCTAATTAAGCCACGAACAAACCCTAACTCGTGATCTATATAAACCCCTCGTTACGAATCAATTAAACTCGCAGAAACCCTCTTCCCCTCGTCGCCAACTTTTCCCCTAAACCCAATTTGATTTACACTATCATCCCGTCACTCAAATTACCCTCCTTTGGCCGCAACTAACTTGATCGATTATACCATCTTAACCACAGTTCTAATACAATTAAAAGGTACGGCTAGAATCGCGCTTCACCATAGATCATTAACCCTAAACACGTTTGATTAAACATGGACCAGATTATCCAATTGGATAATCTAGGGTTCATGTCCTTTTTTTAAACCTCGTTTATATAGTTAGATCTGCAACTATTAACAACTGGTCATGTTGGCTCGGTTGGCTGATTCTTTGATTAACAAGGGCTGGGTCGCGGGTTCGAACCCGACCCAGCCATGTTTTTTTTTTGGCATTTTTTCTTTCTTTTTATTTTATTTAATTGTTTAAACATTATTTATCTTTTACTTAAATAAACATCTAAATATTATAAAAACCGACAAATTGAGCCATTTTCTCGTCATCCTAAAACCCGGTTTTGTTATTTATTTTTTTTTTGTAACAATTTAATAAGTTTCTTTTATATTAATATATGGTTATAACATTTAATAAACGTAAATTTGATAAACCGAACCTTTAGACTTGTCGTCTTCTCCATAAAATCTTGTATATATGTATGAATGAATATGATAACTCGTTTTCGTTTTAAAGATTCATTTTCGTCTTAGATTTCCAACTTTTATATCACTTTATAAAATATCATTTTTTTATAACGGAAGCAAACATAAATATATTAATAACCCTTATAATTAACGAAGATGTAACAATCAATATTTTTAATGTTACACACAACCATATCGACTCTCAAAACCCGTCATAGATCCTTAATATTTCGTTATGACTATATTTAACTCTCTTTATCGTTAATAATTAGGATTAATTGTCGGCAAATATCGGGAAGCTTGATCGTTTTCCATCCTAGCATTTTCTTTTATTATCTCGTCCTCGCTTATCCCTCATTAAAGGTAAGTAAATTCACATCCCCCTTTTTATCGCTTTACAATTTTGGGGGAGTTATGCGTTCAAAATCAATTTATTGTTTTCACTATAATTCCTTTATATGCATAATTGTAATTGCTCGATTAGTTGTTATGTGCGAATATGACTATGTGTTTATTTTTATGTTGGTTGGTACCTCATCCTCATCCTCATCCTCATTAGTATGATCATACGCCGTCGAATTAAACCATTATCAATGCGATTCGGTTGAAAAGACAACTTTTATTTATTGTTGCTAGTTGTAGTAATTTACGATTATTGCATGGAATTGTTATTTTAATATTATACATACTCAAAACTGTGGTTTACTTGCTCAACTTTATGTTGACAAAATATATTTTTTCACGCATGGCGCATGCAGCTTTATCGGATGAATCAAGTATTGGAAGTTAGATGAGACCTTAGGTTGCTTGATGATTGAAGAGAACTTTTATTTTAAGTTATTTATGTTTTGAATATTTAATTGTAACGGTATTTTATTTGAAACGATGTTTGTGCTTTTGAACTTGATATATGAATGAATAATTTAGATATTGATACGTGTATTTCACTTAGTGTCTTCTGAGCTATGATACAATCAAAGTCGCGCCCCGGCATGTTCCGCCGTAGGTTGGGGTGTGACAGATTGGTATCAGAGCCGAAGGCTATAAGATAGGTGGTTAGACGTAACGACCTAGTAGCATTCTTAGGGTCCCTATACGTGTTCCTATACGTGCACCCTACTTGTTTAAATTTTGTACATAGCTTAGCACATTTATATTGTTCATCATATACAATTGTACACAAAAAGCACACACTTAATCCGAGGCTATGCCTCATCCTCCAAAATTATTTTTTTTAAACTCTAGGACGATTTTTTTTCCGGGAAATTCCTTAGGAAATCCCACCTTTTCGCTCCCCTCTCCTTGAGGATGATTCGTGGGACGGATATGTAGTAACTAGAAGAGGTACGCACTTGTTTACCGAACCCTTGACACCAAGGCTTGCGAGCCTAAGGAAGTACAATGCGCATAAATCTCAATCAACCACGAGATCTGGATGCCTTCCTGGAGTGTTCGGAAAGGGTGTGGAACTTATTAGGCCAAAGCATATCACACCAAACGTACCCGAATCTACTACCCTCATTGTATCAACGTGGTCATGTGACGATCACATCCATAAATTTATAACCGAATTCACGGTGATTTCGTGGCTAAACTCGGTTTTTCCGTATTGTGATTTGTTGATATAATGGATGAAGTATGTTCAATGGGGTGGTTCCCGAACTACTTCAATCATCTACCTCGACACCCCCCTCAAATTCGATTTTCGATTGTTTTTGTTTATTTGGTGTTTGATATTTTTCATTTGTTGGAAGAACCCATGGTGGCTCATGAAGCCCTAACCGACAAATGAACCCATGTATTGTAATTCAAGTTATGTTGTTATATTATTTTTTTTAAAGATGATAAAATGTTATATAATCAAGTCTCGTAAGAAATGTTGCAAAAGTCGCTAGGCGGTCCCTAGGCGGCCGACCACCTTGGAGGGAGTACTCGGGGAGTACTCGGAGATGATAAATATAAAGAAAATTTGATTTTGGGTAATATACATATTTCAAATATCATAAGTTTACCAATATTTATAACAAAATAAATAAATATCAATATAAATAAGAGAAATACATTTTTAAACACTAAATTATTCTAAAAAATGTTAATCATTAATTAAAAATAATGATATTTGTTCTTTAATATTATAGGAATACAAATTATGTTGTATTTTTTAAGTCAAAATAGACCCAAGTTGACCGACTAGATGTGATTCAGGCTAATGTTGACCACCTTTGACCAATTTTTAGTAACTAGGCGGAGTTAAAGAAACTCCCCTCGGCACCATACCTTGTAGCGAGTACTCGGAGAGTACTCGACCTTGTAGACCTACTTTTACAACATTGCTCGTAAGTAATGAAAATTCTCAAACACAATCCCAACCTCAATACACGATTACTATATTTCGTCAATTAATAATACTTGCAACATTCACCCGAGTCTTACGAATTTTACACCTTTTACCCCTGCAGTATGTCTTCTCGCTTCATCAGTCATGGCCGTCGCACCGGCAACTCTGGTCGCCACATGTCGTCCCACATTACTAAGGGCATCGTGGAAGCCCTCCCAACGATCATCTCCCAATTGCAAATTGTGAATGCTTCTTCATCATCCAAAAATGCTTACCCCCTCAAACAATTCAAGAGTGCCAACCCGCCCGAATACTTCGGTATTGACGGTGCTACCGTTCTCCTGCAATGGTTTGAAGATACGGATAGCATATTTCTCCATTGTGAATGTCCCGAGGACAAGAAAACCACATACGCCTCGAGTATGCTTAAGAAGAATGCACTTAATTGGTGGAACGGTGAAAAGCACACGCTCGACGCTGAGGTTGCCATGGCCTTGCCATGGGATGACCTCAAGAAACTCATGCTCAAGAAGTTATGCCTGAAACATGAGCTTCGGAGGTTGGAAGAAGAGTTTTGGAACTTGAAACAAGAAAGTGGAAATGACACCATCTACAACGACCGTTTCCATGAACTAAGCCTTCTCATTCCCCACAAGGTCACTCCACTTGAACGAGAAATCGACAAGTACATCTCGGGTTTGCCTATGCAAATTCAAGACTCTGTTCTAAGTCGTGACCCTCAAACCCTCCATGATGCCATCACCTTAGCCGGTACCCTCACCGAGAACCACGTTAAGGCCGGGACCTTGACGCGGAAGAATTCTAAGAAGCCCAATGATAAGCCCACACCTGAGCCCACTAAAGAGTCTAAGCCTGAATCCTATAAGCCTGAGTCCTCCAAGAATAACAACCACAATAACTCATCCCACTACCGCAACAACAAGAGAAAACCCAACTCCCAAAATTATTTGTTAGCCCAACCGCAAGCCCAACAAGCCTCTCCAAGCAAAAAGCCCTACACCGGCCCACACCCGTTTTGCAACACTTGCCAACACCACCACCCGACCCAAGCCACATGTCGGGTGTGCACCAATTGCCACCGATTCGGCCACCTTACCCAATATTGTCGAGAAGCACCCCGTGTGCAAGCCGCTCCACCGCGGTTCGCACCATCTGTGACATTCGTTACTTTTCAAACCCGAAAACCCGACCCATTTTAAATTTTCGGTTTTTTTGTTCTATTTATATATATATATATATATATAATATTAATTACGACGATTTATAGTTATTTCTCATTCATTGTTTATCTGTTTAGTTCAAATAACGAATCTCCGAGCTATACAAGTTTATAAAATAATCAATCTCCAAACTCTACGGGTATAAAACGTAAACAATCCCAAGATAATAAAATATACCAAGTTTCGATTAAGTTACATATGGTTATAAAGTTCAAGGGTTAAACATTAATAAAGCAAAAACAGTTTATATACATATTTAAGAAGTTGAGGGGCTTAAAGTGAAAATTGGAATTTAAATTATAATATTATATTAATAAAAAACCCCAGCCGGCCCTCTCTTCCCCCTCCCTCACGTTTTTCCGGCGAGGCTAAATTCCGGCGCCGACGAACAAATTCCGGCGACATTAAAAACCATCCAAAAACGCCATTTTTAATCAATTTTAATGATTAAAACCCGTTGCACCATCACCCTAAAGCTTAATCAAGACCTATTACGCGTAATAACACCTCCAACGTTCGGATTCAAACCCCAAACCGTCGGAATATAATTAATTTTCAATAACACGAATTAACCATCCAACGTATCAATTACAACTATAAATAACATCCATATTCTCTTCTAAACGTGCTACAGACATAATTTTACACTAACAAACTCCTTTATATCATCAATTCGTTCTTATCATCACATTCCGACCAACGTACGGTTCTCTGTCAAATCATAACCTTGGAAGGTAATTGTAATATGTATTTTCATTGTTTCGACCCGTCTAATAAAACCCCTAATCTAAATCAATAAAATCTGAAATGGATTAAGAGAATTGGAATTTCTAGGGTTTAAGGTGAAGAAGATGAAGTTTAATTTCTGTTTATAACTAATTGTTTTCCATCTTTAACAACAAAGGCTTTCTGGTCCAGTGATTGAGTATGCTTTGTATGGGCATGAAGACCCGGGTTCGAACCCGGGTCATAGCAAACCCATTCTATATTTTTTTAAAAGTCATTTTTATTAGTTATAATAAATTAGATATATAAACCATACAAAATAAATAAAATTAGTTTTATAGTTAAAATAAAACTTGTTTAAATTTCCGTTAGCAATTTCGTTCAAAAACCAATCTCTCAAAACCCGGTAACACTCGTTAAACTCGTAAAATAATTATATAAAATGATATGTATAGTGTCGTTGTATAACTTTAAAATTTCTAAACCAACAAACGTTTATTCTAAAATAAAATATACCGTTAACGCTAAAAATCCCGTTGATATTAATATAGTAATTTATGGGTAATATTAAAATTCATTTAAAATTCGTTGAAGCTTTAGAATAAATATTATAATATCCAACTCCATAATAAAATAAAAATTTAACATCTCTAATCCCCGACAACCCGGCCTATTTTTACTTTTTAAGTTGTTAGTAATAATTAATTTTTGTACTTGTAATTTTAGTTCGTGTCGTTCAATTGCTTCGGTTTCATTTACGCTCTTTCGGTTTTATTTCAACTTTGTCTTCAACTTCAAGGTGAGTTTCTCACACCCCGTTTTACGCTTTTACTTTTGGGGGTAGCATATATATCCTATCCAAATTACAATTTCGTTTATTCATTATTTACAAACTACAATTCGCTACATGGACTTGTGTGTTTATTTGCTTACTTGCTCAAAGATTACATGCTCATGGTTTCCTCATTAAGTATGATCATACGCTCCCCTATGCACTCAGGACCTCGATGTTATGAGTGGAATAGGGACCCCCGATCCGAGTACGATGGTTGTTACCAACGGAAAGGACACTTACTTGCGCTATTATCCGAGTACATTGGTGCACAATCCCAACTGGAAAGGACCTTAGTTGCTCATTTACACTTGTTCATGGAATTGTAGATTTTTATGTATTTATATCAAAACTTGTGTGAACTCACCAACTATTCATTTAGTTGACATTATTTTATATATATGCTACAGGTACATTTATTCGAAGTTGAAACAAGAAGAAGATATTAGAACTTAGGGTATTTCAATAAATGGACAAGTCGTTAAATTGTTCTTATATTTTCCATGTATTTCATGTTACAAACTTGTGTACTTGATGTTTAAATTAATTAATGATAATATTGTCACTTAATAGTGTCACATGTATTTTGAGTAATCTGTACGTCACACTCAGGCGTTTCAAGTACTAGTTCTGGACCAGTGATTTGGCTATCACCCACTTCTGCCCAACAAAGAGGTGATCGACACTTCTCGTTCATACAACGCTTCAAACGACGCTGCTTTAATGCTTGCGTGGTAGCTGCTATTATACGAAAACTCTACCAAGGGCAAGTGAGGTTCCCAAGTTTTTCCGAAATCCAACACGCACGCACGCAACATGTCTTCCAACGTCTGAATGGTGTGTTCACTTTGCCCATCCGTTTGAGGATGGTATGCTGTGCTCATATCAAGGCGGGTGCCTAGTGCGCTCTGTAGTGACTTCCAGAAGTGCGAACTGAAACGGGAATCTCGATCAGATATGATGAGGCAGGCACTCCGTGTCTAGACACTACTTCTTTCATATAGATGCGAGTCAGTCTTTCCATTTTGTCCGATTCCTTGATCGCTAAGAAATGCGCAGACTTCGTCAACCGGTCAACGATCACCCAGATGGTATCGCATCCCGTCGGTGTTTTGGGTAATCCCGTGATGAAATCCATGGAAATGTGTTCCCATTTCCATGTTGGGAGTTCCGGTTGCTATAGCAGACCAGATGGTTTCTGATATTCCACTTTGACTCTTGCACAAGTCAAGCATTTGCTCACGTAGGTGGCAATTTCGGCCTTCATGTCTGGCCACCAATAAAGTGCCTTTAGGTCATGGTACATTTTATCTGAGCCAGGGTGAATGGAATATCGGGACTTGTGTGCTTCGTCCATCACTAGAGTTCTCAACTCTTCGTATCAAGGGACCCAGATCCGGTTTTTGAAATATCGGACCTCGTCCGATTTGGTTTCAAGCTGCTTGTCCATGCCCCACATGAGTTCTAATGGGAGGTTATCGTCTTTCAACGCTTCGAGTTGAGCATCACGAAACTGATCAGGTAAGTTGGCGTGAATCGTGAATTGTAATGCTCGCACTTGTCTAGGTTTATCGGTTTCTTTTCTGCTGAGAGCATCGGCCACTACGTTGGCCTTTCCCAGGTGGTATTTGATGGCACAATCATAATCCTTAAGTAGCTCAACCCAACGACGCTGTCGCATGTTCAACTCCTTTTGATCATAGATATGTTGGAGGCTCTTGTGGTCGGTGTAGATAGTAAACTTGGTACCGTACAAGTAATGCCTCCATATCTTAAAAGCAAACACCACGGCTCCGAGTTCCAGGTCATGGGTCGTGTAGTTCTTCTCGTGGATCCGTAGTTGTCGAGAGGCATTGGCTATAACCTTCTCGAGTTGCATCAACACGCAACCGAGACCTTATATCGATGCGTCACAATGCACCTAAAAATTCTCTGTTCCCTCGGGGAGGGCTAGGATAGGTGCGCTACAGAGTTTGGTTTTCAACAGTTGGAAGGCAGACTCCTGCACGTCACCCCAATTGTACTTAGTACCCTATTGTGTCCGTGCGGTGAGGGGTTGAGCAATCTTTTAAAATCCCTCGATGAAACGTCGGTAGTAGCCAGCCAGTCCTAGGAATTGTCGCACCTCAGTCGGAGTCTTAGGTGCTTCCCAGTTTTTGATGGCCTCTACCTTGCCGGGATCGACATGGATTCCATTCTCATTGATCACATGTCCTAAGAAGTGAACCTCGCGAAGCCAAAATTCGCATTTCGAGAGTTTAGCGTACAGTTGTTCCTTCTTCAACAATTCTAAGATCAACCTCAGGTGTTCTTCGTGGTCGGTCTTGTTCTTGGAGTAGACGAGGATATCATCAATAAAAACAATCACAAACTTGTCGAGGTACACCTTGCATACTCTGTTAATAAGATCCTTGAATACGGCTGGTGCGTTGGTTAAGCCAAAAGGCATAACTGAAAACTCGTAGTGACCGTACCGAGTTCTGAATGCCGTCTTTGAAATGTCTTCCTCGCGCACTCTCAATTGATGGTAACCAGATCTCAAATCGATCTTCGAGTAGTAACTCGATCCTTGAAGTTGGTCGAAAAGATCATCAATTCAGGGGAGGGGATAACGGTTCTTGATCGTCACCTTGTTCAGCTCTCGGTAGTCGATGCACATGCGGAAAGTCCCGTCCTTCTTTCGAACAAATAAGACAGGGGCTCCCCATGGTGATGAGCTAGGTCGGATAAAACCTTTATCCGACAAGTCTTGCAATTGAGTGGACAACTCCTGAAGCTTTGCTGGTGCGAGCCGATACGGGGCTTGGGCTATGGGTGCTGCACCGGGGGCCAATTCGATTTGGAATTCGACTTGTCGAATAGGTGGGAGTCCAGGAAAATCCTCCGGGAAGACTTCCGGAAAATCCCGCACAATCGGTATGCCTTCGATTTGCTTCTCCTCCGCGGGTTTCTCAACAGTATGAGCTAAAATCGCTGGATGGCCCTTTCGCAAATATTTCTGCGCCTTCATGAGGGTGATGACGCTTGTAGTCATGCCGCTATTCTCGCCCTGTATCGAGATGATTTCGCTGGAAGAGGTAGTGATATGGACTATCTTTTCGTGACATATAATCTCAGATCTATTCTCGGATAGCCAGTCCATGCCGACAACGACATCGAAACTACCAAGCATAAAGGGTATGAGGTCGATATCGAAGGTATGACCCGACAGTTTCAACTTACATCCAGCTAGTACATGAGTTGTTTCTATAGACTTACCGTCAGCTAATTCAACAGGAAACTTAGCATCTAACGGGGTTGGAGTTAAGTCTAAAAGTTTACTAAAGGCTTTCGATACAAAACTCCTATCAGCTCCAGTGTCAAACAAAATAGAAGCAGAAAAGTCGTTCACAGGGAACTTACCGGTAACCATATTCGGATCGCTGCGGGCCTGGCCCGACCCAATGACGAAAGCTCTACCTTTACCACTGCTCCCGCTACTGTTATTGCCTTCATTGTTCTCATTATGCTTCAGTTTGGGACAATCCTTCCTGAAGTGACCCTCTTGACCACACTCAAAGCACCCTTTCGTCGCTGTAGGCTGTTTAGGAGCACCCTTAGCCGCTAGGTCTCCCCTACAGTCCTTGGCCTGATGACCCAATTTACCATATCGCAAACACTTGATACGGTCGCATGGGCCAGCATGGTGATAGTTGCACTTGTTGCACTTCGGGTAGTTTCCAGCATATCAACTCGAACCCTGTCCGCCACCATTGTTGTTATTGTTGGAACCCTGATTATTGAAGTTCCGAGCGAGTTCGGGTTTACGGTGGTGTTGTTGCTGTGGGGGGTTCGATGATGAGGACCTGGTGTTGTCAAACTTCCTCTTTCCATTCCCAGAGTTGTTGTTACTGTTGTCATTGCTCGAGTTGTCGCGGGTTTTAGAGGTGGAACCTCTAGGTGGTAACGCACCTTGTGCCACTGCTTGATCCGTCAGCTTGTGGGCTATTCGGATCGCTTGTTGAATAGTGGTTGGTTTAGAAGACGTCACCATACCCCGAATCTGGGGTACCAAACCATCGATATACATCTCGATTCTCTTACTTGGTGGATCAACCATCCGCGGGCACATCACCGCCAGTTCGTGAGAACTGGTGGTGTAGGCTTCAATCTCAGAACCCACCATCCTCAGCGCCTAAAATTCCGACTCCAACTTCGAGATTTCGTCTCTAGGACAGTACTCTTCCCGCAACATGTTCTTGAATTCCTCCCAGTTCATAGCATTCGCCAACTCCAATCCGAGTATTTGCACTTTGGAATTCCAGCAGGTGAGGGCTGAATCTTGCAGTGTTCTAGCAGCAAACTTAACCCTGCTGGCTGGTGGACAGTTGCATATCTCAAAGCTGACTATACCTTCTCGGCCCAATGCAGGAACCCTATGGCTCCCTCGGTGCCGTCAAACGAATTGGGTTGTCGCCTACTGAGGACACGTCCGAGTGTGCGTCCTCCTCAGCCGGCTCCTCCTCTGGATCTTCCTCAGGATCCTCTTCAGGATCTTCCGTCGGTTATGCGACGTTCGGAGCAATTTGCACCTCTAGTGTCTCACAACGAGCTAGAGCTACTGCTGCAAGGCTTCTTGCTATCCAAACTTCGTTCTGCAAGTCTGTCACCTCTGATTGCATCTTGATCACTAGCTTCATTAGCTGAACATGAGCATCCTGAACTTCCTTCATGGCTTCGGTCAGGTAGTAAATTATCTTCCTAGCCTCTGCTCCATCCTCTATCTATCCAGTAACATCCGCTCTCGTCGAGCGCATATATCCCACTTCATGCTCTAGACAGGAGGCGATAGCTGCGAAAGCACGCTCCATTGGTTCGGTTATGGGTGGTAGGGTTTGGAAGGATATGAGACAGCCCGGGAGAGGTAGTGGGGGAACTTTCTCTCGGTAAACAAACCGTACGATCAAACTTGGGTACCAACTCTTGTTACCGTTTTCCTCTTACACCTCTCCAGATGGGCGGTGCCTCTTCGGTGCAGGGGCTGCTAGTGCTGGGACTACTCGAGGTGGTGATGGGTTGGGAAGCTGTGGTTCCTTTCCTGGGGCGTGGGACACCGGGTCGGATGATGATGATGGCGTTGACATCGTTACAGGATAAGTCGTGTATGCGCGCGTATGAGTGAATGAGGTAAAGAGATAAAGAAAATAAAGGACTAAATATAATATATATATATATAATATTTATACATATGCAGTGCGTATAATTATAACTAATGGGTTGTTGCGGTTATAGTCTAGTATGCATGCAATTCTAGTTCGCTATAACCAATGGCTCTGATACCAATCTGTCACACCCTCAAAATCCACTAACGGAGTTTTACCGTCAGAGAGTGTGAACTAACAGGATCGGAATCATTAGTTATAATCAAACACCAAAAATAAAGTTTCAAACAACCAAGACATCAAGTCTTAAGTAAAAATGCGGAAGCGTAAATCGTAAACCAAAATAGTTGCGCCACACATGACGACTTAAAAACACAAGTTGTCAAGACAGAAATTAAAAGCAGTTTTTAAAACAATGATGTTTAGCGAATGCATGTCCTAAACCGCGCGCCCGCCTCGGCTACCTGAGAATAACATACTAAAAGTGTCAACACTGGGTTGGTGAGTTCACAAGTTTATATAAATAAAGCGTTTGCGTTTGCGTTTACGTTTTGCGTTTGCGTTTGCGTTACCAGATAGTGTTAAGTCAATTTATATATCAATAGGTAGCTAACCTATCAAGCATGTATTACTAAGTGTTCGACACCGAAGCTGACTGTTTATCAATTGCTTGCCACCATGTCAACCACGACCATGGAAATGTGTTAGCCAAGATTACACCCACTCGACCTACAGTCGAGTTTAGAGTTGGGTGGGGTTTGTCAAACCCAGTAGTACTACTGGGTTTGACAAACCCAGTAGTACTACTCAACAGTGACTCGCTATTATCCAAATATTAACCGGTTCGATGTTATGAAGGACTTTAGTTGGTTTGTTTGCCACTTAGCCTTACAAGTGATATATAAAAACTAAACAAAATCTACAGCGTTGGAGTATGTTATCTCCCCCAAATAAAAGCGTTTAAAAAGAGTAAAAAGGGGACGTGAAACTCACTGTTTGCGAAGAATTCAAAAACAAGTCAACCGAGAGATGCGCGTCACAGAAAATCCTCACTAGCGCTCTAAAACAAGAATGAGATTTTCTAAGTGTTGGAACTATTATTGAGTCTCTAGACTCGGCACATAATACCTATGCATGAGATACGTTTCGTATTTCGTTTGTGAATTGTGTGTGACTCGACAAACACATTGGTGACACGTTACATGTGTAAACAACTACATAAGTATCAAGTACTAACATTGTACATTACTAGTAATTATTCCCCACAAGGGAAATTTAGTCAAAAACATAGCAAATATCGATCAACCAACACGTTTCATGTATTTTCACATAGTTCAGCAGCTAGTTTTATCAAGACAGAATTCTACTTGGAAAGATTACTCAATTCAATAGATCATAACATATAAATTAATTTACCAAAAATCGTCACAGAAGCACACATGAGCTAGGTTTCCATAACTATTTTTATTGTATTTTTATTCTACATAGATTTCTCATAATAATTGAAACATTACAGTAAACTCACAGCAGTCAAAATCATGCGCAACAGAATGATATTCGTTATTTCTGTTAAATGGTAAATTCAATTAATACAAGACCAATTGGGTTTGATTCTTAACTCAAAATGTTAACTTCCAGAAGTGGAACTAACCCATTTGGTCTTGTAGTTTATGAGATATGATAATTTCAAAACAGCCTAACAGCAGACCCCACAATTCAGACTTGCACTACGTTTTTGTAAAATAATAAAAGTTAACTTTTACACGTCCAAAAATTACAAACTTGTACTTTTTAGAAACTAGACTCAACCTAGTACACTGTAGTGTTAAGAATTTCGACCAATTACCACATTAACATTCAGTTACAGTCGTCTAAACATAAACTTAACAATCTGTTTAGTACCAGTTTACATCAAAACTCAACATAACCACAATCTATGAATCATAATCCATGCATATAACACTCTAGACACAAGATTAACCAACCATGCATATCAATTTCACATTACACACATAGTTAGGGTTTTTCTTTAAAGTTTAAAATCAAAGAACAAGTGATTAACAAGCAACAATAACACAACTAGTTATCAATTTCATTAGCAATTCATCATCAACCATACAATCAAACCCTAACTCACCTTAATCATCAATTTTCGAGAATTAGGGTTTTCATTAACCCATTCAATATGAAAATTAATAACTTAGAATGCATAGAGTAGTTGTTAATTACCTTTTAGCACCTTAATTCTTCAACAAAAGCTTGAAAAATCCTTGTATGTGTGTGTGTATGTTTACGGCAGCCAAGAAGAGAGGGAGGGAGGTTAGGGTTTTTGTTAATATTAAATATTAACTTGTTACACTTAAGTCCCTGTACTTCTTGTTATTCAATATCTAGTATAATTAATAACCCTTGACTCTTGAATTTTGTGTTATATGTATAAATATCAAGTAGCATATAACTTAACACATTATTATCAAATATTTATTGTTTTGATGTTTGTCATTTGTTCACCAATGGTTTGAGTCAACTCGTTTGTGTTTCGGTGCAATCCCGAAAGACTACATGTGTAGTGATTGTCATGCATCATTTAAAGCCCTAGTTTAAATGTAATGAGATGTGCGTTATAGATCAAGTGATCTTAAGTTTGAATTGACGGAGTTTGGATTAACGGAGTTAACCTGAAATTGTCGAGTGTCACAGGTTTTTTTGAACTTCTTTTAGCACGTTCAACCTGAATCTGACATGTGGCTCTGGATTTATCTCCTACAAAACCAACCTTCTTCTGCCCACTAGACTCTATGAACCGGACTTTGGTCTTCTTCTGAACTGGGTCAGCCACTCCCTCAGACGATAAACTGACCATATACAACGAACCCCTCTTTCTTCCTAGAGCTATGACAAGATTTCCCTTAACAACTTTCCACCTCCCGTTCCCAAATTTAACCTCATGTCCCTGTTCATCCAACTGCCCAACAGAAATCAACTTTTTCTTTAAGCTTGGAATCACTTTGACATCCTTCAAGGTCCATGAACCGGCTGAAGTAACTAAATTCATGTCACCCATGCCCGTAACTTCAAGAACATCATTGTTTTCTCCGGTTTAACCTTACCAAAATCACCTTCCTTCAAATTCTGCAATGCTTCACTGTTGTGGGTAGCATGAAATGAAGCACCAAAATCCATGACCCAGGAATCAACATTATCCTTAACACTAAGAGCTAAAAACTCATCCTCTGGGCATTCTTCTGCAGTGTTGACTTCTTTCTTTTCATTCTTATCATTCGGACACTGATTCCTAAAGTGTCCATTCTCTTTACAACCCCAGCATTCAATATCTTTACAAGTCCTAGACTGACTCCTCTTCCTGCTCCCACTACCTTGTTTTCCCCTACCTCTGCCTTCCGTGACTAATATATTACCTGCTGATTCACCTGAACTTCTGCATCTTGAATCTTATCCCAGAATTAAATCCCGAATCCCATCAAAAGTAATTTTTGTAGACGAACTACATACCGCAGTCCTTGTTTGCGACCAACTGTCTGGCAAAGAGGATAATAACAAAAGACCTTGAACTTTATTATCAAACTTAATGTCGACTAACATTAAGCGGCATAGGATCGAATTAAGATTATTAAAATGTGTTGCAATAGACCCACCCTCTTTCATTCTTGTAGTCACTAGCTCTAGGATAAGATAGACCTTATTTGCTGCAGAGGGCTTCTCATACATGTTGGATAGTGCATCCATCATACCACGCGCCGTGGTTTCCTTCATGATGTTAAATGCCACATCTTGCGACAATGACAAAGTAATACATGCTCGAGCCTTCTTGTCTAACTTCTTCCAATCTGCTTCTGACATCTTTTCTGGTTTTTCATCTTCTAGCACTACATCCAAGTCTTTCTAAAAAAGTAGCTCTTCAACCTGCATCTTCCACCAACCAAACTTCTGCCCATCAAACTTCTGTATCATAATTTTTTCGTCTTCTGCCATGACAATGACTAAGCTTTAGTTGTGAAGAATGGCTTCAACAACTTTATCTGATTTAGTCTTCAACATAGACTGACTCACAACAAACCCACGGTCCAGTTTGACATGTATCAACTATCAAGTTTGACATAGCAACAAAATGTTTATTTACATATCAAGTCAACTTTGGTTTTTGGTTTTATGACACCAACACTTTTTTTTTGTCAAAATGTATTTTCTTACAATCTTAACATGTGTGACGTGTGAATACGATATCTACTATGCGCAAAATCACAAATTTTCAATAGGAGATTAAGAATTGAGAGAGATGTGACCAGAAAGAAAGAATCGAATTGAATACGAATCAAGCATAATCAAATCCAAGACCCCTTAAATATATAGAGGCCTCAAGCTTTAGTTTACTTTTTATACAATTAAACGAATTACGACACCGTAGTGTCCTTGTTTGATACCTTATAAGGCCATGTGTAGTGGGCTACAAATATGGGCGAAATTGGACGATTAGTGGCGAGAACACCGCCCGGGGGTGAAATTGGGCTGGGCGACTTCTTTTTGTCGCCGGCTTGTTTGTTGGAAATATTATTATATAAGTATTATGTGTGTGTGATATGTATACTTTTTTAATAAATAAAGCTTTCTAAATGCCACATGTCATCACTATTTTGATCATTATACAATTTTCTCTCATCTCTCTCATATTAAATACATTTTTCTTTTTAATATTTCATTTTCAATTTTTAATAATTCTATCATAATTTAAAAGAATTAATACCATCATAAATATGTTAATTTGTTAAATATAAACTATATTGCATTAGTTATTAATATTAGATTTTTATAAGTAACCAATACGAAACAGGTGGGTTTCTTTAACCGGTTAAAATATCAAACATTGTTAATGTCAAAACAATTTAAGATTAGAATGAGTTTTGGTCCACAGGTTGGTTTAAAAATAGCCATTAATTTACAACTAAGTATTTGATATATAAAAATAACAAAGAAATAATTTATGATTTATGAATTTTCTAACAACTTTTTATTTCCAAATTGCGTAATGTGTAATTTTTTTACCGTATAATAAATCTTTATTTGTGATATATATAATTTTTTTTTGTATTTCACATTATGTTATTGTTTAAAAAAAATTTACTTATTCCACTACTAGATAATAGGTTAATTTGCGACATCAGTTTTTGTAGCAAATTTGTGGCAAATAGCTCATAGCCACATTTTTCTGACAAAACTGGTTTGTGGGAAAAAAAAAAAGCCGTGGCAAATCAAGTTTCCGGCAATTTTGCTACAATTTTAGTAGCGGATTTACGACAATTATCATTTGTAGCTAACGATGCGACAAATTTGCCACAATAGTTTTTCCTACAAACTAACGACAAGTTTGTCACAGTTTTATTAAAATTAGTTTATTTTATAAAAAATAATAATAACGTTAATAAAGAGAATTAATCGATAATGACAAACAGTAAAATTTATATTCCGACAATATAACCACAAAGTGTTAGTTATACTTGCTGCAAATTTGCCACAAAACCCTAGGAAACATTGCTACAAACTTTCTACAAAACGTTGAATATATTTTCCACCCATCTGCCACAAAACCTTAATAAAACTTGCTACAAACTTGCCACAAAACCTTAACAAAACTTGCTACAAACCTGCTACAATATCTTAATAACATTTACTACAAACTTGCCACAAATTTAATTAAAACTTGCAACAAAATTGCTACAAAACTTTTTTGCTGTAAAAATGCTATAAAACCAAAAATTTGCTGTTAATAATGCAGAAAAATTTTAATTTTACAAAAACAAAAACCTTTTAAATATTATAATAAGAATAACAAACATCCAACGTAAATGCTCGTTCTTCAATACAAAACTACTAACACGATTCACAACATTTCTAAATAACTAAAACAAAACACATACTAATACAAAACGAAAGTTTTTAACTTGTCCGCAAATTTCAACATTTCTTTCATCTTGTTCCACCCATTCTCTTTCATGTTCATGTTCCAAGCGGGCTTCTATTGTTTTTCGGGCCTCTCGCTCTTTTCTAGTTCCACCCTTTTCTAGTTCATTTTTTGGAGCTAAAATTTGTCAAAAGAGATATATAATTAATGCACACATATTAACCATAATATTTTTTAGCATACTAATCCATACTCATAACAAAGGGGACACTAATAATTAAATTCGGTTAAAAAATATCTGATTTTCATACTATCTACCCACTTCTATTATATATATTTTTTTCCTCAATTTATTGTCTTAATAGTTTTTAATTTTCATTAACAATACATAATGTGATATTTATTGTTCAAATCTACCTATTAGACAGGGCAAGTATAGTGGGCGATAAATTGCCTAAGATTAGAGCGATTTTTTCTTTTAACACCCCTAGACGATAAATGGGGCGATAAGGGGTGGGTGTTGTCGCTGGGTTATGGCATGATTAATATTATTATTGTCTATTTGTGTGTGTGGTATATATATGTATGTGTGTGTGTATATATATTGTTCTACAACACCACTACATCCTTAAAATAAAAACCCACTATTTGCTAACTGGGCGTCACATGACACAAAACGTTTCATTTTGTAGCTCTCCACTACACATAGCCTTATAACAAAGTTGGATATGCCATGCTAGGTGTCGCCTCCATATCCATTCTAAACAATGTTTTCCGTATTTGTCTTTTTATTAAATATATGTTAACACCGATTTATTGAGTCACTTATAACTATGTCCTTTCACCGACGTCCATGACCCAAAAAATACTGCATGGTGCTATCGAACGAGAAGAAAATGATGCAGCCGAAATAGCTAGCATGATAACCGGGTGGATTCTAGTCCTTCAAGCCTAGGACAAAAAATGATTTTTTGTTCAACATATCATTCAAAAGTCATTGTTTAGGATTTAAATGTTTGTTTTCACATTAGTAAAATGTTGGTCAACATATCCATTTAGGAATTTTCCCGTTAGGAATTTTCCCGTTATAATATCTTATTCAGTTAGTTGTATGCTTCCTCGAACGTTAATTCTGAATATGTTGATTTCAATCCACCGTGCATTCGGTATTTAATGATATATAAATTTCCTCTTGATGCCTAAATTAGATCATAACTACGCAATGAAATTCGAAATGAATAACCGAAAGCAGCACCTGTAAGGGCGTAAGAGCCGACAAGAACCCATCGAAGGCCGAATTTGAAGGCCAAACATCCGCAATAGCAGGCGAATCCTTATGTCCTCTAGGCAACAACCTCTTATACGACTGTATATACAAAAAAATAACCAGATCATACACATTCACACCAGCATCATCAGCCTTAGCATTCACAATGGGGTCCGAAACAGAGTGATGAACGGACGCGATGATCTCAAACACAAGACTCGCGTGTTGCTGCGAGATCTGCAGTGTTTCGGAGAGTACATTGGAAGTGATTCGGTGGTTGTCGGAGAGTGGGTGGTTAAGGAGTTTGTCTCGGGGAGAGGCTAAGGTTTGTGTGGGGTCGGTGAAGATGAGTTTTTGGAGTGGGATGAGGCCGTGCTCGAATGGTTCGCGGCGGGGATGGAGGTGGTGGTCTGCCTGGAGAAAGTTATTACACGGCATGTTATAAGTCACTTAAAGCATTACAACATGATCGTTCACAATAATGAGCCGGATGTTTGATCATCTCAAAGACTTGTACAGTGTGAAGAGGAGAAATGGAACAATGGAATACTACGAAAGGCTGCAGAGTTCCAGTGGTTTCTAAATGTATAATGTTGTATTGGGTTTAAAAGATTGAAGCCACCATAACATAAGAATATATATGAGATAAGAAGAGAATTCATCTAGTAACATAAGAACCTTGGGTTTATTTGATAAGAAGAGAATTCATCTAGTAACATAAGCTTCTCCACTTAAACATATTGTCAAAGCCGATGAAGTCTTGGAGGTTTGGTCCATAATATGATGAAGTTGTGATTGAACGTGATGACAAAGAATACATAATATTTGATTATATGGACCTTTTGAAGTTTGTAAAGGAAAATATGCTGAGGTTAGATAATTTGACACATCAGCCTAGGTGGAAATTGTAGGGCTCAAATTAAAGCTTATGTATCAAAATTGTATTTGTTGGTTTAATTTTGTATTAGCGAATTATTTCTATTGCACATTAATTGTATTGTGCAAATCCTATGTTCTATGTCACAATGTGTATACTAATTTGTAGTGCGTTGCTATGCGTGTTAGTGTTTGTAAACAATTTCTCATTTCCAATATGTAAAACACAGCAAGGGCAAAAACACTAAGCATTTGATATTACATTTCTGTGATCATATGTGATTGCATTTCATTTTCTTTTTATCGGACATCTCAATTCGTATTTATTTGCTCAAGTTCAAGTCCTGATCATGCCTTTTTTTTTTAATATTTTTACAGTCTGCAAATTTCACCATTTAGAATGGTTTTTTTAGAATATTTATTGAATTCCTTTGTGTTTGCAATATGTTTTTTAAATATATTTATTTTACAAATTTATATTTTGGGTTTAGATTTCGTACTGTAACAAATCTAACTAATATCAACCGAATTCGCATAACTAGCCGTCACACGCCAGTTTATCGATTTTGGTTGTTTATTTGTTTTTAAATACGTTCGTTATACGATTTTTTGTGGGTTTAGTGATGGTACGTAATGAACCTAACTGATACCAACTCAATTCGTGTTGTTTCGATCATAAGTTGTACGTGTAACAATTTTCGGGCATTTACATATTTATATTTTTGTTTTAGTAATGCTCGCGTAATTAATTTAACTGATACCAACCCGCCGCCGCAACGTGATGGATATTACCTAATTATTATTATTACTCTACCTTTAATTTCAAAACATTCCTAATAAACAAAATAGTGGGCCCAACTATTTGGTTTTTCAGTTAGAAGGGGAAAAACAACATATTGATTCGAGACCAATCCAGAAACTAGTTTAGGTAAATCTAGCCTGAACCCGATCCAAACTGATGGATTGAATTAAACCCGTTCAAGAATATAGCCATTAGGCCATACGTACCGGGCATCAAAGAAGGGCGAAAACACCGCCCCCGTGGGCGACAAGGGCGGAGGCGGGAGGATATTATCGCCTCGTTATGCTTTGTTATTAATATTATTATATTAGTATGTGTGTGTATGATATATATACATCTTCCTATATAATAAAGAAAGAACAATTTGGATACTTGTCCCCCCCAAATTCAAAGTGCTGATATGTCACTCATACAAGGCACCATGCTGATGTGTCAACCTTACAATGCACCTTAAAAAAACTGGTTTATTATTACAAAAAACCGGTTCATTGGAGAAAACCTAAAAACATATCATCACATACATCCGCCTCTTTCTTTCACTCGGCCTCTTTTCTTCTTCTTATCTCTCTTTTTCTCCAAATCATTCTCTTTTTATTATTCTCAAATCTGGATTCTCTTAATATAATAATATAGATTCTTCTCAAAGATTTATATGTGTTTTCTCTTAATCTTTTGATACGGTTGATGGTTCTCCTACTCACAATAATTAGATTGTGAGTCAAATCAACCAAAGATCTGTATGTCAATCTTCAGGTATGAATATATTTTCCTTTGAATCTACTTCATTTGGTGTTATTTCATGACAATTTTTATTTTTTTAGGTAAATGTGCATTTGAAGGAAGTAAAGATCTGACTAGGTTCAATAGATCTACAGTTTCTTCTTCAGGTTTGGATCTTTATGTATTTAAATTCAATGTCTTTGAAATTATTAGATTATCTTATTTTGTATACTTTTAGGTTTTAATTTGAACAATTTTCATTTGTGGATTTGAAGCAATTACAGATATGACTATGATCCAAAAGTCTTCCGTTTATTCTTCAGGTTTCGATCTTTAATTGTTTTAATTCAATGTCTTTGAAATTATTAGATTATCTTATTTTCTTTACTTTTGGGTTTTAATTTGGACAATTTTCATTTGTGTATTTGAAGCAATTACAGATATGACTATGATTCAAAAGTCTTCCGTTTATTCTTCAGGTTTGGATATTTTTTTTTATAATTCAATTTTTGTTAAATTATTAGATTACCTTCATTTGTTTACTTTTAGGTTTTTTTTTGGACATTTTGATTTTTGGTTTGAAGCAATTGAAGATCTGACTAGGAATAACAAATCTACTGTTTGTTCTTCAGATTTGGATATTTTTTGTGTCAAATTATTAGATTACATTTATTCTCTAAACATGACACGTAATTTGATGTCTTCAAATACCTTAGAATAGCTTTATTATCCATCTTATAAAAGGCTTTACATATAGTTGGTTTAAACTTATGCATGTTTTCATACATTTTTACTAAAAACACATACATTAGTAAATTGGATTTTATACATAGCTAAAATAGTTACATATGGGTACACATAACAAAAAGTCAAACAATTTAGAAGAATTTCATACCGTATATTTACAAGACATATCTTTTTTTCACCCTCATTTAGTGTTCTCTAGCAAGACAAAACAATAATTTTTTTAATATGTATTATAAAACTCGAAATCCAACTACTTTTTTAAACTACAAAATAACATTTATGTTTTCATAATTCATATTGTTAACTTTTTAAAATAGTTTGTAAGATTTTTATTCAAACAATAAAGATTTGATTTTACAACAAAATAGTTAAAAACTTGATTCTCTAAACATTAAACTTACTTTGATGTCTTCAAACACCTTAGAATAGGTTTATAATCCATGTTATAAAAAGGGTTGACATATAGTTGATGAGACCTACTCATTCTTTCAAAAAAAATTTTCTAAAATCACACATCTGGACGAATTCCAAGAAAGACATCACTTCATGGGATTGGATACATACCTAAAATAACTAGATTTGGTAACACATAACAAAATTCAAAATAATTGATAAGATTTTTATTATTCAAACAATAAAAGATTTGATTTACAACAAAATAGTTATAAACTTTATTCTCTACACATGACACGTACTTTGATGTCTTCAAATACCTTAGAATATGTTTATTATCCATGTTATAAAAGGCTTTACATATACTTGGTTAAACAATAAATTGGAACAGACTCCCCTGGTAATAATGCAGTTATCTTCACAAGTCCCGTTCCAAGGCGACCGTATAGCATTTCATTCGCGGCCGCAGCTTCTGGGTGTCCTCTACAATATGATAGCCTAAGAAAATCCTCATCCAAATGGAGATTGAGTACGAACAAGAAAATCCAATCCTGCAAATTAAAACTCAAAACAACCCAAAGCAGACATCAAACAGACTCTAAGGACTAAAACGACTCAAAGAAAAATAAAATAAAATAAAGAAAAATAAATATAACAATAAAAGAAAACAATGCATCTAAGTTTTATACAAACTCTACAACTCGGACAAAGTCCCGAGTGTGCTCTCCTCCTCTACTCTCCAGGTGGATCAAGGTAGATCGCATCCTCCTCACGATCACCAAGTGGACCTCCAACAAAATGCTTCAGTCTATGCCCATTCACTTTCTAAGAATGTCCATCGTCAGCCTCTATCTCAACTGCTCCATAAGGAAATGCCTCTTTCACAACAAATCGACCGGCCCATCGAGATTTCAGTTTACCCGGAAACAACTTCAACCGGGAATTATACAAAATAACCTTATCCCCATACTTAAACTCTTTGGAACCCTTAATATGTTTATCATGACGTTCCTTTGTCCGCTCCTTATACCCCCAACTTCTTTCATATGCCTAGTTCCGTAGCTCCTCAACCTCATGAATCTGAAGAAAACGACTCTTTCCCGCCGCAAATAAATCAAGATTTACGGCTATTAAATCCCAATACGCACGATGTTATAACTCAACGGGGAGATGACACGCCTTTCCATAAACTAGCCTAAAGGGAGTGGTCCCAATAGGCATTTTGAATGCAGTACGAAAGGCCCATAGTGCATCATCTAGCTTTTCAGCCTAATCTCCGCTATTGTTCCCTACTGTTTTCTCTAAGATCCTCTTAATGCCACAATTGGTGTTTTCCACTTGACTGTTAGTCTGGGGATGGTAGGTTGTAGAAAGGCGATGGGTGACCCCATAACGTTTCAGAACCTTATCCATCTGAGCATTACAAAAGTGGGTACCCCGATCACTGATCAAGGCCTTAGGAGTACCAAATCGAGCAGAGAGTTTTCGAAGGAATCCCACTACAACTCGCGCGTCATTTCTAGGTAAGGCTTGAGCCTCCACCCATTTGGACACGTAGTCGATAACAAAAAGTATGTATCTGTTCCCTCTAGACATAGAAAACGGACCCATAAAATCAATGCCCCATATATCGAAGATCTCAACCACCTGGATGGGGTTTTGGGGCATCTCGTTTCGGGATGAGATGTTTCCAGCTCTCTGACACGCGTCACACGAACGAACGAACTCATGTGCATCACGAAAAATAGTTGGCCAATGGAATCCCGCATCAAACACGCGTTTGGCGGTATAAGATGCACCAAAATGGCTACCATTCGGACCCTCATCACAATGGCGAAGAATACTACAAGCTTCATCACCAAAAACACATCTTCGAATCACCTGATCCGAGCCAATACGAAATAAGTACGGATCCTCCCAAATGTAGAACTTGATATCTGCAAAGAACTTCTTCTTTTGTTGATATGTCAGTCCAGGCACTAACTCACCAGAGGATAGATAATTAGCAAGATTAGCGAACCATGGAAACCCCTCATCACTCGCCTTTAAATACAATAAAGTCTCACCCGGGAATTCATCACCAATCCCCTGTTCCCGGGTCTTATCCATGTTGGAATTTTCTAGCTGTAACAAGTGGTCGGCGGCGACATTTTCAACTCCTCTTTTATCTTTAATTTCTATATCGAACTCCTGAAGCTAAAGGATCCAACGAAGGATTCGAGGCTTCGCATCTTTCTTAGTGAACAAATAACGCAGAGCCGCATGATCAGAGAAAATGATAGTCTTAGAAAGCATGAGATAGGAACGGAATTTATCGCACGCGAAAACAACCGCAAGAAGTTCCTTCTCAGTCGTGGTGTAATTCTCCTGAGCATCATTAAGGGTTTTGCTAGCATAATAGATGGGATGAAAATGTTTCTCTCGACGCTGCCCTAACACGCTTCCAACAGCAAAATCGCTCGCATCACACATGATCTCAAACGGAAGAGTCCAATCGGGAGCAACAAGAATAGGAGCACTCACTAACCTCTCCTTAATCAACTCAAAGGCCCTCAAACACTCCTCACTAAAATCGAACGACCTATCTTTCTCTAGAAGCTGGGTCATCGGACGAGAGATTTTCGAGAAATCTTTAATAAATCGGCGGTAGAATCCCGCATGACCTAAAAAACTAAGAATAGACTTCACGGAAATGGGCGGTGGAAGTTTGAAAATGGTGTCTACCTTAGCTCTATCTACCTCAATCCCCGAACTAGAAATCTTATGACCTAAAACAATACCCTCACGAACCATAAAGTGACATTTCTCCCAATTAAGCGTAAGGTTCGTCTCTTCACATCTAGCGAGCACTCGATCTAAGTTACGCAGACAGTCATCGAAGGAATTCCCAAAGACAGAAAAATCATCCATAAAGACTTCCATGGAATCCTCGATTAACTCATGAAAAATGGCCATCATGCACCATTGAAATGTAGCTGGAGCGTTACACAATCCAAATGGCATGCGTCGGTACGCGAATGTGCCAAAAGGACATGTAAATGTGGTCTTCTCCTGATCACCCGGGGCGATGGGGATCTGGAAATAACTTAAAAAGCCATCAAGAAAACAGTAGAACTGCTTTCCTGACAAACGCTTAAGCATCTGATCGATGAATGGAAGCGGTAACTGGTCCTTTCGTGTGGCCTCGTTAATTCTGCGGTTGTCGATGCAGACTCGCCACCCTGTTAAAGTCCGTGTCGGTATGAGATCATTCTTTTCATTTATGATAACTGTCATACCGCCCTTTTTAGGGACCACCTGGACTGGACTAACCCATGCAGAGTCGGAGATCAGAAAAATCAAATCAGCATCGAGCAACTTAATCACCTCCTTCTTGACAACCTCCTGCATGTTCGGGTTAAGTCTCCTATGCGGCTGCACCACAGGTTTAAACTCGTCCTCCATAAAGATTTTATGTGTGCAAAATGACGGGTTTATACCTTTTATATCCATAAGCTTCCATGCGATGGCATGCTTATGAGATTTCAAAACAACCATCAACTTCTCCTTCTCCTCCGTCTCCAAACTCAAAGAGATGATGACGGGAAGTTGAGACCACTCCCCTAAAAACGCATACTCGAGGTGAGATGGTAAATCTTTTAGCTCTAAAGATGGGGGTTTCTCAACTGATGGTTTTTCGATCGAAAACTCTCGCTCTTCAACCGCAAGGACATTAGAAAATATTTGGGAACTCATGATCGGCTCGTGTCCTCCTGTCTCAAGTAACTGCTGCTCCTCTTTCTCCTGCAACTCAAAATCAAATTCTTTCATCTCGAATGACTGATTTTCCACATTGATGATCTGGTGTCGGACGTCTCTCTCTCACAGACCTTCATAAGATAGTCACCTACATGCATCATAAAAGTGTCGATGAAGTAGAGAGTGTCATCATGCTGCTGAGTATGCCTCATGGATTTCTAGACGTCGAATGTGACCGTGTCATCATGAACTCGAAGAGTCAATTTGCCATCGGCAACATCGATGAGAGCGCGTGCGGTGGCTAATAATGGACGGCCGAGGATGAGCGGGACGTTCGAGTCCTCATCCATACCGAGAATGACAAAGTCGACCGGAAAGATGAATCTGTCCACCTGCACCAACATGTTCTCCACAATGCCCCTTGGGAACTTCACAGATCGGTCTGCCAGCTGGATACTCATTCGGGTGGGAAGCAGCTCTCCCACGTTAACTTTGGCAAACACAGAATGGGGCATGAGGTTAATGCTTGCACCGAGGTCGGCCAAAGCATTGCTAACATGAATATTATCAATCAAGCAAGGAATGGTAAAGCTGCCAGGATCTGTCATCTTCCTAGGAAGCTTGGTCTGTACGGCGGCAGAACACTCCTCACTAAGAGTAACAGTCGAAAGCTCCTCAAGTTTCTTTTTATTAGTGACCAAATCTTTAAGAAACTTGACGTGTTATGGCATGTTCGCGAGAGCTTCAATAAACAGAATGTTCACATGGAGCTTCTTAAGCATGTCGAGAAACCTAGAGTACTGCTCTGAATCATTCTTCTTCACTAGACGACCGAGATATGGCGGTTTTGGCTTATAGACGCGCACCGGTTCCTGATCAACCTGCTTCTCCTTCTCAACTGACGCACCGCCTGACCGTGAGGTACTTGCTGGGCCTCGCCTCTAGTTCACCTTATCAGGCGGTGTCTCTAACTCCATCTCCTCATCAACTTCCTCCTTCTCTCTTGGTGTACCGCTAACGACACCTCGCCCACTATGGGTGGTCACCGCCTTGGCCTGAGCATTTTGAAATGGTTTAGAATAGGTGGGACCGGGATTAGGGACGGTGTTACTTGGAAGACTCCCCGAGGGTCGTTGATCAATCTTTGCGGACAACTAACCAAACTTAGCCTCGAGATTCTAAAATGCGACATGTTGTCCCTTCATAAACGTCTCATGCTAGTAGATTTGGTGTTGGCATCATTTTGTAAGAGTTGATTTAACAATTGAGATTGGTTAGCCAACATCTCCTCGATCTTGGAAGTACTATTTGGTACAGAAGCAGGTTTGGGGGGGTTCTTGGAACAGATTCTGGCATTGCTGATAACCAGAGTTACCTGCCCGCCAATTAGAGTTAGAATTATTGTTACGCCACCCTGAATTGAAGGAACGGTTTTAATTAGCAAGAAAATCTACCTCCTCCTGAGAATCAACGGGAAAATCGGCTGTCTCGTGATTTCCACGACATATCTCGCACCTACGAGCTTGCAACTTAAGCTCTTTGACTTCCCTCTTCAGTGCCTCTACATCTGCCGACACACTCGTATTCTAATCAACATGATGCACTCGACGTGATGCTGAGATGGCTGCGGCCTTGGCAGCCGACACGGACCTTCTACTCGGTGTATGCTGATCCCCTAATGCAATGTTCTCGAACATTTCTTCAGCCTCCTCTATGGTGAGTTTATCGAACATGTTTCCTCCGGCGGCGGTATTGAACCTCTGTTGGGTTTCGGGAGTAAGACCATTATAAAATTTTTCAACCACAGCCCAATCTTTTAGGACATGCTGAGGACAACGGCTTATAAGAGTTTGGAAACGCTTCCACTGTGACAACCCCAAATACAGGGCTATTTTTTTCCTTATCGTTAGATACCGAACATACTGTTGGTCAAAGCGAACCGTATGTCGATAGGCTTGGCCCAAAAAAAAACAAAACGAACCGAAACTCACTTAACCGAAACGAATCCGAGCCCGATAACCCGAAAATTTTAAGAAACAATCCAACAATTATTTAATCTTACCGGGTATCCAAAACATAAAACTCAACCGCCAAACACTTCTCAAATCAACATTCGATCACCGAACCAAACGAACAAAAACTGAAACATGAGATTTGAGACACATCATAAATTACCATGACCTATGTAGTTATAATAATAAAAACTCTTTCTTTAACTAATTATATAAAAAAAATAATAATAATAATAGTAACAAAATATAATATATCTTCAAAATCCTGATCAGATCTTTTGCACCAATTAAGACCCTGAACACCTTTTTTTGTCCTCCATTCACGTCTCCTCTGCAGCACCAATAAGAGTCATTGCATGCCTTCACAAACCAAGAAATCCTCTGTCCCAAATCTCCATCTCAGTCTTTATAATCAATATCAAACTTCACTTCTTGCAACACCCATAACTCCCTGTTATCTCTCTGTAACAACCAAGGAACACCAAGAAAATCTGAAGCCCAAGCTTTGTATTCGTGAATTCTGCCCGAGATAAAAGAAATCTGGTAATTCGTTGTCATGCCTCATTCTATTTTATGATTCTGAAACCTGATTGTTTCTAATTCCCTGGTCAATATTGCAGCCCTAACCTCTGTTTGTCTCTCGCTACTGCTCGTGGAACCAGCCCAAAAGCGAGATAAGCTGCTCGTGAAATTAGTGGTGTGCACCAGATATCACAACCCGTACTCATTTTGTTTGTATATGATTCTAAGCTTTGGCTCTGTGTTAAACCCGCATGTTAAACCGTGTACGAATAAGAAAATAACTTTGATTAAAATGATCTAAACATTGTTAATAAACATATTAATAAATCTGATTCAGAACAATAGGAAATTAACTTTCTGAATAAGTTAGAATTTATAAACAAAAACTTTGTTAAACTAACAAACCGGACCAGAAACCAAGCTGTAAAACCTCGTTTAAATAACCATAATCTGCAGGACATAATAATGGTCTGGAACCTTAAAAATAACATATCATGCAGCCCCAAAACCGTGGCCAAAGTAATGGCCATTCAATAACTCATTTAAGGGTGAACTAGTTCGTAAACCGAACAAATATGCAGCTTGTTAACTTCTGGGCTGACATAATAATGGTCTGGAACCTTAAAAATAACATATCATGCAGCCCCAAAACCGTGGCCAAAGTAATGACCATTCAGTAATTCATTTAAGGGTGAACTAGTTCGTAAACCGAACAAATATGCAGCTTGTTAACTTCTGGGCTGATATAATAAGTTCTAGAAGTTAAAAGTATATTTATTTTGTTCCTTAAACCTGGAAAAGAACCAAACCCGAAAGCTAACAATAAACCGTCCGGTAACTCGTTTAATAGACAAACTAGTTTGAAAACCGTACCGACAAGTGATCATTTTAACTTCTGAATGTTAACATAATTTCCAAAATTTTGAAATAGTTAAAAATAATCCCAGTAACCTGCACAAGTCCAGCCCCGAAAGTTTACAGCAACCGTATATTAAAAACCTTCTAAAACCCGTATTTTGCAAATCGTTTAACTAAGAAATAAGCCCGTAAACCTAAATAAGATTATAACATTATTGTACAGCTTTAAAAATGATATTTTGATAAATAACAAGCTGACCCGAAACTGTTTTCGTGAAAACTCGAATTAAAAAACGAACTAGAAGCCAAATGGGCCGAAACCGAGTTTGTTAGCATTAATACAGCCAAGAGTATGTTTTTAAAACCCATGGAATGTAAAAACAACTTATTTTTATGCATCAGAACTGGAGTTAAGTGGTTTGGTGACCAAAAGTGGGTTTTCGTTTAAAAAGGGTATTTTTGGAACAAAGAGTCAAGTCAAACCGTAATTTCCGGAAACATAAAAACCGAACCTTTAAAACTGAAGGTTATAATTTAATAGGTAAATATAAGCTATGAAATGTTTAAGGGAAATTGTATTTACAAAACGGCCCGTTTACAAACTTTAAAGTGTTGTTTCGTTTAAAACCGAACGGGCCGGTTTTTAAGACTAAAACGTTGCAAAAAGGTAAGATTCACATTTTTTTCCAGAAAGTTATGTTTAAAATATTTAATATAAATGTATAAAACATTTTATAGAAAAACAACACCTCTTTGGTCAAGATTTCACATTTAACCACTAGTGCGGCGAACCGACGTAAACCGAACAGGCAGATTTAAAAATACAAAGATATGAACATTCTGAATTTTTACAGTAACTATAATATAATAAAGTCATAATTTTAATGTATACTCATTTTCCAAAAATTAACTAAGTGTTTAACTTGATCTTTGCCGAACTAAGCGTTAATCGAATCGTACAAGGGCTAAAAATGTAGAAAACAAAATTTGCTAAAATCTCATACCTGGAAATAATGTGTTTTTGTGTACCTTATGTTTCTGGAAAATTTGGAGTTTTAATTATAAGGGAATTTGTTTATGCAAACTATATTTTAAAGGCTTGTCATTAAAAACCGACAACACCGACGACTACTGGTATTATTAACTTTTGAAAACCCGAGGCTTGACGTTTCCAACCAGAATTGATTATGCTACTGATATGAAAACCCGAACTTTCTAAATATAGAAACTTTACTAAAACCTGGTCAAGTAAAACGAGAATATTGACACAATTAGTAGTTAAACTAAATACTTGAACACACATCATGAGAATTATACATTGTATAAGAGTAAACTTTCCATAAAAGGAAACTTTATCCTTCGGGAACTTAACACTTGGGCCACCACTTAGAATTAAATACTCGTTTCACCATTGAATCTTTATTGAGGTTAAAACTAGTTGAGTTAAGTATATATAATTCGTTATTTACCATAGGAACCACCACTTTCAGAAAGTCAGTCGTTGATTTACTTGGAGCATTCGGTGAGTCTCGCGTGTAATCCCTTTTTAATTAAATTTTTGGGAACTAGTACATACTCCTAAACTTTTATATGGTATGGAACTATCGGGGTGTTTTACTGCTAAATTTTGTCCTAACTTTTACACAATCATTAGCCCGAGGGGGTGGGCGTAGTACTATTTGGGAGACCCTCACGCATAATGACCCTATGTTGGGTAAACCACACTAAGATCTGCGGATCGTTGCGGCATATAACCTATGTGTTTGATTATTGCTTTTAGCAGGGCGATAGTCTTGGACGGTATAACTTCTAGTATGAGTTGGGGATGCTTATAGTTGCAGGTTTGATTGTGGACTTGATATGTGATATACCATGTTGTGCCAACTTTATTATTATGTGTCTTAAACTCACGAGCTCACCAACATTATGTTGACGTATTTTAGTATGTACTTTTCAGGTAACTTAGCCATTGGGGAAAGGAATCAGCCCTTAGTCGCCTTAGTGAACTGTAGAAGCCTTGGTTTTCAAGAATAAAGTAATGTGGTCATGGAAGACTACTTGATAAATAAAGATGTAATCGTTAGATGACATCCTAGACAAATTAATGGTGCTATGCACCTAAGACAATTTAAGGGTTATGGTGACCCGTTTGCTTTAGTTGTACCTTTGAATTTGCAAACTCTTAGCATATTATGAATTTCCTTTAAGTTTAATTATTTTCTGCTGTTCATGATTGATACCAGTCGGTCATGACTAGCCCCCCCCCCCCAGGGGTCGGGTGTGACACCCACGCAGAATAATAGGACTCATCGGGGTCCATATGAAAAGAACGGATTTGCTAGCGTAGACGCCCCGCCTTTGATGGAGGGAAATACTTCCTAAGGAACTTGGATTGCAAGTCGGCCCATGTGGCGATTGAGGCATTTGGAAGAGAGTCAAACCATGTAGCAGCACGACCGGAAAGTAAGAATGGGAATAACTTAAGATGAATGACGTCAAAAGAGATATTATTAATATTAAAAGTTTCGCAGATCCGCACGAATCGGGACAGGTGTCCCGGAGCATCTTCGTCATCCAAGCCGTGGAACTGAGCAGAATTGGTGATAGAATTCATGACATGAGATGGAATTTGCCAGTTTTGAATATTATTCAGAGCAGGTCGGACAATTGCAGATCGGGCTCCCATGATACCATCGCTGGCTCTAGCATGAACGGTTTGTCTCGGCGGTGGAACGGCGTCACCCATATCTATTCTAGGAGCAGAGACGCTAACCTGGATATCGGGTGAATCGCTCTCGCTGTCTGTAGTCTCCTTAAGTCGCTCCTGAAACTCTCTCTCGGGCTCTTTTGATGCAGTGAATAAAGGTGGGTCTTGAGAACGGGTATTATGCATAAACTGAAATAAAAATTATTTTATTATATTTTTATTTTTATTTTTTAATTTTTTTTAAGGAAAAACTAAACCTAAAGGCACAAATAGCAAGTAAAGGCATTAAAAGGATAAATAACAACTAAATAAAAAAACAAATAACAAATAAACAGATCAGATAATCAACTCGGTTTAAACAAAGAATTTGCAAGTGTCCCCGGCAACGGCGCCAAAAACTTGATGTGTGAGAAACGTATATAATATTAAAAACCAAGTTTTACCGAATTCACCTATAAAAACACACAATCGGCAAGTGTATCGGTCGCAATGTAGTTAATAAGTAAACGGATATCGAACCTAGGACACTATAGGTAAACTCTAATTATTAAACCTAAAAGATTACTAACCTAGTCTTTCTTTTGATTTTTAGAATTTGTTTATATTAATTAAACTAAAAACACTTAACTAATTAAAATTTAAACTAAAAATAAAACTTTATAAACATTGGGTTTTAAAACAAATATGAGAAACGACTACCTAGGTAATGGAATCCTACTAGTTAAATTAATAGATAACGAACTTGACTTGGTTGAAAAATGATATCTTAAAAAATATGACACTAGAGACCACTAAAAATGTGCTAGATCGCCTCCCGGCCTCACCAACGACACCCTAGAACTCTAATGACATGTGGAGCTCAATTGTTAAAGGTTGGATCACCTCCCAGTCTCACCTTACCTGATAATACTATGGTACCCCAAAACCCAAATCACCTCCCGGTCTCCGCGGATACAATATATATTAATATAAAGATGGTATTTTTAATTAACTTGAACAAAACTTGTATCACAATAATCTAAAGTACCTAGGATAACTCACTCCCGTGTAATTATTACCCAAGCCCGCAAAAGACAAAGATGACACAACACTAAATTGCCTCCCAGTCTCTCTAGTGAAAGAACAATAAAATCTAATAAACTTTTATAATTTACTCCTACGGTTATTTCGACCATAAACCGCAAACAAATTGAAAACACAAAGTAGACAATCTAATCATGCGCCTAACAATCTCCAAAAAACTATTAAATACAAGTGGAATAAATATTAAAGTAAGAAACTAGATTTAATTAATCAACAATACTATGACCAAACCAATTAAAAACTTTACCATAATATTAAATCAACCAAACAAATAATAGTTCATCAAACCATTAATCTAAACTAGTACTCAACCAAAACCTAGGCAGTATAAAAATTTAGTTACTCATAATCAAGTATGAAACAAAAATAAATGAGTTCACGACAAGAATATAAAGAAAAATATATAACTAACAAGAATATAATTTCGAACCTCTTCTTAACTTCATGTTTTCTTCCTTTCAAGTTATAATATATTATGTTCTACTTTCTTTTTTACTTTCTGTCTCCCACTAGCCAACATCCAAATTATACTATATATTATTTTTTTTTTCGTTTGACCTCTCTGCGCACACAGTAGCCACTAACACAATATTATATCTTCCTTAGCTTTCCCTTTGCTATGTCTCTTGTTATGAGACAAAAATATTGATGTCCAAGAAAATCTCTTCACCCTTCGTGCGCTGTACACCACAAAAATTCCACAACAGCCCACCTCACCAAAATATATATATTATCATTTCTTCTTCGATCCCCTAGCCGGCTCCCTCTTTATTAATATATATGTCCCTTATAGTATTGTGGTAGGGTTTTTAATAACTCTTAAACTTAAGCCCCACTTCAAACTCTACTAACAAGTTTAATTTCATAGGCTCAATTCTTTTTCTCTTTTTGTTTACTTGCTTAACCTTGGAGTCCATTTTCTCTTAAATCACAAACCTTCTCATAATGTTTCTTTTGTGATGGGCTTATGAACATGATTTTTTTCTATCATTAGTGTATGGCCCACCAATCTAGATATACCACCGGAATCATCTTGATTTTCCTGTCAACATTAAATAAACGGTAGATATTAAGATTTTAATTAAACATCATACTTTTAAATAGTAACATTTTAATAACAATAACAATAATACTACTAAATACTAATATATGATGTCTAGTATTACGTAAAATGAGTTGGACTCTTCGCTCATTGGTCTCAAGTTTAGTGAGAATACTATAATTTTGCTCGTTTAAAAATTTAACCTTTAAAATCCAATTATGAGCCAAATAAAAATATATTCAATAAAAAACTGGCTCAAAATACTTGAAACTATAGGAAATATTTATATAATAATATGTATATTTTAAACTATATCAGTCTCCATGAAACTCCTTGGGTCCAAAATACTTGAAATCTTTAAACGTACAACCTCCAATCTTTAATTTCTTAAACTCTTGTCTAATACCATCACCAACATTCGACTCATGAACATTCTCTTCAACATGGGATGTTTTCGGGAGAGATTTAACGGATTTACGAGAAGGTTCAAGAGATTGGGAATGTTTAGATTGCCTAGACTGAGTTCGAGCTTTTGATTCAGCCCTTACAGCTTCTTTTATCATTTTCTGGATTTGATTCATATATTTTTTAGGTATTCTTTCTTCTTGTTCTTTCTCTTGTTCAATTTCTTTTTCTTTCCTTTTGTCTGCTTCTTTTCGAGAAGCTTCAATGTTATTACTTTGTTGTGACATTGTTCTTTTCTTTTTCAAAGTTTCTTTTTTTTTAACCGAAATTTAACAAATTTCTTTTCTTAAACAAAACACACATTTTATTTATTATACGAACATGTATATATATATAATATTACAACACATTTATATACATCTTCACTTGATGTATATAAACCTATCTTTATTCGAAGAACGTTTCAGCGTTCTTTATTTCACATATTACACATAACATCACAGTTACATCAAACACAAACAACTCTCACAACACTACACTCGCATTGCGCATCTCTTAATCTTTGATAAACATCTTCACCATTTTTGTCATTTTATTACATTTTCTCATAAGTTTTTCTCCCATCTTCTTCTTTTTCTTTCCATCCACTTCTATTTTCTTCCTTAAGTCATTGGTTTCATGCAAGGCTCGGTCCAAATGCTCCTCTTGTGATTGAGGGATCTCGTTTGGGTATCTATACTTTGGTGGCGGATCGCGATATCCCATCATAACTATATCATAATGGCTCTTCGGGTTTGGGTACGGCGACGATGTCACGTTGGATGGGTACTTGAAGAAAGCTTCGGCAGCCTCATTCTGCTCACGGATTTCATTCGCTTGATCTTCAATTGATGGGATCTCGCCTTGGTATGGTGGGAAACTTGATGATGCTTTGTTCTTGAGTTCCTCAAGATATTGTACATAAGGGTCCATGGAGCCATAACTTGGATTTTGATGGGAGAACGGTTTGTAACACCCTTGACAAACACAACATCGTCCAAATCTTAGACTATCCCACATTGGTCATGGACAAGAGAGATCCTTGGTTCATAAGTAAATGTCCTGCCTTTTCAATCACAAACGCGTTTTGGGTAACCAAAAGCAAATCCGTGAACTCTTCGTGGGCAGAGCGGACAATATTGGTGGTACGAGGGGCCGGATGTTACAGGTGGTATCAGATCCACTCTTGTGTCATTCGGGATGATGGGACACGCCTCATCAAGGACGATGAGTCCAAAGGGGGTTGTCTGTAACACCATTGACAAACACAACATCGTCCCACTCTTAGGCTATCCCACATCGGCCGTGGACAAGAGAGATCCTTGGTTCATAAGTAAATGTCCTGCCTCTTCAATCACCAACGCGTTTTGGGTAACCAAAAGCAAATCCATGAGCTCTTCGTGGGCAGAGCGGACAATATTGGTGGTACGAGGGGCCGGATGTTACACGGTTCTTCCATCGGTGCTGTCACTCCATTGGGGTTTTCAGGATACTCTTCCTCATGGTCTTCTTCAGATTCTTCTTCTGGATCCTCTTCTCCCTCAGGGTCCTCTTCCTCCATCAGTTGGGCAGTCTCCTTCACTATCGAGGGCATGCGAAAACTTTCATATGGCATCATGACTCTCATTTTAGTCTTGCGGGATGGTCCTTCATAGTTGTTGGGGCGAGAATCAACATATTCAAAGGCAGAGGTTCCGGTGTGCCATCTTCGTTGGTCTGAATGACAATGCATCCAATCGGACGAGTCGGTCATAGGTTCCTCCTTGACTTGCTTGTTTGAGAGGAATGCATACGGTGGGTGAGGATTTAGTGGTAGGTATGTCGGAGCACCAGATGGATAGTATGTTGGGACTTCAGATGGTTGATATGTGGGGATCTCGGATGGGTGGTTCATCGGTATGCTTGACGGGTGGTAGCTTGAATGTCTTGGAGGATCATTTCTTTGCCTCGGTGGACTATCGGGTAAGTTTATTGGACACTGTTCGGTTCCAGGGAAATATATTGGCTTGGTACGGTCAATGTATTTGTCTTGGTTGAGGAAAACCTCATAGTAGTCCTTGCTCATGTTATCCTTGGGTAGAGGTTCGAGTATTCCAGCCTTATTTGCTTCACGTACATAACTATTCATCATCTTCTTGAAAGACATCTAATAAGTTGGGTGGTTTAGAGTGAGGAGGGAAAGAAAATGTTACCAGCCTATCTTATCCCTATTCAAATAGAACAATTAATGAAACATGTTTCCTATGCTTGGATCGAAGCTTAGGTATTATCTTTTAATACCTAATTCGCTAAGATCGATGGCTCAGATACCAACCTTGTCACACCCCCATCTTAGGGTTGGGCGTATGACCAACAGTTAGTACCATGTTTGTAAATTATATCAGAGTTACGTATTAAAAACGGAAGTCTTAAAAACATGTGGATTTAAAATATAATATTTACATTCACAAAAGACGAGATTTAAAAGTTCCCGTTTAATATTTTTAAGGTTACTTGTTTAATTACAAAACCACCATTCATTTTATGTTAAGTTTAACAAAAAGATCCGAGCCATCGGATATCTTGGGCACTTCGTCATCCCAAGCTATAACTTTGATCACCTGCAAAATGTTTAGAAAATACGTCAGCAACACTTGCTGGTGAATATGATGACGCTAAAATATTTTCTTTTACTTGATTACCCCTCGAGACTACGTAGGTCTCGGCCCATCGTGGCTTAGGAATAACCAAGTTTTAAAACAACACAATTATAAACTCAAGTCTCTACACTAAATACCCCAGCAAACACCGCAACATTCGACTTAGTTAAGTACCTATTCATATACACATGGTCATGCTCCCCGCAGGACAGCGTAATTGTGACCATGTGTGGTGTGGCCACCACATATGTAAGGATCCACACAAACGTACATGATAGCCTGAGGGCTAGTACTTATACCTTTGTTTATAAATGTTTTAGAGACACATAGTCTCATATAAACCTTTTCATTTAACACATTTGACTCGTTTCAAAACAAGTTTGTAAAGTATGGGGCGTATTCACCTTTTTGTTTTGGATCGGCTTCAATACACCGTCCGAGGGTCTTTCCCATTGCTATCTCGCACCTATAGTACGAGTATAACCTTTTTCTAGTCGGATATACAATCCAGCTTAAGACCTTTAGTCTTTTTATAATCTTTACCTCGATTATATTTTCTTTTGTGAACCTTATCTCTTTTTCTTTACTTTAAAACCTTTAGTTAAAAAGTATTCTTTTCTTTTATAAATTAAAAGCCTTTCTTTTAACTTATATTCTTTTATAATACAAACCTTTAGTTTATTTCCTTTAAACCCTACGTTTCTTCTTCTTTAAGAAACGTATTCTTTTCTTTATTATTTAAGAATAGTTATTTTTACTTAAATAATATTCTATAACAAAGAATCATATAATATAATCACATTGATATATATATATATATATATATTCTCATGATACTTTCTTTTCTTTTCTTTGTTATCTTTTATTTTTCGAGGTATCGAGTATATCCTCGACTTAGGGTTATAAGCCTTTATAACATTTTATCATTATTTTATTCGGGCATTATGCCTACCTTCCTTGGCTTATGAAAACCCTACACAACTGAGCATCACTTCAACGTCGCTTTGCCTTCTTTATCTTCTTGATCAAGCTTTCCTTTCGATATCTTTTCCTTTTGCACACAAAATGATACACCAATACTTCTTCCCACGTCGGCACACTTTACGAGGCGAGTCTTCGGGACGGCAACACCTTCTTTGTCGGAACGTCGGTGGTATGTGGCACAAATATCGAGGAACTTCGGTTTTTGGTGCGGAAATCAAGGAATTTGGGCACGTACTTAGAGGTAATCGAGGGTATATTTTTAGAGAGTCTTAGAGATGTTAGAGAGAGAGAGAAAGGGATAGCTAATTTGAGTATGAAAAATGATGAAACCCGGACTTGTTATTTATAGGCAAGGCAGGGGACCCATCGCGATACGCGATGGCCCCTTTGGCTAGCCCATCGCGTATCGCGACTAGGAATCACCAGTCACCCCTAGCTCTGCCACGTGGCGGACGTGGTGCCACGTGGTGACATGTGGCAACACATAGTGCCGCCGGCTGACACATGGAAACACGTGTCATGTCTGTCAGACCACGTCATCGCGATACGTGATGACGTTGGTTCCACGGCGATCACGTGTCGCTATGAACCATTTTTCTTGAATTCAGAACCAAGCCCTTCGCAATATGCGATGGGCTTGCCCTTTTTCCCATCGCGTATCGCTAAGGTACACGAAGACATAATTTTTATTTTAAGCCCTTGGAGTTTAGAATTTGACAATTTGGTCCTTTAACTTTAGAAACTTGATATTTTTGATCCGATATTTTCACGATGTTACACCAAATTTTGTTATAAGATCAAGTTGGATTCAACATTCCAAGTACTTTGAGAAAATAAATAAAATTAGTTTATAAATGATTTTTAAAGAAATATACAAGTCTTGATGGCTAGAAACACACTTGTGTGTCTTAAACGAGTGAACTCAGTTTAGTTCGGTTTGGTTCGGTTTCCAACTCGGAATTAGATTAAAAATGGTTACTACATGCCCAAACATCAGAGAACTTGTATAAAAATTTATAAATGATGATACTTAAGTTTTACATTCAAAAAGTCAACAACAAAGTCTTTAAACGAAAGTTCGGTTTTCGGTTCGGATCTTGTTTCGGGGTAAGACCGAGGTTAGATTCTACAAACCCATAACCATGGAACTAATTAAAATGATTTTAGAAACTTAAGTCTAACATAAAGCATGCTTATACAATTATTTAACAAAACTAATAAACAAAGTTCGGTTTACGGTTTTGAGCTATTAACGGTTAAACCGAGGCTAGTCTCTACAAACCCATAACCATGGAAATCAACAAGTATGAATACAAACTAAAATGAGCAGAAATTAAGCATGGTTAGTAAGCATAAACAAGTTATATAATTATATATATATATATATCAAGTACCACGTGAGTCCTCCATGAAGCCTTGCCTTACGAGGCCCTACACTCCACCGACCGAGACCGGGGAAGTGACCACCAAAGGTAGCAAGGGGTGTATATTATATATATGTTGTATAACAAGCTTCAAGTGTTAATAAGAGCTAACAAATTGATTAAAATGAAAGACTATGGTCAGTTTGACATTGGAAATTCAAACCTCCAAGAACATGAAGAACAACCTTTAATCTTAATCATTGAGAGAGAATTTAGAGTTGTAGCAGATGTAAAATGAAGGAAATTGGTGTGTGTATATATAGGGTAAGGGTCAAGGGTTCTTTCTAAGGTTCCTTTTATGTTTGCATGCAAATAGGTTGGTTAAACAAGCAAGCAAAGCACAAAACAACAAGAAAATTCAAAGTTGATGCCGCAGGTGAGTCCCCACGCCACGCGACCAGACCCCCTGCCCTGGATGCGCGGCGCGGAGTGGTCTGGGGTGGGGTGGGTTGGTCCAGCTCGTCTTGCATGGTTCGTTTTGCATCCCGGAAGTTCATTTTCGATGTAATTTGAGTGTTTTAAAGGCGTTTTAGAATCCGTAACAGGGGTTTTTCAAATTGAACAAGCGGGAAAGATTTAGTAACATAAAATCTAATATTTTATATATTTGAAACGTTCGGGATATAAATCGGGTCGGTTTACAACATAAAAACAAATACAAGATAACCCGAAATTGACGAATGTCACATATATGAATTACTAATATTCGGCAAGAAACTCACTACTAGTGATATTCCCCTTACAGTTACTACATGCCCGTCAAAATATAACTTTGTTAACATTACTTCGTCAAGAAGTAATGTTTTATGAAAACTCTTTATAAATGCTTAAAATATTTTCAAGGTTAAAGGTCATAGCCTCGTCTAATGTCTAAGCAATAACTTAAATAACTTAAACATAAGTCCTACCTTAAACGAGTATTCGAGATACTAATAACAAGAAAAGAGTGACAATTTGACGGGTAGGATCTTGATATAAGCTCGCTTAAATGATCGATAACTCGTTTGGGACTTCGATACTTGCACATACTTCGAGGAAACAGAACGTCGGCTCGTCGTAACAATCAGGCATGATTCCCTACACTAAGTATGTGTGTTATGAAGGTGATTTTGGGATGAATTGGGTTCAATATCGTAACCTCCTATTTATAGGCATATTTTACACTTCATCGCGATACGCGATGGAGTCTTTATGTGGTCGTCGCGTATCGCGACACCACAATTTCTGCAAGGATGCGACGTGTTGACACGTGGCCTGTCAAAATGTGCCACGTTTTGACACGTGGTTGTACACGTGTACCCGGTTGCTTAACATGGTCATCGCGTAACGCGATGATCCTATGGGTTTGGTCATCTCGTATCGCGAAGCCGCCCAAGCATCGATTTCAGTGAAGATCCATCGCACATCGCGATGGCTCTTTAATTGTCCCATCACGTATCGCGATGGGGTCCAGATTTCCATAATTTCATTTTAAGTCCCTATGCTTTAAGATTTGGCATTTTTAACTTAATTCTATAATGGGTATCTTATGTGGTGTTACAAGAGAGTCTCATCAAAGTTGGCAGTTTTGGTCTCGTTCTTTTGTGATTATGGATCTATTCGTTTGTTTATCGGATCATTGTGTTAATGGTCTGAGTTTATCGTAGTAATTATCCGGTTTGTATTTCTCCATTCTTGTATTGATGTTCTTGAACAAATAACCATTTTGGTTTGGGATCAATTAGATTATAAGTTTGTGACAATATATTTATTCAATGTAATGATTAAACAGATGAAGTTAAATGAAGATTCTAGTTCTCAATTGATTATGTATGATTATCTCCCGTATTATGGGGGTTGTGTTTCTTTTTCGTGTCTAATATTTAAATTTTTTGAATTTTAATTTTATTTATTGTAACAACATTAATAATTGGTAAGATTAATTTTTAATATAATGAGATGTTATAACCCGTTTAAAAGTCATGAGTTTGAGACCCATGTCCCGCTTATTTTTTTTATTTTTTTTACTACAAAATTGTTTTTAAATATAAATAATATCTTTTTCTTAAAAAATTGGATAATAATTTTTAGTATATCCATATTTTATGGATTTTCATATCAAATATTTGGTGAGATTAATTTTTAATATAATGAGATGTTATAACACGTTTAAGGTTATCTGGGTTTGGTGAGACTCATACTCATGAATTCGGGTCAAATGCATGAGAAGTCTTCATTTACAAATAAAACAATCTGTTGGCTTGAGAAAATATAATAAGCAAACATAGAGTTTTTAAAGGTTTCGTTTATATATATTTATGATTAAGATTCTTAATTTTATAGTTTTTCTTTTCTTTTCCTTTTTTTTTGCACGCAACATGTATTGTAATTTAGTTACATCCTCATATGTTGTTTTATATTATTTGTTTATAATATTTATATATTTGTTTAAATTATAATTTTAGTTATTGTAAGAAAATTAATAATATACCTAGGATTTGATGATAAAGGGGTTTTATAAATAAATGAGATGTTATACTCGGTTTAAAAGTTATCTGGGTTTAATGAGACCCATGACCCGCTCATTTATTTTTTTTACTGCAAAATTGTTTCTTAAAATAAATAATATCTTTTTTTTAAAAAAAAATATATATTCATTTTTAGTATATCCCTATTTTATAGGATTTTCATATTAAATATTTGATAAAATTATTTTTTAGTATAATGAGATGTTATAACCCCTTTAAGAGCTATCTGGGTTTGGTGAGACTCATACACATGAATTCAGTTCAAATGCATGAGAAACATTCATTTAAGAATAAAACAATCTGATGACTTGAGAAAATTTAAGAATCTTTCGTTTATATATATTTAAGATTAAGATATAGCTCCGGTTTACATTCCACAATCTTCTCTATGTTCCTTTATTTCACTTTGTATTTTGTAAAACAATAACTTAAACAATATTCCTGTTTTTATATATTTATAAAGTAACAATATTTTACTGAAAAGCATCATGCAGTTGTTATAAACACCCTTAATGTAAACAATGTAAACAATATACATAGTTCATGTACTGCTGGGACCTTCTAACCGAATATAATCGTACATGATAGCTTGAAACGGGCTTTGTGATCGTGGTTGTGTGAAATAAAAGGTGTTGTCTCCTTCTAAGAGTAGAGAACCCAAAACATCAACATTGTACAACCAATACAACCCATGAATCCCATGCCTTGGAATCGCATTATCCCGCCCTATCAGTCCTGTTGTAAAGAGAGGACGAGGTTTATTTCGATCATTTACCCGAACCTACAAAAAAAGTTTACCATTAATAGATAATCAACGATTTTTATAGAAAAAAAACACATAATGAAACTTTGCGAACTTTATACGCGCTTGTGGAGGTTTAATTGTGTATATACCTGTAATTCTGCTATAGATGCACCAGCCAACGCTATTCGTAGTTTATAAGTAGCAGTCTGTTGGACGTTTTCTAGCTTAAACTTGATCTGCCATGTCGTTCCTTCATACGAGTTATCCTCTTTTTTTCTATAATGTGAAAATGAAATAAATAAACACTGGGGTGACTAGGAGATGGTGAACAAATGCTATTAATTATTTGGTCAAACTTTTCTATTGCATTTTAGCAACTAGTCTCCAAACCATAAAAATATTGTAAAACTCTTTTTATTATTCCTGATGGCAAATTAACTCTATTAGAGATGTCTTATTAAGGTGTTTATTCTAAATCAGATGGTTCGATCATACCAGTAGACCAATAGGTCATGCATGGGTATCGTTTTAAGAAATAGTTCAAGGATTATGAAATTAATTCTAATATGTTAGTGTATGATGCCAGTAGTTCATTTATCTCGTGTCTATTGTGTCTGTAATCGTTACTTTGCTCTTATGTTTTGATGAACATGTTAGTGTAGTCGTTTGGTTTTGGCGAACTTGTAATGTGGCGAAGTTAGGGACAACTTCGCCTAGGGTGTTAGGCGAAGTTGTCGTTGTATATAACCTAACTTCGGCCGTTCTCTAGACAGTCTTCTTGGCAGTTTTGTTTTGCAAGCTAACGTGATACTTGTTTGGTGTTTTTGGTTCTTTACATCCATATAACAAGTAGTCATTGTGTTTACGTGTTTTGTGTTGTTTACGTATTACTCGTGTAAACACTCATATCGTATACGTAGGGGATTCCGCACCCTCGTGTTACGAGATACTCCTGTGTAGATCCGGCTGGGAACCTACATAATAATTTGATGGTTTCAACTAGTTTTTATTAGCTACGCGTTAGAGACTTGTACCTAGGAACTTGAGCATAAAACCAGTCTTTGCTATAGTCACTCTCTCCAATTGTGTATATCAAGTCTCCTTGAGTGTACAACTCCCCATACCTTTCCCACAAACCATATTGCCTAAATCTGCTGAGAATGGCCAAGAAAAAAAAACAGTCTCAGAATAATGAAACATGAATAACTCCTCATTATGCATGATGCACATACAAATAAACCAAAAAAATACATAACTTGGAAGGATTATGCATAATAACATATTGTTGATATTGTTATTATATTTGAAAATAGTTCTAACTCGGAAAACATTATAACATGGATGTCTTGTACGCTATGTACGATACACCCATTATAACTATAGGGCACACGAACCCGTTGTCACTAGTAACAAGGGTTCGTGAAGACCCCATATTAGCAATATCTACCTTTTAAAGGTGCGCGCATGACTAATCTCATGAAAAATGAATCTAATTGAATCTAAAATATGTAAAACTAACTTTTGAGGTTGATCAAGAAAGAGTTTGTTCACGAATTGCAGATTAGGATCCGGGACATAAAATTCTGCAGCTGATCGATCAGGGATCCCTATCTCCCAAAGTGTAGGACCGCTTCTTGGTGGCTCGTACACGAGTGTACCAATATTAATATTACAACCTAGTATTTTACAAAGTTGAATAAGATTATACGAACAGAGGTCGTTACGATTGAGATGCAAGATTGAGTTCCTAAGATCGTACTAATTTGTAACACATAAATAGTTTTATACTTCTTTATCTAACCTGGAGTGATAGTTATAGAACTGTCATTTCGGTAGTCACCAAGAAATCCGTAGACCCACGCATACAAGTTATAGTTGCCGGTTCTAATATTGTTAATAGAAAAATCTCCATTCTCATCCGTCTTCGCCCAAAATTGATAAGCCTGCTTGTAAACATTCGTTGGATCACTATCGAAAATATTTGTAATCATTTACTTTGGCTTATGAGGTTACACCGATTTCACAAACTCATATATATGACCTCAAAAGTAAAACTATACATCCTTCAAATATCTAGTGGAAAAGGGAATTAAATAACTCAAAGAATCACCTTGCATTCTCTTTGCCATGATCCAACTTCTCCGGGTGGAGCTAAACCGACATATGCCCCATTCGCTGGCATATCGTTACTGTCTACAAATCTAAAATAAGCAGTTTTGAGATAACTTGATCTTTCGAAAATGAACTACATCGTTGATCTTGAGTAAAGCGTATGGTTACCTATCGCGAACTAGTAATTTTCCGTAAACCATGCCTCTTTGATTTGACTTAGGAAAATCCTCGGATGCTGGAAAACTATAAGGCCAGCTGCTGGTCTCAACCATCATCTGATTTGAAATCAAATATTGGATAAGTATACTTGATAGATGTGGATACATTAATGCTTGATAAGTATGTCTTGTACCTGTCTTTTTGCATCATCCCAAAGGGTAAGAGGGTCTTGTCCATCTATCACTGAATTCATATATATAAAAACTGGTCCAAATACCTTCTTCCATGCCTCACCTTGACCAAATTTTGGAACTAAATCATCCCCGGCATAGTGTGCGCCAACAAAAACCTAGTCGGTACGTTCATCATATACATGAAAGCTTAATACCAGACACGGTCGAACTTAATGCTTCAGTTATTAGTGTAGGCAATATATAGAAATCTAAATGTAATGCGAAAACAAGAGTTTTTGTATTATAATAATTTTTCTCTCGTGTATAGGTTTTACCTTAACAGGACATGCGTGTCGAACTTATTAACGCTTATGTATCGATCTAGATTGATGCTGACAACATGGCTAAAGTAACTTACCGCTAGACAGGTGGGTCCAACATGAGAACAAAGATTCTGTTTCAGAGGCCCACCTGTTCGAAACTCGTCACTTGGTGTGATTTGCCAGAACCCTATGGAAGGATCATTTGATATCCAACCATGCACCTTAAGATTTCTATTCTCGCATGTATACTGGTACTTGTCATCCACCTACACAAATTATACGAAAACAAAGCCTCAAGGACTGCATTTTTTATAAATAAAGATTGTTTAGTTGTTGTGGTATTACTATTTACTAGTCTAGTAACAATAACATCACCTCTCCTTTGAACTCAGGTTCAACTGGATTGACCAACAAAACAGCTTCGGGATATGCAAGCGGTTGGCCTCTATCTGATTGACGGTCATCTGGCAATGGCATGTGTCTTTTCCTATCATCGTCCACCGCCATATACCAAAAGCTATGCAAATGTTACAAAATAATCATCAATAATACATAACTCGTTACGCTTTTTCTAATGCACCATTTCTTCTACATTGAGGTTATATGTAAAACACAAGTCTGGTAAAAAGACTTTATATATATTATATAGATGAGACTGCTTACTTGTCTTTTCTGAGTTTGAATGCAACTCGTGTTTCACCGAGACTAAATGCTTGCCATTCTTGTGAACCCAAGTGCTCGTATATGGCGTACGTGTAGAAACCAGAGCAACCTCGAGGCAAAATGAACCTACAAATGAATAAATGAACTAAATATGTTAAACGAGAGTTTCGATTAGGGAAAAAAGTATGAAAACACCAACGAGGCAACGAAACCTTTTGTCTATGTTTAAAGGAACAAATTTTCCTTTTAGGGACGGATCCCATGGCCTAGAAAAGGAAACCTCAACAAGTTCCTCACTTTCCACAATAACCTTAAAACTTGTTGCTTTGATCCTATTAGGAAAAAAAACATTTTCAGTTTTGCATAGTTTTATTTCATTAATATAATCTCATTACAACTATATGCATGGGTAGAACTGTTTTACATGACATGATTATATGAATAACTATTATTAGAGAATGTTGAGAACATACACTTCGAAAACTCCTGCCCTGCCGGAGCCATCTAAAGCGCTCCAAACCACGTCCCAATACCTACATTTTTACAAGGTGAATCAACTAAAAATGAATAAATTGCAAAATGTAAATGTTCTGATTCATTTGCTAATATAACATGATAGTGTTTGTACAATAGTGACACTAACCCTCTGTCAGATTCATCGTTACGAACCTCAAGCACATTATCAAGTCCATTGTATTGTATGCCCGTCACGATACCCTCAGGGTTCGATAATGTTACTTGCAGTATACCATTATCGATCACAACCTGAAATTTTTTTTGTCAAAAAATTATTTGCATGTTACATATCTATGTTTTGAGAAAGAAGAATATGATATACAAAGCTTATAACTAATCAATTTCAGTTTAATATTTAAAAGATAAATCATGAAATACTAGCTAAGTACTTAACAATGATATAATTTTAGTTTTGGGAACTTGTTGAATTATCATATGAAAAGAACATGCTACACAACAGTTGCGAATAGTCTAGTAAGTAGTAGTGTTGATGTGCTCATAAGTATTAAGTAAGAAGAATATTTACATGGTGATCGTCGATTTGCAAACGAACACCTATAGGGGCCATCGATCCAAGTTCGTTGATCGTTGCCTAGATAGAAAACATATTGACAAGATCGATGTCATCTAATATATATGATTTAACGTAACATATGATAATATCCAAAAATACACCCAAATTATATTACCTTCTTTGATAAAAAAAAATGAAACTGAAAATAATAGCAATTGAGCACAAATAAAATAGATGTTTTTAGAGAGGTAGGTTTTTTCCTTAAATATGTTTAGCTAGCTAGCTAGTTGATTTCTTAACATGGAGGAAAAGAATAGGGTGCTTTTTATGTGGAGAATAGTAATTAGGTTGTAGTGTCTTTACTCTTAGAACAATTGAGTTTGATAAACTTTAAAGCCACCACAAATATTATTTGGTGCATAATTTACAAGTTTTTTAGTCTTGGGTTTTCGTTAATCGTTATATATTATTATATATAAAATGTGGAAGAAAGAAACATGGATTCCAGGATAATGGATATTGACTTGATTTGGACGCCAAGATATATATAGTGGCTTATTGGCTTAACCATCAATTTAAATCCTTAACGTATTTATGATATTTTGAATTTGTTTTGTCAACCAGACAACCATATGGTCATGTTAGCGAAATCACAAAATATGAATACAGAACATTTTCAAGGAAAATGATGAAAACATGATAATTAAATTAGGATACTTTTATAAATGAACAACTAAGAAATTAATTACGACAATCAAATGGTATTAATGTAACAGCCAATAAATTTTGCTTATTTCCTTTATCACCATAAGTCAAGAAATATATCCCGACTCGAACTTAAAAAGAAACGAAAGTTATGTCCTTTTCTTCACTCTTCTTCCGCATTGCTGTTGATCCTTATTTGATCGCCTGTTGTTCGAGTTATCAGCCCCTTGTTCGTAAACATTCAATTGGATTAGAGAGGTTTAGTTGATGTCTTGTTTAATTTCACCATCATGTCAACTCGTTTTACATTTTCATCTAGTATAACTTTTGGTGAATCTTGATACTTTCTACTATGAGCACGTGATTGAAGTCATTGACTTCTTAGTTATTGGTGGTTTTATTCCGATAATCAAGATAGTTATATGTTTTCCTGCCTAAGTGAGTAGTGTTGTGAATGAACCAAAGGTCCGGCGAACTGTTCATGAAATAGTTGGTTGGAAGTTCGTTTATGTTCGTCCGTTTAATAAACAAACGAACATGAACAATAAATTTCATTTGGTAAGCTTAACAAACGAACATGGTATATATGTTGTGTTCATTCAGTTGTGTTCGTAAACATTCAGTAATGTGTTCGTTTAGGTTTTCTCACAAAAGTTCATTTATGGTCGTTTATGTCTGTCCAATTATGTTCGTTTGCATATATATGTTCGTTTATTTGAATTTTACTTTTACTATTTTATTTATTTACTTGTTTATTTATCACTAACTATTTTGATATAATTATGTTTATGATTACTATGTTGAGCTTTTTTAAAATATTTTATGTAGTGTACCTTCGAATGTTTGGGTGATTTGTGTTGATTTAATGATAATAATTATTAAAGTAATATATATTCATTTGTGTCCGTTTATGTTTATTTGTGTCCGTTAATGTCCTTTTGGTGTCCAGTTTCGTTCGTGTGTCTGTTAGTGTCTTAAAGTCCGTTTACAATATTAATGAACAGACACAGACAAACACGAACAAACTTAATTCCTCAAAGAACGAACAAAGACACAAAGTTTCATTCAGTAAAGTGTTACGGTAACTTACACTATTTGATCTTTTCCAAAAGAAACTAAACAATATGTAAATCTAGAGCTATACAGTACTATAATATAGAAAAAATAATTTCGGATAAAGACTTCATGTTTGGGTTCATGGCAAAAATTCAAATTAATGTCAAGTTCTCAACCCACAAACACAACCAGTTTTAACACCCTAGACCAAACCCAAGAATGCATCATACCACGCTATTCGCAAACGATCTCAATAGCAAAATCAAATAAGATATTATCCACCCAGAAATAATTATTTTTATCTTTTTATTATAAATCACAAAATAACTTAAAAGGGTACGATAAGTACAGCAAAAGACCTAAACGACTTCAATGCAGAAACACTTTTTTATAGCTCATTGTTTTGTGCTTTTTTGGGTAAAAGTAAAGACCCTAAAACAACTGCAATACCAGTTATTGCTATGGTGAATACAAGTCGCCTTGTTTTAAAGTCTTGTGGCGGAGGCCTTCTTCTACCATCACCATCTCTTTCAGCCCTTCACAAAAATTAATAAAACATTCAAGATCATAAACTTAAACCTTAAAAACCTCAAAAAGGATAAAGTTTTTTAACCTGGAAGTTTCTGCAGTATTACGTTGGTCCGAGACACCATTACATGTGGCTTCGTGAGCGATTATCTCGCGTAGTCTGATGTATCTGTTGCAAATGTGGCAGAGTTCGGTTCGGTTTCCACATATGTCCTGAAAGTTGAGAGATATAGCTTATTAGGATATTATATTTAATTTAACAACTGGTTTTGTCCATTAAAGAAGTCGTGGTGAATGGTGATTACTTGATGTTCATGTAAGTCGACCGCATGCAAAGGAAAATCACAGTAATCACAGGTCACGATACGTTGCGGGCATTTTTCACGTTGGTGTGCAGTTAGGATCTCAGGTTCCATTGTCTCATTGCACAGTGAACAAGGTACCTGTCAACAATTGTTCAACCATATGTTACAGTCAAGAATATATTATTTGCTTTCTTAATTCATGAATAAAATAATTAAGTAGAGAATATACCGGAGCATGGGTGGTCAAGTAATGTTCTTCAGCGTGCTTTTTGGGAACCATCTCGTTACAGATTTTACATTTTTCTAGATTGCGGGAGCAGTGAAAATAATGCAGATCGATATTTGAGGAGAGAATGGCTTTCCCACTGCACATGTAACATTGTGGTTGCTTAACATTTTACTAAATACATCAAGACAGCATAAAAACACTTTATGTGGTGAAATACAGAAATAGTAACTTTAAAATAGGAACTAATACATTAAACTTATGCCATGGCTAATGGTAAAAATAGTAATGCTAAAACTTCATGAATCATGAATAAATAGAGGATAAACTGTTTGTATAAATACATGCGTTCACTAAAACGGTTCCTAAATATTTAATAGCCTCATTTGAACCAACCACCATATATGGATTATGCATATCTGTGAGTGTGTGTAATTGAAAAAACAAGAAAACGTATTGAGAAAAAAGACAACCAAGGTCGAAACATTAATGAAAGGCAATCATCTTATGCTATCTAGTTTCAAGTTTCAACTATGTATCAGCATGATGACTAAGCAAAACAAAGTCTTATTTCAAACTTACAAGATATTTACCTAGAACAATAAAGTCAAATGTTAAAACAAGTTGGTTATGGAGCACTGAGCTTAAGGTTAATATGCACTGGAAGTCTAGATTCTACTAACTGGCATACTTCAGTTTTTTCTTTCATTTAATGTAACTAACTTCCTAGTATCTGCAACAAAAAATAAGGTGACCCTGGCACTAGTTTTTGTGTTTATGTTTATGCTTAGTCAGGTTAAACTTTATAGACAAACCCTTTCTATAAAATAAAGAAAAAAAGGTAATGTGATTTATTCTTAAAAAATTTTAAACTTAACAGATTTCGTAGACTCTGGTGTAAAGCACATTGGTATGATTAGGCAATTGGCAATAGCATAGAACTTGGTAACATTCAAAATCCATTGACTTAAAAGTTGGAAGTAGAAGGTCAAATTTTTTAGACAGACGCTGTTTGATAGCCTCTTAGCAGTCATTAAGAGGCTACCTCTTAATGATTCATAGCCTCTTAATGGTTAAGAAGTAGCCTTAAGTTTAAATGGTTAAGAGGTAGGAGGTAACCATTAAGAGGTAGCCTCTTAACCATTCAGACCTAAGGTTACCTCTTAACCGTTAAAAGGCTATGAACCATTAAGAGGTAGCCTCTCAATCACTGTTAAGAGGCTACCAAACAGCCTTTGTACAATCCCCCCTATGAGAATAACAGATTTAACTGGTGCTTGCTTATGTTTAAGAACTAAATGCAGTGACCTGTTAATGCTACCAATTACGATCTTTGCACATTCCTTATTTGGATTTTCCAAAACAATATAGAGTTTGATATTCTTGTGTTCCTTCAAGGTTAACTTTTGTTGCTCTATGGCTACAAACTGCTTCAAAAGGACCAACAAAGATCAGCTCTTTGTTCCTCGCGTTTACTTAAGCAACTTTGGTGTTTTAGTGTGAAATCTCGGTGTTTGAATTTGTAGAAACTACTAATGTTTGATGATGAGCATAAATCTAACGATGTGCAGCTTATAAGATTGACATCAGTGTCGTGATAATAAACTGACTCAAAATAGTGGAAAACTAATTGCAACACCTTTATTAATGTATCACCTCTGAAGCACCGAAACGGCAGGTAAGGGTGAGTCCCCGTCCCGGGGACGGCATGGGGACGGAAACACGGGGGAGACGCCAAGAAACGTTTCGGCGGCCGCTTCGGCAAATCGGGGACGTTCTAAGCAAGGTCTCGGAGACGTTTCATCCAGATTTAGGGTTTATTATTTATTTTTTCAAATTTCAAAATAGTTATATTGTAATATAACCCAAACGTGGGCTATTGGGATGACGGCAGGAAGATGAAACGAACATATATGATATTAAATTATTAATATATTATTTCATGTTAATAAACAATATCAACCTATTCGGCTATTCTGTTTATTATCAATCTTCAATCTTCATCAATTTTCAATTAATATCAACCTATTGGGTTTTTGGAGGTTGCCGATCTCTCGCTAGATGAACCGGAGTTTGAAAACGATTTGATTATTGATAAATGATAATTAATATAAACTTATGGTTGATATAGTTTTTTTTAGAGTCTGAACTTTATATAAATATAAATCTATTTTGGACTTTGTTTAATATATTTGTATTTTTTTATATTTTTTTTGCCGTACCCTTCCCGTACCCGTATCTTGGATTTTTTATTTTTGCCGTTTCCCGTACCCGTAACATCCCCGTATCTTGGTCCCGTTCCCGTTCCCGTGCTATATAGTGTATCACTAGAGTACATGATGAATTCGCGTCTCATATATTGTTTTTATTTGCATGAAAGAGAGTCTGGACCAAGCATAGTGGCAGCATCACATCATCCAGACTTAGTCAAATCACTTAACAGTATATCTATGTCATCAAGCATTTACACTAGTTAAAGTACATTAACAACTATGAAAGTTTAGAGCACATGTGTTGTTATCTAAAACTAAATAACAGAGTAATCTCAAGAAACCAATCACTAAACATGTAATTGCTGAACATCAAAAGAGAGTGTCATTGAACCCTAACTCCGAAATAACGTTAAATTGAAAAAGAATCAAGTTCATAGTGTAACCTAACCTTTCTGTTTGCACTACAGAAGCTTTTAAAGATTAAAAAACAGTGGAGCATAAAGCAAATGCCTCACAGAAAACATAAATCTTAAATTAAAATAATAAATACATCCACATAAACACATTAACAAGCTCCATAAACGCAAGGTAATCAATCAATAGAATAGAACAAAAGACTGTAATGTATTGTATTGTATAATTAATAATTACCAGTGACTGCAAATGAAGGTGGAGCGATCAGGAGCTACGTCCATCGTCTCAGCTAATTTAGGTATCTGTAATCAACGAATTGAATTGTATAAATTAGGGTTAGACGATGAAGAAGATCGAATGAATGAATTTTTAAATATTTATTTACATGATTGTGAAGAGGATCAACAACTGATGATGAATGATTGCAAGCCCTAACACCAACACAACGCAAATCGACTTTTTGGTGCTTTTTAGTATTTAATATTTATATTTATATTTGTTTTTTTTTCTTTTGAATAATTTGTATAAATACTCATATGGAATTACATTTTTAGTCCAATAAAGTATGACTTATCAAAAACTAGTTGCCGGGTATGTTGGTAAACCCCGGACGATGACAAACCCAAACGTTGTCGGTCCGGGCGTTGAGGTGGTAAGTCAATACAAATTCGGTTGGTTTCGGTTAAGTGCGTTATGATACCAGAACTGTAAACCAAAAATAAAACAAAAACATATAAAATTTGAGGTGGATCAATTGAGTGTCGCAGTCAGTAACACTCGGGCATTGGGAAGATCCGAGCATTGCCGATCCCGGAAGTTGAGGCGGTGAGTCTACGCAAATTCGGATGATTCCATCACATTGGTTACGGTACTGAAATTAAGACAGCATGCAGTGAGTCTACGCGAATTCGTTTAATTTCCGTTATATTTGTCACGGTACAGGAATTAAAACAAGAGGCAAAAAAAATTAAGGACCAATACATTGCCGGCAAGTACTCAATCAACACTTAATGACGCCAAATTTTATAATTGTTATATATTATATAATAATAATTCATTCAAAGCATGAATCCTTGTCATAAATGATTGATTGTCTAGACTATTTATGCATCTATGGCAATTTTGAATTTTGTTATGTATTTCTATGAAAAAAATTTGTTTTGTGTTCCTTTTCATAGAAAGAAAGTTAAAGTGGTAACCTTTTTTGTTAGTAATTTCTGGATTCAAGTTACTCATCGGTAAACTTGAGAGACCAATATTGACAAGTAAATTACAGTTGGTTATATTTCCTTATTGTATTGTAATTAAAATTAGTAATGTCTTTGCTAACAAGTTAAGGGTTAGTGTGAGTTATGGGTCCCGACTCCATAATAAAGTGGTAAAGGAATAGACGAAAAGTAATATAATAAATTATTCATATAGAACCAGTTAGAATCAATGGATTCATGGTAAAAATCTCTTTGGTGTGTATTTTAGTAGATTTTCTTTTGCTGCTATAGGGATCAAATGATCCAAGTTAGAATTTTATCAAGAGAGAAACCAAGTTATGGTTTAAGAGATTCCATGTATTTTGAGCTATATTTCTTTCTTTTTTTTATTGATATTAAGAGTTATTAAATACTCATTTTGTGTATGTTTTTGGTTTAATGAGTATCAATCAATTTGTTCTTGATTCTTTATTTTCGTCGACTTGTATCTAAGATAGGCCTTCGTGAGAGAACAAAGTAAAAAGGGTTTGTTAGATAATCAGATACGCCTTTTATGTTAACCCCGTGTAGCTTGAAACCAAACAAGTCGGCAAGGCTCAGCTCGAAATAACCCCCACCGAGCTGAAAATCGAGTTCATACTCAACTCATTCACAACTTGTGGCTCAATTTTGCTCATTTTGAATTCAAATCAATACAAAAGAACCACAATCTAAACAAAAAATACAAAAGGGGAGCCATTACTCATTACAGGGGAGAATAGAAAGATTAGGTCTTCTTCAATCTTAATGCTATCATACTTTGGTCTAAACAAAAAGATCATGATTCATTTCATTACTATGCTTCCACACCACACCAAACACATATAACCTCTGCATTCAAGTTTACTTGCCTACATTTTTCAGTCAAAAACTTAATTTTGACTTCATTTTGGGTGGTCAAAGGTCTTCTATACCATCTAACGCTGCTTGCTCTTACTTTTGGTTATCTTGGATTTTCCTTGGTGTTCGGTAGGCGGCTTCCAGATAATATCCTCAAGATTGCTGCAGAAGTTCTTGTAAAACTGCAATAATAAAAACGGTGTGTGATCTCAGCTGCAAAACTTTAAACATGAGTAGGCTAAACGGGCCAAAATGGGTCACGTTTAAAATAGCTAAAACAGGCTAAAGATCACATTTTTCAAAGTAAAAGAAAACAGCACACCTTAAGGTATTCACCACTTTCTCCTGCTGCTTTCTCAATGTCAACCATGACAAAACTAGGGGTCACTTGAAAAACCTGATTTAAATTGATACTTGACTGATTATTCAAAATATTACAGCTAAAATACAAAAGAGGATTAAAATTTCAAGAATTATAAACTCACTTCCAAGATAACTGAGAAATGGGATGTCTTGCTGGCAGAAAGCCCTTCAACCCTCATCTGAAAGTTAGCAATTATGGCATGTAATGAGTATAGTAATTACTATTTTACGCATTGTATTCGTTACATAATTGTTGATATTGTATACGGTTAACACAAGTTAAGTGATGTAACCTTGTAATTCCGAATGTGGGTCTTGAAACCCATTGACTGAGAAACAACTTCCATGCTCGATAAAACAATATTTGCAGGTTTTTGAGACACGAAACGAGTTATGTGTTTCACAGAGTCCTGTCAAACAAGCATATTTTTACATGCAGTTATGAGAATGAAAATATATTACTAATGTAATCTTTGTATAAAGTATAAACTTCATTTTTACATGAAATCACTCTGTTTATCCCAAATAAAAATAAACAAACTTTACAGGGCTAAGAAGTCAAACCTGAGCACGGTCAAACATGGAAGCCAGGTTCAAGCCTTGAGACAGAATTATCATATCAAATGCATTAAGAGACAAAGGACCCGTGCCTTCATCTGTGTTTTGCTCATCAGGCCATTCTTCCTATGATGCAACACATAAGTATAAAAACTGCAATTTAGCATTTGACCCTTTTTTACCAATTTATGAAATCAAAAAAGTATTTGCCCACCTCTGAGTCATCAAAAACAGCATTTACATCATCTAGATTTACATCTTCATATTCAAGAAGTCTAGCAGGGACATAATTCTTTTTGAACCATTCATCATTCTTAATTTCTTCAATACAAATACGCTGCAGATACACACAGATACAGCAAATATTATACGAGAACCGTAACATAACATAAACCATATCAATTACTCACTGTTTCAGGATTTGGATCTAAAATTCGATGAATTAATGATTTTGCTCCTACTGGAAACCACGATGGGCATGAAAAGTCAGCTTTATTGATCTGCATAAAGCAATAACAAAAAAATTGCACTTTGGTAAAAGTAACACAAAGTAACTTATGCAGAACAGATAGTTATAACTTATAACAAGCAAGAATAACAGTAAAAATAAACTCATCTAGAATTTTAACTTGCCTTATCATACAATGTGGTGAGATCCATTTCATCAAACGGGAGGTATCCTGCCATCAGTACATATAGGATGACCCCACATGACCAAACATCAGCCAAAGCACCATTGTAACCTTTGTGGCTAAGTACCTAAGCATTAATGAACATAACGCTACCAAAAGTTAAACTAATAACCATAATAATAAGGAAGATAACGAAGATGAGCGATTTTGCTAAAAATAAGGATAAGTTGCACCTGTAATTACCTCGGGTGCAACATAGTTAGGAGTCCCACAAGTTGTTCTAAGTATGCTGACACCCTGCATATATACACAAATCAAACAATATTATCTACTAACCATACAAAAAATGTAAATGATATTGAGATCTTACTTCTCCAGGCGATGCACTGAGTCCAAAATCTGAAATTTTCAAATTTCCTTGAGAATCCAACAGAAGATTCTCAGGCTGCAAAAGGGAAGAAAACAGTTATTATGAAAAACTCATTGAAGATGGAAAAGCAAAGTAAAACCGAGCACTACAAACACCTTCAAATCTCTATGACACACTCCTTTACTATGGCAATACTCTACACCATCAATAAGCTGCTGAAAGTATCTTCTAGATTCTGCTTCACTGAGTCGTCCATGGTGGACCTGATGTAAAACACACGACATTTATGAGCTTATGAATATCAAAACACATCTAATTCACCATGCTTGAAGACTTACAATCTTATCAAATAGCTCACCACCTGTGATAAATTCCAATGTTATGTAGATTTTTGTGCGGCTAGCTAGTACCTAAACCAAATATCAACAGTTAATTGTCATAATGGTTCCATTAAAACTGTTAATCTGACAGTTAGGGCTGTAAACGAACCAAACTTTCTGCAAACTGTTCAACGAGAAGTTCGTTTATGTTCATTTGTTAGTAAATGAACGAACATGAACAAGGAATTCATTAGATTAACTAATTGAACGAACACGAACATAGGCCATATTTGCTCAATTGTGTCCATGAACGTTTGATAATGTGTTTGTTTATGTTTATTCACTAGAGGTTTTTAATATTCTTTTAATGGCATTTCTAATCTTATCATACAGATTTAAGCAAAAGTAATGACTATAATTAGCATACACACTCTAGATGACGAAACCATACCTCATGCAGACGCACAACATTCGGATGTCTAACGAGCTTCATTATCGATATCTCTCTCTTGATCTGCAAACAATCATAACAAGAAAACCCTAATTTTAAGCCAACAGAAACTAATCGAATCTAACCGATAGCATATTAATCGAATTTAACCTAATTATGAAATAAAAAAAAAACTAACCTGATCAACCATCTTATGCTTGATAATAGTAGCTCGATCGAGAAGCTTCAAGGCCACACTCTCACCAGTCTCCGTGTTCTGAGCAAATTTGACCTTCGCAAACGTACCTTCACCGATGGTTCTTCCGACCTCATACTTTCCCACTTTCCGAACCACCATCTTTCTTTATGTTTATTATTATTCAAATTCAAATTCAAGCGAGCATTTGATTTAAAGTGAAGAAGTAGAATTAGATGAATGGATGAGAAGTGGATGTGGTATTAATAATAATGTTGGGTATCCGATTGGTATTATTAAAAGGGGGAAGTTTCTGGGTCAAAAGTGTTTGGCAAATTTAGAAATCATAATAATAATAAAGGATAAAGAGCGGGTTTGACCGAGTAAAGATAAGATGCGAAGAGGTAGGTCCCAGCAGAGCCCAGTTGGACCCGTAAGACTCACCTTGAAGAGGGACGTCTGCGCAAAGACCAACTAGTTCCGCAGGACCCACCATGCTCAGAGAGATGAAGACCTTACGCGCATACGCCAGCTGTTCCCGCAGGAAAAGCCTCCCAATGGTGAAGTAGCCCGCCTGTTCCCGCAGCTGCGGATACAAGCCATCAGGGAAGGCTACCCGCACTAATAGCAAGGCTACACGCACAAGGCACTAACTCTCAATAATTCAGTAATGTCACCTGAAGAAGGAATGAGCAAGGCGGGAATACTCCCGCCCAAATGAGCCAGTCCGTACGCTTCTGAAGGATCTTTTGTACTATACCTGCCAAGGTATGGACAAAATAGACAAGATCTGACCAAAGCAGCCCATGAACCAATCACAGGGTGACAGCTCACTGACAACAGTACGACGAGGAGCACGCTCTAGTACTTAACGTCACTATCAGCCGCTGCCTACTCGCCAACCCTCATCGTGGCACGTACATAGCCTGCAGTTGGTGGAAAAGGAATAGTACACAGCCGGCCATGTCACTATCAGCCGCTGCCTACCCACCAACCACCAGCATGGCACGTGCGTAGCCTACAGTTGGTAGAAAAGGAATATTATACAGCTGGCTGTACCTGCTTGGAAACCTACCTTCGGCTATAAATACTCCAACACCTTGGAACGGTATCATTATCTTATCTTATCATATACCATCACATATCTTATCTGCTCTAGTTATTTCTCTTAATATACACTTATATTCAGAGCAATCTAGTCTGATTCTCACGCCGGAGGGTGGTCACAAGGAGGTACCCCCCTTCTCAGTGACGAGCTCACGGTGTCTGTTTTGCAGGTCATCAGAAGAATAACCATCTTTGCCGGCCCTAACCCTCGTGGGAAACATCTATTTAACCCCAATATTATCCGTAATCTGTCGGGGTCGATTAGTGTTTCTTCATTGGCGCCATCCGTGCATAAAAGCTAGAACTAATTCTTTTTCAGTTTTTTCAAAACCTCTGGAAAGATGGTTAAGGTTACTCCGGTGCCAAGGCCAACGAGTGACCAAGAAACTCCGGTAACCACAACCCCAGCTACTGGGGGGAACACCGGCGAGTACACAATTTTTACGAACACTACCCCGGTTACCCAAGCCGGGGCAAGTGCAGTAAATAATCATCCCCTGGGATTCACCGATACCCAGTTTGAGAGACAACAGACGAGGCTCCCCCGCCAAACACTTGATCAAGTTAAAGCGTGGGCGGAAGCACGTCAGAAGGAATTCCAAGCTGAGTTGGATGAACGTTTACGTTCACTCCAACAGGCTAACGAATTCGGAAGCACTCGACAACAGCTCAACATGAGTAATGAGTGCGAGTATGATAAAGATTGGGAAGAATCTGACAGTCACGCAAACCCGCGCCATAGGGCGAAAGGAAAGCGTAAACAAGCAGATTTCCACAGAAGAAATTTTGGAGAAACCTTTAAACCAAAAAACGCGGATGGAAACCCACGTGACTTCTCTCAAACCTTCAGACCAATTGTTGCAAATGCGGGAACGTCCAAATTTGCAAGGGACATTGCGGAAGCAATTGCCCCGAAAAGTGCCAAACAAATGTCCAACATAGGCACATATGATGGTATATCTGACCCAGACGATCATTTGAACAGATTCATAGCGGGGGCAACCGTCAGCAATTGGACGGAACCCACGTGGTGTTACATGTTCCAAATGACGCTTGTTGGGGCAGCCAGAGCGTGGTTCGACCGTCTACCGGTCCACCACATCTACGATTGGGCAGACTTTCAGCAAAAGTTCAGCCAACACTTCAGTCAACAAAGAAAGTATACCGAAGAGCAATGGACGATCCTCAACTGCATCCGAGAGGAAGATGAGTCTTTACTAGACTTCATCACGCGCTTCAATTCAAAGAAGCTAAGTCTGGGCACTATTAGCGAAGATCTTGTCCGCGCTGCTTTCATCCAGGGCGCGGAAAACCCAGAGCTCATCCGCACCTTAACGGGTAAAGATGGCATGCCATCCACGTGGGATGCCATCATGACAGCAGCTAAACGCTTCGCTGAAACGGAAAAGCAACTGGGTAAAGATCTTCCTCAGAGTACAAACCTCTACACTCAAAAAACAAGAGAAAACAACGTCATTACCGCCCGACAAAACAAAAGGAGGAAGCTTGGTATTTGGCAGTTAAGGGTAAACTTTGGCACCTCATCCGGCTCGCACCCTCGGTTAGGCGGAAAGGATAACATGCAGTCGTCGAACCGGAACTCCAGATGGACGCCACTCACCAAAAGCGTCACCGAGATATTTGCCACCGAGAGGCTCCCATGGCCAGAGGCTCCAATAATCCGACAGCGTCCAAACGCTGATCAAAGCAAATCCTGTGACTTCCACAGGACAAAAGGCCACACCACGGAGGAATGCGTAGCCTTGAAGGACGTCGTCGAAGCATTCGTCAAAAATGGGAAACTCACTCACCTCGTGGCGTAATGGACGCTAAGCAGGCTAATGCGTGTAGAACCCCAGTTGGGGAAAACACGGATGAAACTGCAGCTTCAATGTTGGAGACTACATACTGCGTAAACAACGAGATTCCGAACCAGGTGCATATCGGCTCGAAAGGCTCGATGACACCCCCATCCCAAGAACATGGAAGGGAGCTCAATTACACAGGCTGCATGTAGATCAATTCCAAACTTGTAAAGAAAAGGCCTAGAGCCACTTCTAATGGAAATGATTCTCCTTATCACATTGACGCTGATGGTCTTACATTTATACTTATGATCTGACCACACTGATATGCCGGTATTCACCGCATAAATAAGTGGGAAAGTAAGTCGTTGCGTGTGGAAGGCGGCAAAACCCGCATAAACACAAAAAACGACAAAAATTTCTAAGGAAAAGATGAGGAAAACCTTCACGCAGGTCAGTTATAGATGAAGTTTGGTCATCCCACTAAATGAAAGTGACGGTCCTACCCGCACAATCATGATAGAGGAAACTGAACATTAACCTATTGACAACCGCGCGTCGAAAGGTTAACTTATTTAGAACACTGATATGCCGGTATTCACCGCATAAATAAGTGGGGAAGCAAGTCGTTGCGTGTGGAAGGCGGCAAAACCCGCATAAACACAAAAAACGGCAAAAACTTCTAAGGAAAAGATGAGGAAAACCTTCACGCAGGTCAGTTATAGGTGAAGTTTGGTCATCCTACTAAATGAAAGTGACGGTCCTACCCGCACAACCATGATAGAGGAAACTGAACATTAACCTATTGACAACCGCGCGTCGAAAGGTTAACTTATTCAAAACACTTAGAAAATTTCTAAGGAAAAGATGAGGAAAACCTTCACGCAGGTCAGATATAGGTAAAGTTTAGCCATCCTGCTAAGTGAAAGTGACGGTCTTACCCGCACAACCACGAAAGAGGAAGCAAAACTTTAACCTATTATTTGCCACGTTGAAAGGTTAACTCATCCAAACTACTCAAGAAATTGCTAAGTTAAACTAAAATATGCGTTAAACAAAGATTCAAAATAAGAGGGAATACACCCCCTTACCTTGGTAACCAAGAAACCGTAAGACGAGTGCGGGTACAGTGTCAGGGCGAAACCCTTCACATACCTAGCACCTGCAGGGAATTGAAGCCAAGAATACCTTGGTAACCAAGAAACCGTAAGACGAGTGCGGGTACAGTGTCAAGGCGAAACCCTTCACATACTTAGCACCTGCAGGGAATTGAAGCCAAGAATACCTTGGAAGTCAAGTAACTATAAGACGAGTGCGGGTACAGTGTCAAGGCAAAACCCTTCACATACTTAGCACTTGCAGGGAATTAAAACCAAGAAGGATCTTCTGGGCCATGCTTGTGGAAAGGGAAATAACATCCCCGCATAGCGGGAACGTTGAGAACTAGATTGTTTGAAGCTCCAAGATGGAATTGGTTGTTTAACATAATTGATCACTATGTCTAAAACTACCAAAACCTCGTGGAGAATCTACACCAGTGAAACTCAACGCTCCTGACTTGCGAGGAGGTTACACACCTACCCGCATCATACCCAAAGATCAAGCAGAAAAGTCGGGAATTTCTGCACGTGACATTAGGGAAACCGCGGGAAGAATCCCCACGGACAACCTTAAAACTAAAAACCCTTTTCAAAACCCCTTGCTTAAGTCCAAAAGTTCACCTCACTTATTAACAATTCATGAAAAGAACATTGGACTGGGGGGACTTGAAGAGGTAGGTCCCAGCAGAGCCCAGTTGGACCCGCAAGACTCACCTTGAAGAGGGACGTCTGTGCAAAGACCAACTAGTTCCGCAGGACCCACCATGCTCAGAGAGATGAAGACCTTACGCGCATACGCCAGCTGTTCCCGCAGGAAAAGCCTCCCAATGGTGAAGTAGCCCGCCTGTTCCCGCAGCTACGGATACAAGCCATCAGGGAAGGCTACCCGCACTAATAGCAAGGCTACACGCACAAGGCACTAACTCTCAATAATTCAGTAATGTCACCTGAAGAAGGAATGAGCAAGGCGGGAATACTCCCGCCCAAATGAGCCAGTCCGTACGCTTCTGGAGGATCTTTTGTACTATATCTGCCAAGGTATGGACAAAATAGACAAGATCTGACCAAAGCAGCCCATGAACCAATCACAGGGTGACAGCTCACTGACAACAGTACGACGAGTAGCACGCTCTAGTACTTAACGTCACTATCAGCCGCTGCCTACTCACCAACCCTCATCGTGGCACGTACATAGCCTGCAGTTGGAGGAAAAGGAATAGTACACAGCCGGCCATGTCACTATCAGCCGCTGCCTACCCACCAACCACCAGCATGGCACGTGCGTAGCCCACAGTTGGTAGAAAAGGAATATTATACAGCTGGCTGTACCTGCTTGGAAACCTACCTTCGGCTATAAATACTCCAACACCTTGGAACGGTATCATTATCTTATCTTATCATATACCATCACATATCTTATCTGCTCTAGTTATTTCTCTTAATATACACTTATATTCAGAGCAATCTAGTCTGATTCTTACGCCGGAGGGTGGTCACAAGGAGGTACCCCCCTTCTCAGTGACGAGCTCACGGTGTCTGTTTTGCAGGTCATCAGAAGAATAACCATCTTTGCCGGACCTAACCCTCGTGGGAAACATCTATTTAACCCCAAGATTATCCGTAATCTGTCGGGGTCGATTAGTGTTTCTTCAAGATGTATGATGGTGCGGCGGATTATTATTATGGTGGTGCTGGTGGTTGTTGTCTCCGGCGATGGTGGAATGGAAACGAGATGTCGGCTTGGATGTTGATTCATTAATTCATGTCTTAAATGCTATTTTTTTTATAACAGCAAATGCTCAAGTGTTAACCATTGTGGTTGTAGTGGAGACTTTTTATTTATTTATTATTTATTACTTATTGTATATTAATTATTTACAGTTGAGTTATAATAAAAAGATTAGTTTTCTTAGGAAGGATAAGAAATAATCTTGTCCATTCATTTGAGAATTGAATGATTGAGATTATATTAGAAAGATTATCAAGTGTAAAACAAGGGTAAGGGCATAATAGGGATCACACATTTGTTGACTTTCTCTCTCCTCATACAAGGCACATGTCAAATTCCCCCATCATTTTAAAACGTCCATAACTTTTTTATACGACATTTTTTTTTCAAAACAATTTCACCATAAAAACGAGTGTTTTTGTATCTTTTATATGAGGACCATATTGCTTTATAAAAAAATTCGTGGGTTTTTACAATGTGTGTTTTATCATAATTGTGTTTTACAAAATTGTTATACAATTGTGTTTTATTTTTTCATAGTGTTTTTTGCATTGTGTTATTTAATTGTGTTTTCATTGTGTTTTTGTCATTGTGTTTTTATTTTCATAGTGTTTTTTCCATTGTGTTTTTCATAATGTTTTATTTTACGGCGAAATTTTCAAAGACTTTTCCGGCAAGGTGGTGGCGGTGGGTGGCGGTGGACGGTGGTAGTTGTAGGAGATGAGTGAAAATTTAAGTGGGTTTTAATTAAGTGGGTTTTAATTAAATGGTTTTTGAAATTAAATTAAGTGGGTTTTAGACTAAAATACCCTCTTTCCTAGCCTTCTTAGGAAAACCAAACTTCTTATTTGATCATTTCTCTAATTATTTATTTAATTATTTATTTAATTGTGTTTTCATTGTGTTTTTGTCATTGTGTTTTTATTTTCATAGTGTTTTTTCCATTGTGTTTTTCATAATGTTTTATTTTACGGCGAAATTTCCAAACACTTTTCCGGCAAGGTGGTGGCGGTGGGTGGCGGTGGACGGTGGTAGTTGTAGGAGATGAGTGAAAATTTAAGTGGGTTTTAATTAAGTGGGTTTTAATTAAATGGGTTTTTAAAATTAAATTAAGTGGGTTTTAGACTAAATTACCCTCCTTCCTAGCCTTCTTAGGAAAACCAAACTTCTTATTTGATCATTTCTCTAATTATTTATTTAATTATTTATTTTTATTTTTTTTATTATTTATAACTTATGATAAGTAGATGACCTCGTTGTGATGACGACTAACCATTTACTATCTAAGTTTGACATGTAAAATATTTAAAAGTCGCATTCACCGGAAAATGTAAATTATGTTTTTAAATGTTTTGGAATTGTGAATTGTGGCTCTATCAACGTATTTAAAGGTTGTTTCAGTGATTAATTAAAAGTGTATTATTGCATAAGTGTTTGTATTTCTAGAATGGTATTGGTCGAGAGTTAGGATGGATTCCCTAATGAGTTAACATGACGATAGGTTGCCGAAATAGTGGCTGACCCAAGATTTTTTGCTAACGGGGTCCCATTTTTTCGATGTTTGTATTTTTTGTGTTGGTCGTTGTTTCGTTCAGGTCGAGACAAGAAACGTAATAAAAGAAAGTATCATAATAAAACATACAAAATACGATGTCAATCTCCCAATAATTTTAAAGACTCTACAAATGTCTTTTGTATATTGAACTTTCAGACTGATTATGACAACAGAAGCTATCACACCATTCGAAAAAGCTTTAGCATTAATAATTGATGTGCTTAATTGGATTCTATACTCGTTCTTTTGAAAGACAAACCCCTATAGATTGTTTTGGTCTAAACAAGTTTGTATGTTCAGCCTTACATCTTTTTTAACCAACTGAATGAACTTCATTATCATATGATAATGGCACAAGCGTTTACAATCAATTATGTGATATCGCTATACAAATAAGGTGTCGCCCTAACTAAATGCCATGACTCATGGATATGGTCTTTTAGTTGACTTTCCCATCTTGAGTTGCATGCTTCTTAGTGGTTTCTTGCCAAACTCTTTCTATACAGACATATACTTCAGGTTTTTTTAATTAGTTTTAGTCTCTCTTCTGTATTCGCTCATCATTATCTCCTTAGAATTTTGTGCCGATGAGTCTTCAATCTCCCATAGTGCTTTGCCTTGCAATTGAACTTTGATGAATGTTGTCTGGATAGTGAAGTTTAATATTGAGTATGATTTAATATAAAACGAAAAAACAAAAAGAATGAGTTTTGTAAGACTTTCATGATCTTTCAAATATAAAATAGTGGACTTAACACTACACCACATTAGTATTAATATTATGGGTTCAATCTAATAATTCTAATGGGATTCATAAAAAATTTAAAACAATAAACTTCATACTTTGTCCTAACCGTTTAAAAACACTGTTTTATATATGTGGTTAAAACATATTTTTGCCTTGTTTAGCTTGAAAGGCAATGAAGCTTCATGGTTCTTTAATAAACAAGAAATAACGATAATAATTCTAAAGTGTCTTTTTCTATAATTACAATAAAGGTAAATTGAAAGCTTTGTTGACATTTTCTCTATTATTTGTTATTTAGAAATAGATTATGAAGAAAAGAATTCTAAATTAATCCAAGTCGCTGCGTTAGTCAATTACACTAACATCCAGAAAAAAGAGAACCTATTTGTCAAGTTGATAGTGGTGTATATTATCTTCTGATTTGATCATGACACTCCACTACCTCGTTTTATATCTTATAAATACAAATACAAATGTAATATGTTCTACGACGCAATTTAATTATCTATATCTATATTATCTATAAAACATATTAGATGGATAAAATGGCAATTCTATCTTTTCAAGAAGAGACGCATGTATATTTATGACAACCCATTCTCCGGCAGTAATATTGAATGTCTCCCGCCTCTATTGAATGCGAATTGAAGACGACAATTGAAGTGTTGAATTGAAGACAACAATTAGTGTTAGCGTTAAACTTGAAGGGTTGAATTGAAGATGCATTTAATTGATAGTGTTTTAATACCTCACCTGGCATTAGGGTTACAACTGGTCATCAATTGGAGAATTGAACAAGCATTAGATTCTTCAATCGACCTTCTTCTCTCTTTATGTAATAACTAAAGAGTTTAAGGGATAGATATGACATAGCTGATTTATAGAGGTTAAAAATATATGTTAATTAATTCATTATAGTCCTCTTTTTGATCATTTGATTGAAAGTTTTCTTCACTAGTCGTTTCTCTAAACAATCACCAATACAACGTCTTACTAATTAAAGGTATCGATCACCTTCTTCAACATATTATGTCAAGATAGTGTATCTTTATAAATCTTCAAACATTCACTATGTCAATATCGCGAAGCTTCACAAAATTTGTATCAAGATATTGAGATAGTGTACAACCTCTGAACACTTAAACAACACTATATCAATATAGTGTTCTCAGCCCAATCAACAATACAATATTATATCAAGATATTGTTCCTCTCTCATATCCTATCAACAAATGATGAATAACTCACCTAACAAATCACTAGAACAAGTTATAATGATGCCCCTCAATATCACAAGTTCACAACAATGTATGCATGATGTCGTATAACTTCATTTTACTCTTCTTTTTAATTTTGATCTCTTATTCAGTTTGATGCTTGAATAACGTTGGAATCAAGAGATATATGTATTTGGTAAGTATGTGTATTAGTTAGAACAAAATGGATGATGAAAGTTACGTAAAACATTTGTTCATATATCAAAACACAAAATAAGGTTTGTATAATCTGGTGAGTGACAGTGGTCGATCCACACAACTGATGTGTGTGTATCAATTAAAAACTCCCTAAACTATGAAACTACTTATAAAAAAAGTACAATACGACTATTTGTGTGTTTCATATTGTTACATGGTTCAGTAAGACATGTGTATCAATTAACATATTTTTACTAACAAACAAATGCCACAATGTTTGATAAAAAAATGGGTGACAATTCTTATACGATATGAACCTGACATGAAAAAATATAGGTTTTGGGTCAGCTGATACGACCATTTTTCTTAAATATGTCAGCCCAAACACAACTCGTTTAAAAAACGGGTCAACCTGAACACAACCCGGTAAAAATAGGTTGATCTGTTAACCCGTTTAAGAATTCTATAGATGCTAATATTTTGATTTTAGAGATAAGAAGTGATAAAATTTAAAGTTAAATACTTAGATTTTTATTTTTTATATATTTATTAACTTTTTAAAGTAAAACTAATTATTTTTAAACTACTTTTATCTACTATTCACTGCTAAAAGATGTATATTTTTATATACATCAAACATTCTCACACTTGAATCTTGTTTGTCCTCAAGCAAGCTACTTATAAATATTCTCTAAAAATAGCAAGTTATGACTATAGCTTAAACATCCCAAAAGAGTTATAAGAAAATGGGAAAAAAATAGTCAACCTTAAATCATATGAATATATATAGGGATATATAAAAAGGTGATTTGTTTTTATGAGTTTCTGTTTATGCAAAACGTTACGTTCTTACAATGTTCACTCACACTCGGTTTTATATCTGATCATACCTGTGATGTATGTATGTGAACACTCTTAGTCAAAATGTAACCTGTGATAAATAGGCTTATAACAAGTTTAAATCTTCACCTTTGTGAAGGGTTGCATAGATCAGAAGGTTATTGGGTTGGTTTTGTGTGAGTAGGGATTTTGTTATTTTATGGTGGTTCAAGGGCTTAGGTTAATGATGATGGTAAATACAACTTCTGTTGATTGTCGAGAGTCTTAAGATGTCTTTAACGATTAGCTCCTTTCTCCCGATTGCTAAATTTTTTTAAATTTTTTTTTGTTTTTTTAAACAAACCTAGTGACTCTTTTAAGATCAGATCGTCAAGACCAGTTTTGTCGAGGATGTGAATCAGTTCTTCCTCAATCATGCTCTGAACATAACTCCCAACTCTAATCGATCGTTCGGCTTTGAGCCTAATAGCCCCCACCCTCATTAGTTCGGTATATTCATGTGAGACTGAGTTTGACTTTTTCTACATCTTCCTTCGTGGGACCAGTTTCGGCAGCCTAAGCATCGTTCATATCTTTTTGCACTTCTTTTCATTGCGCTGTTGGAAACTCCACAAAATGGTGGCCTTTGTTCATCTTGGCGCCACTTTTTCCTCACCTCATTGCTAAAGAGAAAAATTCTCTCCCTAAGTTCTCGAGGCAACCTAGGTTTTGCTAAATGTATGCAGCAAAGGAAATTGAAATCGAATGAATGCATTTTCAGTTCTTTAGGGTCTGCCGGTAAAAGACCAGTGTCGTATTTTACCGGTGAGATGGATAACGTGGTAAGGTTTTGGTTTAGGTTTTTGGGTTTTGAAATTTGGGGAATGGTTTGAGAGGATTGTGACAATATTACATTCTTCCTTATGCAACACTTTGTGCGGTCTTGAAATGAATAATTGCGACAAGTTCTAAATCACACGAAACATATGACTCACTCAATGCTTCCGAAAAATATTTATATGGCATGAGGTTTATCTCACAGTAACGGAGGGATTGGGTATAAACGCCATATTTTGCATAAATTTGTTCTCATTATTACAAAACTTCATTTTACTTTTTCACTTTTTTGGTTATAGTAGATTTGTAGTTGGTTATTTGCAAAAAATTCTCTTGGATTTTATTTTGGTTTTGTCAAAAATAGTCTTTGTTTGCTACAAAAAATTTTGTTATTAAAGAATCTTATAATTAGTTGAGCAAGCAATTGGTCAAGTAATTCCCTTCCCCACACTTGAATCTCACATTGTCCTCAATGTGAAAAGATTCATAAAAAGATTAATAATAAGATTCATATGAAGTATGGAGGGTAAAATGGAAAGGAACTTCCTTACGGGCCAACGAAATTTTGACAGAACGTCCCCTGTTGTTCGTCCGTTTTCCTGTAGTGTACCTATATAAAAATTGCATATAACCAACAAGCATAATAATACTTAAAATTATTTTTATTATTATTATTATTATTATTATTATTATTATTTTATTTATTTATTTATTACATATTCTTAACCTTATTTCAATGCCTAGTTTAATCAGGGTCTTGGCCAGACCCTACTTCCAAAATGTTCATTGATCTGGGTGGAGGATTAGTACCTCCGAGACGGTCTCGAATGGTCCATCGATGTATGGTTTCAATCGATGTCCATTAACTTTGAACTTCTGGCCTTCAGAATTTGAAATCTCGACTGCCCCACAGTCAAAAACTGATTCAACTATGTGTGGACATGTCCAACGAGATTTCAACTTTCCTGAGAAAAGACGTAAACGTGTGTTATATAATAGTACACGGTCGCCAACTTGAAATTTCTTGTTTCCTTTTGTCGTGTAAACGTTTAGTCTTTTCTTTGTAAGACTAGGAATTTTCATATGCCAGAGCTCTTAGTTCTTCGAGCTCGTGAATTTGATCTTCTTGGTTTTTACTGGCGGATATTAGATCAAAATTCACTGCTCTCAGAGCCCAATACACTTTGTGTGTTAGTTCTACGGGTAGATGACATGCCTTCTCATAAACAAGTTTGAATGATGTTGTTCCTATGGAAGTTTTGTAAGCCGTCCTGAGGGTCCACAAAGCGTCATCTAACTTTTCTGTCCAATTTTTGCGATTCATTCCTATGGTCCTTTCTAAAATCATTTTTATTCCTCGATTCGAGACCTCTACCTGCCCACTGGTCTAAGGGTGATATGGCGTTGCCAGTCGGTGGTGAACTCCATATCGTGCTAAGACTTTGTCCATTAAAGCACTACAGAAGTGAGTACCTCTGTCGCTGATCAGGGCTTTTGGAGTACCGAATCGTGAGAATAACTTTTTTAGAAATCGTACAACTACTCGAGCATCGTTAGAGGGAAGAGCTTGTGCTTCTACCCATTTAGACACATAGTCGACTGCTACAAGGATGTATTTATTTCCGAATGAGTTAGGAAATGGGCCCATGAAATCTATTCCCCATACATAAAAAACTTCACAAATTTGAATGCCTTTTTGAGCCATCTCATTCTTGGCTGAGATGTTTCCGGCTCTTTGACAAGCATCGCATGCTTGGATCAAAGCATGTGTATCTTTGTATATGGTTGGCCAGAAAAATCCTGCATCAAACACTTTTCTGACCGTAGTGGCGGTACCGTGGTGTCCACCAGTTGGTCCTTCTTGGCAGTGTTTGAGAATGTCTAAGGCCTCCTTGCCTGATACGCACCTACGAATAACTTGATCAGCGCCTATCCTAAACAAGTATGGATCTTCCTAGAAGTAAAACTTAAGGTCGGAGAAGAATTTCTTTCGTTGTTGATGAGTAAGCCCTTTTCTTAGGATTCTACGGGCTAGGTAGTTTGCGAAGTCGGCATACCAAGGACTTTCTTCTTTCTCCTCTATGACTGCTTGGATATGCATGAGAACTTCATGTGAAAAATTATCATTGATGATATCCTCGTGATGTTCTTCTGAAACTGTGCATTCTAAGCGTGAGAGATGGTCTGCGGCGACATTCTCTGCTCATTTTTTGTCTTTGACTTCTATGTCGAATTCTTGGAGTAGTAGGATCCATCGGATAAGTCTGGGTTTGGCATCTTGTTTGTAACGTATGGCGGCATGGTCGGTGTAAACTATGGTTTTGGAAAGAACTAGGTAGGATCTGAACTTTTCAAAGGCGAAAACTACTGCTAATAACTCTTTTTTCGTTGTGGTGTAGTTTTCTTGTGCATCATTAAGAGTTTTACTAGCATAGTAAATTGGGTGAAAGTGTTTTTCTTTGCGTTGTCCGAGTACGGCTCCAACTGCAAAGTCACTTGCATCGCACATGATTTCGAATGGAAGGGTCCAATCGGGTGCAGTCATGATTGGTGCGTTGACAAGTTTGTCTTTTAATATGTTGAATGATTCAACACATTCTTCAGAGAAGACGAATGGTGCGTCTTTCTCCAGAAGTTTGGGCATAGGTCTAGAAATTTTGGAAAAGTCTTTTATGAAGCGGCGGTAGAAACCTGCGTGACCTAGAAAATTACTAATGGCTTTGACTGAAGTTGGCGGTGGAAGTTTGGATATGGTTTCTATTTTGGCTCTATCAACTTCTAGTCCGTCTTGAGAAATCTTGTGACCGAGAACAATGCCTTCCTTCACCATAAAGTGGCATTTTTCCCAGTTGAGTACCAAACTCACTTCTTCACATCTAGTTAACATTTTGTCTATGTTTTTAGACAATTATCGAAGGAGTCTCCGAAAACTGAGAAGTCGTCCATGAAGACTTCCATAGAATTTTCGATCATTTCATGAAATATGGCCACTATGCAACGCTGGAAGGTGGCTGGAGCATTACATAATCTAAATGGCATTCTTCGGTAAGCGAAGGTTCCATAGGGACATGTAAATGTGGTTTTCTCCTGATCTTCAGGAGCAATGGGAATTTGGAAATATCCGGAAAATCCATCAAGAAAACAGTAGAACATTTTTCCAGATAATCGCTCAAGCATTTGGTCGATAAAGGGAAGTGGAAAATGATCTTTTCTTGTGGCGTCATTAAGCTTCCGGTAATCAATGCAAACTCGCTAGCATGTGATGGTTCTCATTGGTATCAGCTCGTCCTTCTCGTTCATCACGACCGTCATTCCTCCCTTCTTGGGTACTACTTGAACGGGATTTACCCAAGGTGAAAATGAGATCGGGTAGATTAATCCGGCATAAAGGAGTTTGATTACTCGGCTTGTTTACCACATCTTGCATGTTGGGATTGAGACGTCTTTGATGTTGGACCACTGGTTTGTATTCTTCTTCCATGAGGATTTTGTGAGTACAAAAGTAGGGACTGATGCCCTTGATATCCATGATCTTCCATGCGATGGCCTTCTTATGGTTTTTGAGAACCTTAAGAAGTTCGTCTTTCTCTTCTTTGGAAATGTGAGATGAAATAATTAGTGGGAGTTGAGAATCTTTTTCTATAAAGGCATATTCGAGATGGTTTGGTAGTTCTTTTAACTCTAAGGCTGGTGGTTCTTCGATTGATGGTTTTGATTTTTCATTGTTTTCAGTGATTTTATATATTACTTCTGATGTTTCCTGATAATCATTTTTGATATTTTCGTTTTCTAAAATGGGTTTGTTGAGTTTTTTGTCTAAGACTTGTGTTTCCAATGGTGTATTGATGGAGGAATCTCGAATATAGCAACTCACGATGGAATCTATGATGTCAACACAGTATAATGTGTCATCGTGCTGTTGCGGATATTGCATAGATTTTCCTATGTCAAAAGTGATTGCCTCATCATTGACCCTAAAAGTGAGTTTGCCGGTGCAAACATCAATAATAGCCTTTGCGGTGGCTAAGAAGAGTCTTCCTAAAATCAGAGGTACACTTTTGTCTTCCTCCATGTCTAAAATCACAAAATCTACTGGGAAAACAAATTTGTCAATCTTGACAAGCATGTTTTCAACAATGCCCCGAGGATATTTAACAGATCGTTCAGCTAATTGAATGCTTATGCGGGTGGGCTTTGGTTCTCATATCCCTAGTTTTGCAAAAACCGCATTAGGCATTAAATTAATACTAGCTCCTAGGTCAGTCAGGGCATTGCTAACAGACAAATTTCCTATGAGAAAAGGGATAGTAAAACTCCCTGGATCGGTCATTTTCCGTGGCAGCTTGATTTGGAGGACAGCTGAGCATTCTTTACTCAAGGTGACGTGCGATAGTTCCTCCAGCTTCCTTTTATTGGTCAATACTTCTTTAAGAAACTTTGCATATTTCGGCATTTTAGCAATGGCTTCGACGAGAGGGAGGTTGATGTGGAGTTGTTTGAAGAGTTCTAAAAACTTCCCGTAATGAGCTTCCAATCTCTCCTGTTTCAGCCGTCCAGGGTATGGAATAGGTGGAACATAAGTTCGGACTGGTTCCTTAGGTTGTACGGTGCCTGTTGGGATCAGTCTTTTCTGCGTTTTATCAGGGGATTCCTTCTCCATAACTGGTTTTGAAGTTGGTGAGGCAACAATGGTTGTGTCACTTCTTAATGTACAACGTTGGCTGCTGCATTTGGGTTTGTTATAGTGTTGCTTGGAAGAGCGTCGGGTGGTCTTTCAGACAATTGTTGGACAATCTGTCCGATCTGAGTTTCTAGATACCGCAATGATGCTTGTTGACTTTGTAGGTCAGCTTCATGTTTTAACAATACTCTGCTAATATCAACAACTCTTGAGCCAACCTTCTTTTCTGCTTCGTTTGTGTTGGTCATGATTTGAATCAACATTCCTTTGATTTTTTAGTAGCTCGGATTTTGATGGCTACTGGAAATTTGATCTTGGAATTTTGGTTCAGGTTGGAAGGATTGATTCATTGGTCTTTTTTCGAATCCTGGTAAGGGTTGAATGTTACCTCCGTCTTTCCAGCTGAAATTCGGGTGGTTTCTCCATCCTGAATTTTAGTTGTTGCTGAAAGCGTTGTTCTGTCGACCGATGAAATCGACTTCTTCCATGGCCATGATGACTTGTTTACAGTCACTTGTCTTATTATTTCCTCCACAAGTGTCACAGATAAGTCTGGTTTTTGATAGCTCGGCTTGAAGTTGTTCGAATTTCTTAGAAATGGCTTCAAGCTGTGCTATGACAAGAGTATTGGAATCAACGTGGTGTATTACTTTATGGGTTGGTGTAGATCTTGGTGGGTTGTAAGCGAAAATCTTCTTTGCAGTCTTTCCAGGACTTCAAATGCTTCGTTAGGTGATTTGGATCCCAGGTCTCCACCAGATATTTGGTCGATGACCTGTTTGTTTTGACTGGATTGTGCGTCAAAGAAAGTTTGTACTTGTAACCATACGCTCAGTCCATGGTGTGGGCATCTTCTTAGAAGACTTTTGTATCTCTCCCATGCCGCGTGTAGCGATTCATCATCATCGGTTCGGAATCCGGTAATGTTGGCTCGGTATTTGGCAGTTTTATCAGGCTGAAAATATTTGAGGAGAAACTGTTCAACCATTTGGTCCCAAGTGGTGATGGAACCAGAGGAAAGAGATTCTATCCATTCTAAGGCTTGACCCCTTAGAGAGAAAGGAAAGAGTTTTAGTTTGATTGATATTCTGAACAGTTTTGAATTTTAAAGGTTCCGCTAATTCGTAAGAATCGAGATATATGAGAAAGAGGGTCTTCGTCGAGGAGACCATGTAATTGAACTGAATTTTCAACCATGTGAATGGTGCTTGATTTGCTTTCTAAATGTTCGGTGATATCGGGTGGAGCCACTCCATTGCCGTAGCATTCGAGAGTTGGCTTGGCATACTGGCTCATGTTCGGCTCATTGTTCTGGGCCACCATCATTTCTTCAGTTTGAGTTTCTCCTGATGTGGTGGCGTCTACTGATTCGTCTTTGATTGCTTCGGCGGTTTTCGCTGTCCGTTTACGTGCCCGTCGACGAAAGAGTCGTTCCGGTTCAGAAATTGGACAAACAAGCTCGGGCTCAGAAGTAGAGGACATACATGGGATTAAATCAAAATGAAAACTAAAGTAAAAGTTAGCTAAGATTAGTCTAAGTTAAACTATGAGTTAGGCTAAGTTATTTTAAACTAAACTAAGGTCTAAATTAATTAAGTTAGAGTAAAGTAAGGTAATTTAAAAGTAAAAAGTAGGCTAGCCGTAAAATTATATATTTTAGTATTTAGTAAAAAAAAATAAAGATAAAATAAAATAAAAGTTAAAAATGTGTACAATTATAGACAATGATTAAATTAAAACTTGGATCGTTCTTAGAAACGTACCGTGTCCCCGGCAACGACGCCAAAAACTTTGATGTGCTTGCGCGTGCGGCTTGTAAAATATATATAGGTTGGATTATTTGCTTTTGCACAAGGTCGTGTTTTAAATTTATAAAAGTGATTTCTACAAAGACTAAACACACACAAAATAGGCAAGTGTACCTAACGTATATGTAGAATATTATTGGTAAGAACCAAGTATCGATCCGTGGACACAAATGTTTCTAATAAAAAATCGTTATCTTACTTTAATCAGAGGTTTTAATCATTTTGGGGTTAATTTTTTGAACTTTTTATAAAATATAAATACTTATATATATATATATAGGTGACCAAGACAAGAGATTCTAAACGAGTTGTTCAATTATGCGAAGGTTACCATCTAAGATCAAGAATCCACTCCATTTTAGCATTGATAATTAATATTTAAACATGTGATAAACTTGCCAAAGCAATATATGATAGATAGCTCCTTAAACCTTAAGTGAGCATCTTTGGCACTAAGGAGATAACATGCGCATTTTAAAGTCCACCATTTCCTAATGCCATGTCATCTCAATGATGTCAATTTAAGTTGGCAAGTAGTTTCGTAAAGTAGAAAGATTAGGATTGACTTCGATTTCTCAAATACCAATTCTAACAACTTCGGGTGGTTGTAATTTAGTCACACAACCTCCCCTTGGTTGATTTATGTAGGTTATAATTACACATTCCATTAACATATGATTTCTTTAACTAGCATGATATCCTAGGCAAAGCCATTTTCGGATTACCAAGACTTAGAGAAATACATCATAACTTATATATCATTTCTAAGTACAATATAAGGATCCGTGTTTCGATAATGTATCAAAGTATTTCTATCTTTCAAGAACATGAATCGATCATAAACGATTGTCAATAGAATTGACAACCACCAACTTTGAATTAGTGATTTAAGATGGTGAAACATTTCTCATCAAAAGATAATTGTAATATAACCATGTACTTTACTAGACTACACCACATGTTTTATATAATTATCAAGTAAAACAAAGCTTCTTCATAGATTTTAGATGGTAAAAGGAGTTTAGCTCATAATGAGCATGATGATAAACATTAAAATGAATGATGATAACAAATACATGATTAAACTTGGAATGATCTAACCAAATGTAGATGAATCTTCCTTCTTAATGATGGTGATGATGGATTATGAGGATGGTTGATGGTGATGACCTCCAAGCCTTCTAACTCTTCACTAAATCTTCTATGTGAGTGTTAGTGTGTGTTTTTATAAGAGAAAACCAGATAGAATTCTTTTCAAGACACACTCTTCAAATGGCACAAAAGCCACTATTTATAGGCTTTCTGGAGAGAAAAGCACGGCCCCGTGCTTTATTAAGCACGACCTCGTGTCTACGTGTCCCAGTTGCATGTTGTCAGATCGTACATGATGACTCACCACGGCCCCGTGCTTCCTGAAGCACGGCCCCGTGCTTTTTAGTGATATGTGCTAATTCTTTTTGTCGTTTCTAAAATGTGAGCACGGCCCCGTGCTTAGATAGGCACGCCCCCGTGTTTTATTATGACATGTGCCAAATTCATTTTGTCTTTTTCTAGAAGGTGACCACGGCCCCGTGTCCATTGAAGCACGGCCCCGTGTCTAGTTGTCCGCTATTTTGTCTTTTCTTGTAGATTTTTGTCTTTTCTGATACGTAAGCACGGCCCCATGCTTCCTGAAGCACAACCCCATGTTTTGCTGTTTTCTTTGGTTTTTCTTCGGTTTTTCGTTCGTTTCTTCGTTTGAGGCTTGGATTCACATGAAAATACATTTTAACATGATAAGTAGTTATTTTAACAATATTATACGATAGAAGTTGCAGTTTTTAGAGATTATTTGATGCTAAAAAGATGTATATTTTTATATACATCAGGCGTATATGCCTAAAGTAGTTTGTATAAGACATTGCTACAGAGTATGTTTAAGGATATGTAAACTTTCAATCTTTGCTTATCCCTACTTACTCAACAAGAAGTTACAGCTTAGGTACTAATATATTAATACCTAATTCGTTGAAACAGATGGCTCTATAATATGATTGATATTTATATATGATCAAAGCCTAGGTATAATTTATACCTAATTCGCTAAGATCAATGACTCTAATACCAACCTGTCACACCCCGGCTTAGGGCCTAGGCGTATGACCAATAATTGGTACCTGTTTTGTAAATATATCAGAGTTGCGGTTTGTTTTAGCGGAAGACTTTGGTTATAATAAAATATTAATTTATTTTAAACTTTTATCGGATAATAAATACTCGAGTGTTTGATTTATAAATCATGTTTAAATCTTTATAATATTTTAATAATTTAAAACTGAGCCATCATTACCTTGCGAGCGTCTATCTTCATGAATGACTATATCCCTTGCTGCCTGTGCTAATATGTTTCCCTGAAATGTGGGAAAAATACGTCAGCTATATGCTGGTGAACACGTAGGACTCTATAAAATAATTTGACTGACAATTACAATACAATTATAGTTTTCTGTTCACTCAGCAGATGCACGTCCACATCTGGGCTTTGTACCACTCCCCTACACACACACACAATTGTTCCCCCCGAGCTATATGCGTATAGCCCCTGCAAGGAGAACTAGTTATGACCGTTAGCCCGCGGCCACACCGGCCATTGATTGATGGGCTGAACAGTTATGTTTGGATCCAGACACATGTGTACTCGGTCTGAGTTGCTTTTATTGTCTATATTGTATTATAACGTTTTAAAGATCACATTATTTCATGTAAACATTGACTGACTCGTTAAGATAAACACCCGTTCATCTTATTGAGTATAAATATGTTTTGATTGATTGAAAAGGTTAACGTATTCACGTTATAAAAGGTTTGAACGTATTCACGTTATAAAAGGTTTGAATGTATTCACCTGTGATTGTCTGTTCTGAATGATATGGTGATCTCGTTTGAAACCTTGACTGTGAATGATTGATTGACTGACAGATTGATTGATTGATTGACCTATAATAAAATAGGTATATATAAATATCCAGATCGTTTCTTGATCCGGCTACAGACCTGTAGTCTGGTTTTGATATCTTTAAACCTTGATTGATCATTTGTTTGAATGAAATATTTAGACTTGTAGTCTTTCTGTTTATTTACTAATCATATGCTGAGTTTCTTCTTCATGAAGAAACTTCTATAATTTGTTTCTTCTTCAAGAAGAAACATTCATTGACTGCTGCTTTGAATGTAAAATCTTATGTTTCTTAATTATGAAGAAACAATGTTTTAGCTATATTCCTTGTATATGAAATGCTATGTTTCTTAATTGTGAAGAAACTATATTCTGACTATATCATTATGAATGAAAAATTATGTGTTTCTTACTTATAAAGAAACATTACTAAAATCCTTTGTATGTTTAAAGCTTACTTAAATATAATTATGATCAAGGTTTGGGCTATACCCGTGACTATGGTCTAAGCCATATAATATAATAATAAAATAATGACTTAGGCAGAACCCCTACCTTACACGGTTATTCGAAGTTCTATTAGTAAGATTGATCGAGCAGCACTTCCACTCTCTATTTGTTTTCTAGGGCTTAGACTGTCGGAACCTCAGAGCTTGGCACACACTACGATACTCGGCACGCAAAACGATGCTTGGCACACAAAACGATGCTTGGCACGCAAAACGAGGTGACATTTTCGAAGTTCTATTAGTAAGATTGATCGAGAAGCACTTCCACTCTCTATTTGTTTTCTAGGGCTTAGACTGTCGGAATCTCAGAGCTTGGCACGCACTACGATACTCGGCACGCAAAACGATGCTTGGCACGCAAAACGAGGTGACATATGGTGGTCGTCTTGTTGTGCACGTACTTTGAGATATATTGTCAGGTTATCTTCGGGTGGCACTTATTTCGAGGTATTCTCAGTGTATAGCACGGATTACTAGGTGACGATTGTCGGGTCGGTGCACGGAAGCCGAGGTAGAGAGAGTAATTTCTAGAGAGAGAATCTAGAGAGAGAAAGTTTGGTGTGCGAATGAATGAGCCGTGACCCCTCCCCTTTTATAGCTGATTTTGCACTCCATCGCGATACGCGATGGAGTCTTCTATGTGGCCGTACCGCGACGCCACCACTTTTGCATGAACGCCACGTGTCATCACGTGGCCTGACACGTGTCACCCGGATGTGACATGTGTGTGATGCGTCATCACGGCCCATCGCGCTACGCGATGGCCGGTCCTTGGACTTATCGCGTATCGCGATGGATCCTTGGATATAAATTTTCATTTTTGGTCTCTTGTCTTTAATAGCTTGTCACTTCTGGGCCTAACTCCCATTGTCCAAAAATACTAAGTCGGCGCGCGGCGATGCGAAGTGCGCCATCAAAGCGCCACAATGCGCCCATCGCCCGAGCCCGTGCGCGTGCGCATCGGGTGCTTCGCACCCTCCGCTAAGACCACTGGGTGCATGCTAGGCATAAAAGAATATTACTATGAAATTTTATCTCTTTATAAAGAGCTTCCAAATCTTTACCACTTTTCATGTTGGATGGATTTTAACTTCTTTATTTATACCCATGTGGAATTCTTCTACTTTCTTATATCTTTCAATGTGGGATGAAATTTCTTTATTCCATATCTTTAACATTAGATGGCTTTATTTATGGGATATTTTATTTCCTTATACAATGGTTTTATTTTCTTTATTTAAATTTTCTCATTACTTTTTTTAGAGAATAATTTGATCCTTCAACTTTACTAAGTTATCAAATTTGGACCAAAATTTTGGGGATGTTACAGTTATGTAACATGCTAGCTCATAAAACCGGGCCTTTGTTTCACTTATGAGTCTTTGGGCCTTCCTGATTAAAAAAGCTATGGGCGACAAAACAAACCCAAATGAGTTGTTTTGGGTCAATATGAATAATTTCTAAAATTGAAATGGGTCAGGATGGATCAAAAGAATTTTCCAAGTAGGTAAAAATGGGTTGGGGAAATGCTAGTAACTTTTGGTTATGGTTTAGAATGAATTTGTTTATGGGTTAGAATGAACTAGAACAAGTGCCATCCAATTTTATTTTAAACAAACTCGTGAAACCGAGAAATCGAAATCAAAATCATTGAAACCGAACCCGAAAAAATTGAACATGAACTGATACAAAACCGTTTTTTTATGAATGAGGACAATGGGGGAAACATTTTAGTTATATTACATTTTTCGTTTTTAGAGTTATTATTTTTTTTTTAAATTTTTTAGGAGCTTTTAAAACCCTTTGTATTTTAACTTTCACTTGGGTCAAGATGAATTAACTTTACCCATCTTGACCCATACCCATCCTAACCTTCTATTATAAAAATCCATCCTGACCCATATCCATCTTGACCCATACCCATTCTAACTCATCACTCAAATCCAACCCAACCCAACCCACTCAAATTGACACCTCTAAAAAAAGCTATTTGATATAGGTCTTTACATTTGATATTTGGGCTAGGCATTTATATTTGGACTTATAGTTATTGAATATAAAAATAACTATGGGCCCCTTTCTGACTTTGGGCCTTGTGCAGCTGCACACTTACGCATGCCAAATCTGGCCATAGGATTGTTTTATAAGCTACACAAACAAACGATATGATAATTATTATGTAACCAAATAATAAAATCTCTCCCATTATATTGGTCACTTCTGTGTAGAAATGCTTTTGTGATTCTCATTATTATCCTCTCAAAATTAACTAAAACCACCTAACACTTCAAAGAAAATAATGTATTAACAATGACAACTATCAAAACCTTCCGGTAAAGTGAGCATGGGACACATGCATGGTTAAGGCATGCATCATCAACACGCCCCCAACTAAAGGATACATATTTTCAACTCCACACATGACATGCATAAGAGTATGATAAGTATGTTTTACAAACCTGTCGGTTTCAGTTTGGTTTCTATCATCAACATAACTGATCAAGTTTAGTTGGTTAATCAATTTTATAAAACCTAGGCTTTTAACAAACTTAAAGTTCAATATAATGTTTGTGAACTATTCGGTGAAAACCCCGTTTTTTTTCGTTTGTTTAATAAACGCATAAACATGAACAAACATTTGTGTTCATTTAACTAAACGAACGAACATGAACACATGTTTCGTTCGTTCATGTTCCTTACCATATTAATAGAAAATAATAAAATAATATTTGTATTTTACAGTTTTATCACCCTATATGTTTTATATTTGTTTGTTTGTGTTCATTTAAGTGTGTTTGTTTACGTGTGTTCATTTATTTTCGTGAATTTTATTTTTTAAAAATGTATTGGTTTTTATTAATCCCAACTATTATCTTTTGGTCGTTGTCGGCCTCAACTAACGAATTGGCTGATAACGATCCCATCATTTATTATATTTGTTCCCAACGGTCTGCGAATAACAAAATGCTAACGTCGTTAGTTGCAGGTCACCAGAAAAACGTTTTTGATCGAAAAACTCACATTTCCCCCCCGGAAAACTCAAAATTTCCATCCCAAAAATCTTTGTAAAAAAGCCCTCAGTTATCGAGGTCGTCGAAACCATAGAACCATCGTTGGAATCGGTGGTGCTCAAGTGGTGGTGGTTGGTTGGTGGTGGCAGTAGTGTTTAGGTTGAGTTTTCTGGAAAAAAATATGGCTTTTCCGGCGACTTGCAACTAATGACGTTACATTCTGTTGGTCACGGACTGTTGAGAACAAATATGATAAAATGTGGGATCGTTTATCAACCAATTCGTTAGTTGGGACCAACATGAACCAAAAGATGATAATTGAGATTAATAAAACAATACACCTATTTTAAATAAACGAACACCAACATTTTCATCTTCTAAAAAAACGAACACGAAGACAAACATTATCCAATTAAGCATTCGTTTAAAGTCAAACAAACAAACAAACATAAACATACCTTTATTCATATCCATTCGGTTCCGTTTGTCTCAAGGCCTAAATCAAAAGTTTAAAAGCAAACCACATTTCCACATATTAGTTATTATTTCCCCAATGTCAATTCAGTTATAATAATAAAATAATCAGGTTATCATTTCACACTCACCCCTTTAAGTACAACCATCAATACACAACATACAACCAAAAATCCCCAATTGTACGTCTCTTATTTCCGCTTCAAAACCCTAGAAATCAAAACCAGAGGCAAAATTCACCAAATTGACCCACAAATTGTGTAAATTGGAAGCCGATTTACACCCATGGCTGTGTCACAGAGAGACCAGACGCTCTCGCTCCTCGCCGCCGCAAACAATCACGGAGATTTGGCCGTGAAGCTTTCGTCTTTGAAGCAAGCCAAGGATATCTTACTCGCTGCGGATCTATCGCTGCTTTCCGCCGAATTGTTTCCGTATTTGGTTGAGCTTCAATCGTCTCATGAACCGCTTGTTCGCAAAACCCTAGTCGAGTGAGTGGTTTTATGTGGAATTGAATTCGTGATGTAGTGTTTTTGATAATGTGTTGATAGAATGGAGCCCGAGGGTTTAATTATTCATTTTGTTATATATAAATTGAATTAGTAGGAATGGTTTGACATTGAAGGTCAAAATGGCTAATTTAAGAGGATACAACGAGAATTGGGTCTGTTTACTCTTGTAGGAATAAGTTCCGCATTATAAGTAATGCTAAAAGACTGTTTTTTGTTTTGTTATATACGAAGGAAGGACATTCGTGTTTAGCCTCTGTCTTTTCTTAAGATGCCAACTCTCTTCACAGAGTAGCTATTGTTATCAAAATTTCACTTTTGAAGTGTGTGCATGACGCATGATGCGTTATGCATGCTATATCGGGTTGACATTTGATGAGTTTATTTATAGTGCATGTTTTTATCCATGAGAACCTGGTAAAGCTATTAAGAGACGCCACTTTAGTATGGGGGCATCTGTTCTTGATCATAGTGCGTTTATATATTTTATTTTTTCATTAAAGTACCACTTGCCAGTTGCCACTAGGTTGCTTATTTGATATTTATGCATCTGAATGATATTAACTTGCCGGCAGAAGGATATTTTTATTTGAATGTTCCATGCAACAGATATTATGACTGATTGAATGCTGGTGTTGCTGTATGAACGTGGGATATTTCTGCATTGTTAGGTTTTTGTCATGCTAATATGTTTATATGCTGTTGTAGGACGATTGAGGAAATCAGTTTAAAAACAATGGAGTATTCACCAGTACTGATGCCGGTGTTGTTGACACTACTGAATGATGATGATTCTGTTGTTGCTAGACAAACCATTGTTGCTGGCACACATATATTTTGTAAGGCTTTGGACGAGTTAGCATTGCAGGTCTCTCCCTCTCTGTTTTTTTTACCTCTGGATCCTCTTATCCAACAATAAAAATGGGCTATACTACTTTAAATATGTGTTAATTTTATTGGTTTGCACATACCTTGAGATCTTGAAACTTTATTATGGTAAATTATAGTTTCAGCGGCATGGTTTAGTGGAGAGATGGCTTGAAGAAATCTGGTCTTGGATGATCAAGTTTAAGGACACTGTCTTCCAGATTGCATTAGAGGTATTGCACCAAGCCTCAATAACTGCATTTTAGTTTTCTGAAATGAATTTAACTTGCATTTGCTATTTTAGGCTAAGTCTGTTGGGCCAAGGTTGCTTGCTATAAAGTTTATGGAAACTTGTGTGTTACTCTTCATGCCTGACAATGATTCTAGAGGGAAAATTACAGAAGGTATTGTTTATCCTGCATATATGTTCATGTTTTTTTTAATCACACTTGGTTTTAATCGCAGTGGGTAGAAATGCACACATGTTTAATATTATACGGGTGGCTGGTGGTCATCCTGTTCTGGATTCAGTTGCACTCCAGTCTGAAGCTAATAGATGCTTCTTGGTTTTACTTGACCTCTTGAGTTCGTCTGGTGGTCTCCCGGGTTCCATTACAATTTCTGTTGTTAATAGGTGAGATACTGCCCATATGTTCTTAAGGTCTGTGTGCGTTAACTTGAGATTTTCTTATCTTCACCACATGGTTCTCTTGTGATACATGTATTTAGGTCAAATGTAAAAAAAATACGTAATTGTATACATTTATTTGATAGTGTTTGCCAAATTTGGTGTGAATGGAGTATACACTGAATACTTGTATCAACTTTACCTATGTATAGTTTTTGTTTGTTGGATTAGATATTCCATGTTTTCTCTTTTAATCTAATTCTTGAGAAGTAAAAAAGGAAATATTGAAAGTTGCAAGCTCACCTACTTCTAAATTGTGGCAATACATGCGTTTTTAATATGTACCATACTCTGTGTTAATATTATATACTTGTAAAATTTTATTAAGTAGTTAAAACTCAGTATTTTTAATATATTTAACAGTCAAAATTTTTTCTGTCAAAAATTTAACATATGCTATTAAATATGTGTTTGTGTTTTTTTTTCAGCTAACAGAGTGTTATCTTTTGGATTGTAACATTCACTTTGTTTCTGGACTACTTTTTTTGCATATTTTTATCTTTTTGATGTTTCAGCACCAATGGTGTAGAAACTAGATGTATATTCTTATAGCACTTTCTGAAAACTAGTGCTTTGTGTTTGTACTGCGTGCACCTTCGTCTTGGCTCCGTAGACCCCATCATCTTGGATCGTCTCACGCTTTCTAAAATTTAGCTTGTAACTGAATATGATACCATGTCTACCGTTATGTGCTTCTTTTTGTAGAACTATAGATCTATTGCTGACTTACGGAAAACATATTTGTAACTGATGCTAATTGATTTTATCTCTGAATGTCTATTGCTGAAGTCAGCTGTACTTTTATTATCATCCCTGTAAAACATATAGCTTTGGGGATTTATGAAAATAAATGCGCTTAAAACAAACTGAAGGTGTTATTAGTACACCTTGAAGTGCTTGTTTGTAATATTGTTGCAGTAAGCAGCATGTTTGGCAGCAATGTGCAAGGTTAATCAGATCGGATGTATGCATGTAATTGCTGAATTGGCGGTTCAGATATTGGGAGATAAAGCGTACATGCACAATCGGCGATAGCTTATTTGCTGAGTGCTTTGGTAGCATGTCAATGCAGTTTATAGGTTTTAAACTGTTTTGAGATCTACTGTTCTCTCAGTGTTCTATTGTAACTGTACATACTCTTGTACAAATGTAACTTAATTGACCTTTGACATACATTGAATAATCATTATTAATCAAGCTTCTTATTTTTGTTATGACACTGTGTCGCTGTCATCCGTCACACCTTGCTTTACGGGGTTGTCTTAAAAAAGTATGCTAAATACTCCTAACTATTTACCAAAAGTGATTGTTTTTTTAGTGCAAATGGTAATCAAGAAGTTAAAACATAAACGGACAAGAAGCCATCACATATTTAAGGGAAACAGAAATTCTAAATTAATTAATATTAAATTAAATTGCACGAGCCGGGAATACGTTTTAAGTTGACACCGCATATGATCTTTTGGGATTGTTACTGCAGCTGTTCCTGCCACAATTTTGATGCATACTGCCATACTGCAAACACTAAAATTTCAAACCCAATATTTCACTTCAAGTTAATGTGTTAAAAGTTAGGTTATGCAAAGTGAAGATTGATGAGTGTACAGTTCTGTAGCTTACAGTACAAATTAATAATTGTTTCTGGTTGTACAGATGGAATAAGTTTAGGGCGACGCGTGCTTGTTGACAGTTAATTTGCAGTTTTACTGTGTGCTGCTATTACTATGTTATTCGCTGCATTGTACTTAGTTCACATCAATGAAATACTTTCAGTATCTGATATTGTGTTTTGGTGGTATTTACTCTTTTTAAGTTAATATAGTGTGATGTGGTATAGTAATGTGATTAAACGTTGGTTATCTCATATTATAAGTTTTATAGCTCTTTTTATGGACATTATTTATATTAATAAGGCTGATCATCATCTACTTTGTAATTACTTGCATGGTTATTTTACAGAACAAAATAAAATCAAAATAATTTTGATTATGATTTGTTTTTCTTTTTTCAGCCTTGCTATCATAGGTCGAAGGAGGCAGGCCCTCTATAGCTCTGTTCTTTTTGCACTACTTGATTTTGATGCTAGTTTCGTAGTCAAAGGGACCCACAATCCTAGCATACAGTATTCTTTAAGATCTGCGTTCTTAGGATTTTTGCGATCTACACACCCTGTTCTTATGGAGGTAATTTCCATAGTGTTGTCCAATGTTTTTTCTTGCATATTAAACATCTTTTGCAAGAATATGATGATTTAATAAGTAAATGAATCATAATTATGCTTCTTTTTATGATAATGATGTTAGATGATATGTGATAATTTATTCTAATTTTAAACCAGTCGAGAGACAAACTGATCAAGGCTTTGAGGGCAATCAATGCTGGAGATGCAGCTGACCAGGTGATGAGGCAAGTTGACAAAATGATAAGAAATAACGAGCGGGCTTCTCGTGCAAACAAGGTATATTACTTCAAGTCTTGAAAGGTTACTAAAAATAACATTTACATCCAAACCGTTTATCTATTACTTATTTATTTTTTAATTTTTCTTCAGGACGAGCAACAGCCAAGTCACATGCTTAAACGATCAACCCCTATGGACCAAGAGCACACAGTTTCCAGTGACTCAGCATCAAAGAGGAGTCGTTACGGTTCTGGTTTTAATACTAACGCAAACACAGCAATCCAAAGTGATTCAAGACATGATTACTCAGTAAACCGAGGCCCCCCCACCAAGGGGCCATCACAAGATAACGGTCTGACACCTGTCGAACAAATAATTTCCGCGATTGGTGCGTTGCTTGCTGAAGGAGAACGAGGTGCTCAGTCACTTGAGATTTTGATATCTCAAATACACCCTGAACTACTAGCTGAAATCGTTGTCACAAATATGAAACATTTGCCTAAAAACCCTCCATCGTTAACAAAGATTAGCACCAGACAAAGTGGTCTTTCAAACACTTCCCAGGTTTCACCAACTGTACAGAACTCCGTGCTTACAAATGCAGTTAGCACATCCTTATCTGCTACAATTAACCTCCAAACAGATCCCAAACGTGATTCCCGAAGGGTGAGTTTACCCTTATGGTGATTGGCTGTATTTTGTTTGTCTTAAAGGTGACACTTTTGACTCATTTACAGGTTAAATGGATAATATAAGAAAATGCTAGCTAGTAAGTAAACGTTTTAATAGTCACATGAAGCTGATTTTAAAAACACCTTAATCTTATTATCTGAAAAGTTGGATTTTTGTTGGAAGTAATAATATTCTGTAATAAGGGGAAATTTCATATTACCCCCCTCTAAACTTGCAACGCTACATATTTCTTCAAATCATCCTTGAAGAGCACTGTACTAATGCATAGAAGACTTGTGTTTTGGGTGGGCCTGTAAACGAACTGAACGTTTAGGGAATCGTTGGGTAGGATGCTCATTTATGTTCGCCAACATTCTTTTACGTTTGTTCATTTAAATTCGTTACTGTAGGTTTAATTAAGCTTTTTTGGTTACATTTGTTAGCATACTCATTTACCTTTTATCGTCTTATTGCAATTTAGTCTAGTTTTAATTAACTTATAAGGCACACTACATTGTTATTCACATTTACTTTTAATTTGAATTGGTTTTAGTTAACTTATAAGGCACAACACATTGTTATTCATGTTGGGTAGGATGTTCATCAACATTCTTTTATGTTTGTTCATTTAAATTCGTTACTGTACGTTTGATTAAGCCTTTTCGGTTACGTTTGTTAATATACTCATTTAACTTTTATTGTCTCATTGCAATTTAGTTTAGTTCTAATAACTTATAAGGCACAACACATTGTTATTCACATTTACTTTTAATTGGTTTTAGTTTTATATTCCTTCATTCTATGTTCAGTTATGGTTTGTTTGTTTACGCTTGTGAACCTTTCGTTTATATTGTTAACGACTTAACATAAACTAACATGGACACATTCATTTTCTTAACGAACAAGAACAAGACACTTTGTTTTATAAATTGTTCATGTCGATTGTTTGTTCAGTTAACGTTAAATGGACGGACACTAACATGCTCTGTTCGTGTTCGTTCGATTCGTTTACAAGCCTAGTTATGGAGAATATGTAGTTTTTAAGAGGCGGATATATGAAATTCCTCTATAAGAAAATAAATTATTGAAGTAAAGCTTGAGGGGTACAAATCACTAAAACTTGGACCTGTGCAATCTATAATCCTTCCTCAAAACAAGTCCAGACAATCATTTGACTTCCCAAGTCGACGTGTTTATTTAATGCTCAAAACTTTTTAAAATAGTTTATTGTTGAAATAGTATCGTGTCCGATCACTTTCGGCATGATAACTATCTATTAATAGTAAAATATTGTTGAAATATTGGAGTTAGATGCTAACAAACTGTTTTACAGGACCCGCGGCGTCATGACCCACGACGTGTGACACCGCCAGCTGGAACCCAATCTGAGCATTTTGTGGAAGATGTTACAGAGTCCGAGGCTGATGTGTCTGCCTTGATTAATAAACAACCTATGCCACCTGTACTGCCAGGTATCGAGTATTCATTGGATATTCTTCCACCCAAAGTAGAAACCGAGACACACATACCAGATAATTCAACAGTTTTTCAAGAACAGGCTCCAGATGAAGTTAAAGCTGACATGGAGTTTGATATCCCTAATATTGATTCTGTCAACAAGGAATCAAACACACAAAAGTCAAATGCACAGAATTCAATGGATGTTGATATGGCAGATGATGACCTGCCAATTCCGTTGGTGGAAGATGATCAGCTTTCACCAAGTCCAGTTGGCACACCGGTATTGGAGGAAACTTCTGTTGAGTTACCTGTGGTTCCATCTTATGTGGAATTAACAGAACAACAACAAAAAGATATAAAGAATTTGGCAATTACAAGGATTATTGACTCTTATAAACAGTTAAGCGGTTCAGAGTTTATGCAGACCCGTATGTCATTACTATCTCGGCTGGTTGCTCAGGTGGGGGTTGAGTTTGACTGCTTTTTATGTTTTGCTTTTGAGGCGGTATTGTTATCGTTTCTAACATTGTATGAAAACTTTGTAAAAGTGACCATACATTTTTTATATCCGAGATAATAATTTGTTTTTATTATAAAATATTAATGCTTTCAGTGTAATGTGGTTCTTGTGACATGGCATGTTCATGTTATCGTGTGAGCTTTTATGATCAACGAGCAATATATAAATCAGCATTACTTTTTGTACAATTTTAATAAATTTGGTTTCAGTGATAATGCAAATTCTGTTTTTAAAAAATCTCAAGTTGAGTGTGAGAATTTGTCTGAATTTAGAACTTTTGGGCCTTTGACCAGAAGTAAGTCAACCCGAAACATAGTTAAGAAGAGTGAGTAACAAGCAAAAGCTATTTCACATATAATATCTTAGTTTCATGTAAAAGATTATTCTAAATTATAATGAAGTTTTACTACTGACAGTTGCTAAATCTGATTTTTAGTTATGATTCTAGAGTTAGTTATAATAAACTTATAACGATAATTTGTGCGTTTAAATGCTGCAGGTTGATGCTGATGATGATGTAATTGTCTTGATACAAAAGCATATAGTCTCAGACTACCAAAATCAAAAGGTATCTGATTTAAATATATTTAAACCTCTTAAAACTTTTTTTTATTATTGATTTGCATTTTCGTCAGGGACACGAGCTCGTTATGCATGTGCTATACCACCTGCATGCTCTCACAATGTCAGATACATCTCAAGATTCTTCAGTGGCCTTTGTATATGAGAAATTCCTTCTGGGAGTGGTAAAAAAAAATAAAAATTGACATAATAAATTTACAATAAACTTGAAATTGACTGTTATGTGATTTTATGTTGTAGGCAAAGTGTTTGCTGGATGTTTTGCCAGCAAATGATAAATCGTTCAGTAAATTATTTTGTGAAGCTCCTGTGTTGCCTGGGTCAGCATTTAAGTTGCTTGATGAAATATGTTGCTCAGATAATAATTATGGAAAAGATATCCGTGACGGTGATCGTGTGCATCAAGGTCTTGGTTCTTTGTGGAGCTTGATTTTAGGACGCCCTAATAACCGTCAGGCGTTTTTGGATATTGCTTTGAAGGTAACTTGTTGTACAAGTTCCACAAAATACGTTGATTGTTGTATTGCTTCTCACATTTGATGGATCTGTTCAAATACAGTGTGCTGTTCATCCAAAAGATGACATTCGTGCAAAAGCTATTCGACTGGTAAGGCAAATTATAATTTGATACTTTGGTGATGCAAGTTATAAGTTAATGCTTAATATGTTTGTTTCGTTTACCAGGTGGCAAACAAACTTTATGTTATTGATTTTATATCAGAGAAAATTGAGGAATTTGCTACAAACAAGTTGCTTTCAGCTGTTAACAGATCAGTATCAGATGCTGAGCTGGCAAATGAACAGCAAACAGGACAAGAAGCATCTATTAGTGGTTCTCAAATTTCAGAGCCCGGGACTTCTGAGAATGAGTCAGCAACGGGGCCACAATCTGATTCGCAAAGTGATTCATCAATGTCACTTGCTCAAGCTCAGCAACACCTTTCGTTGTTTTTTGCTTTGTGTACCAAGGTTATTTTGTCATTTACGTTATTACTACACTAGAGTTACTCGTATTAAATTTTATGGTTGTTTAAAGAGCTCCCTTGAAATCGTCTCAATTGTAAACGAGCAGGGCCGAGTTGGCTAGGCCTGTAAACGAGCCAAGGTCGGCTCAGCTCGTGGCTCTCTTGTTAGTTTGCTTGTTGACTTGTTTAACTTACAAAATTTACGAGTGTAGCAATAATTAATAATCACATACCAACTAACAGCATTATCTTAAAAACAAGCAGAAGCTATGATTCATTTACTTCATTAGATCATCATATTCTTGCAAAAGATGTATGCACAGATTACAAGTGCTTTATGCGGTTCTCACAACTCTCAACATAAAATTGGTTTTGTAAAGAGTGCATCCCTATATCCATGTGTGTAAATAAAAAAATAAAATTAAACCTGGCTTGATGAGCTTTGAGCTTAGCTTTTGATAAGCTGAGTTGAGCCCGAGCTCAACATTTCAGCTTGTTAAGATGAAAGAGCTGAGCCCGGGCTCCCCGTGGCTGGTGTCACACACATACTGTTTCAATTTGTTTGCATTGCTGATGTCACACACATATTGTGTGTTCTACTTTTGTGCAGAAACCTAGTCTTCTTCAACTTGTATTTGATAGATACGATCATGCTCCAAAGGCTGTTAAGCAGGTGGGAATTATAGTTCTTTTGTTATCCAAACTTAATTTTCATTATTTCTTTTGTTTATGTTATTGTATGCTATAACATCAGTTAAGAAACCACATTTCACTAATCTCTTTTTATTTTTTACTAAATTCAGGCTATCCATCGCCATGTTCCTATTCTTGTTCGGGCCCTAGGTCCATCATATTCCTATTTACTCAAGATAATATCTGATCCACCCCAAGGAAGTGAAAACCTCCTGACACAGGTATATATTCAAATTTTTTTCTAAATTTGTTTTTGTGACAAAGTATTTATTGATATAATTTTTATGGTTTCTACAAGGTGCTACATGTTCTATGTGAAGGCACAACTCCTTCGCCTGATCTGGTTGCAATTGTCAAGCGGTTATATGAAACCAAACTTAACGTAATATATATTTTATGATTTTTTACTGCTAATATTTTTCATTACATGAATTTCTGATATTTTCTTTTTATTATTTATCTCTTTTGCAGGATGCTACAATACTTATTCCAATCTTGAATTCCTTTACCAAAAGCGAGGTTTATTTTCTTACCTTTAATATGTTTATCGGTTGGTATATAGTTAAGTAAGAAATCAAAAGGATTTTGGGTTAAAAATTCACTTTTCATATTGTAAATTATTTCTTTTTGTGAAACTGTTTAGTTTTCTTGGAATTCTGATTTTTTTACTTTTCTATTTCAGGTTTTGCCTATTTTTCCGCGTCTTGTCCAGCTTCCATTAGACAAGTTTCAGACGGCTATGGCTCATATACTACAGGTTTCAGTTATTCTAGTCAGGCCGGTCAATTAAAAGATTTAAAAAAAACGAATAGTACTTAAAAGCTCGTAATTTTATGCAGGGTTCAGCTCATATGGGTCCTGCACTAACTCCAGCAGAAGTATTGGTTGCAGTTCATGACATTAACCCCGAGAAAGATGGCGTTCCACTTAAAAAGGCACGTTTACTCGTTGACCTATTTGCAAAGTCAACTGTTTGTTTGACTTACACTTTTACTTTGTACATTATTGCAGGTGATGGATGCATGCTCAGCTTGTTTTGAGCAGCGTACTGTTTTCACACAACAAGTTCTGGCAAAAGCATTGAATCAAATGGTATTATTGTTATTTTTCGTTTTCATCTTATAAATTAGTGTATTTATTATCATGTGTTTTGAGATTTTTCGTAATTGTAATCATTTTATAACTTTTAGGTTGATCAAACACCTTTACCTCTTTTATTCATGAGGACAATAATCCAGGCAATTGACGCTTTCCCCATGCTGGTATTTAACTATCTATACAATAATACAAATATATATATATATATATATATATATATATAAACATTTGTGATATTTTGTTTTTATGTTTTTCTGTTAATACTTTGAAATTTAATGTTTGATGGTATATTTGGCAGCTGGAATTTGTTATGGAGATACTTTCCAAACTTGTTAGCAGACAGGTGTGTGGTTTTATGCGATTACTCGTACTTTTTAACCTTTTCTATAATAAATATATTAAATTGCATTTCAAAATATAAATTTGATGTCTATTGATCCAAAATTTACCAATTTTTTGCTCTTTTATGCTAAGTGCTTTTGTAGCTAATTACTTTATCTTGAAAAGTTTTCACCTAAATTGATTATAGTTTAGTCATATTTTCTAAAATAATAATATTATGTTTCTAACAATAATCTAACTTTGTCCAGTCATATAACTGTTTCCGTGTTTCTTCAGGTTTGGAGGATGCCAAAATTGTGGGTTGGATTTCTGAAATGTATTTCACAAACGCAGCCGCATTCGTTTCGTGTATTATTACAAGTACGTTTTGTATTTTCAATCATCTTGTTTGCCTTTTAATGGTTCTTATTTTATTTTCAAGCTGTTGGTTTTAAATATTAATATCAAGTTGTTGTTGCAGTTGTCAACACCACAACTGGAGGGTGCATTGAACAAATATGGTAGTCTCCGGAGCCCACTTGCTGCGTATGCAAACCAACCGAGTGTAAAAGCCTCCTTGCCTAGGTATATATGTTTTTCATATAACCACCACCGTCATTTGTTAATAGTAAAGGATAATATCCAAAAAAACATACTTTCTCAAACATAATTTTAGCATCAAAAAGTCCCCGCACATGTAAAAAATAACATGAAAAAATTACTCAACCGAATTTTGCTATATTAAGGCGTGTACACTTTTCTAGAATGCATGTACTTGTGAAAAAATATGTAAGACAATGACCCGTAATGTCTTAATTTAAAGTTTGATGACATGACGTGTAACTTTTTACAAAAAAAAACACATGTGATCTTATTTTGACAAATTTAAGAGAACGAGCCATTGTTTTAAATATTCTTTTCACAAGTACAAGCATACTACACAAGTGTAGGGACTTTAATACAACTAAGTTTGTTCAAGTCACTTTTTCATATTTTTCTAAATGCACAAAGACTATGCCAAATTTATGTCTATTTGACTTTTTCATGAAAAATGAAAAAGCATTTGGTTTCTTTATGATGGTAACCCTAATAATAATAAATTAATAATATTTATGATGTAATTACACATTGTATTATGTTATCTAAGTAAAGTTACATGTACATAAATATAGGCTCGTGAAACCAATCAAAGTTCGTATGACACTCGGGCTCGAGCTCAAGCTCGTTTAATCACGGCTCGAAATGGACTTTTGGCAAGTCGATTACATATCTAGTTTCAACCCTGATGAATCAGAAAATCAGAATCATAATACTTGTCAAATACTGAAAACAGATTATTGATTATTGAAAACCTGTGCATTGAGATTAATGGTTAACATCTCGTTTGTTCAGGTCGACTCTACAAGCTCTGGGCCTTGCAAGTGAACCACAAATGCAGCAACAAAATCTTCAAAGTGCCAAAGTTCAAGGGACATCATAATAATAAAAATAATCATAATACACACCTCTGCCATAACAGCGTTATTTGGGACCTATTTACGAGTGTACAAAGAGGCGTGTTTCCCCGAGTAAATATAGAATAGCGTGTTGCTTTATGCTTATCGAGAATTTGAAGTCAAAACAGGGTTCATAGGCGGTGTTGACTTTTGTATCATTAATTCATTGTTATCTTTTGTAATTCCCTGTTTGTTTGTGTTGATACAGTAGGGACTTTTTGTCATCTTTTTTCTTTTCAAATTAGGATATCTTTTGTGGAATACTGCATACTTCTGCATACTTCAGTGATTGAAGAAATGAAAGTCCTGTAGTAGGCTAATCAAACTATTTTATACAGTTTAGTAATAACAAAAACCAAAAATTTATCTAAGGATTTAACATATTGAATGGTATTTGAGTGTAATGTACATAAACAAATTAGATATATATGTAGTAACCAATTTACATGTGTAAAAACTAATTTTTATAATTATAATAAAGTTACATATAATAAGTGAGAACTATCCTAGTGTTAACACATTAAAAAATAGATAAGAAAAGTGATTGATTGTTAAGAGTTATAAAACTCTACATCTGAAATGAATCTCTTCCAATATATAGTTTATATATATAGAAAATTAGTTGTTTTTGTAATATATAAAATATTTTCCAAGGTGATTTTTAATAAGTTTATATTATTGTAACATATAAACTCATGAAAAACGGTTGCCATTGTAACAGTGCTTTCTTATTATATTATCATGTTCAACTTATTAGGGGTGTTCGTGGTTTAGTTAAAAACTATAAAACCGTTTAAACTAGTAATTGGTTTGGCTATACTTACATGACTCCCTTGATATAGCTGTATTCAAACCCGGTTATGATAAAGCGATAATCATGGACAAAAAGATCACCCAGTGTGATTTTGTAATTTGGTGAAATGAAAGGAAAAATTTTCATTGAATGTGAACAAGCCGATTCAGATGCATATTGACCTGTATCAAAGGTGCACAATATAACCGGTTCTGGGTGGTACCCGGTGGGCCCAAAACCCGGGTTTGGACCTGATTCTACCAAGAAATTCCTACCCGGTTCCACCTTTCATATTTGATATTGGTTTCTATCCGGTTCCGGTTCATACCCGAAATACCTGGCTAAAAAAGAGTCACCGGAACCGGTTCCTACGGCATTATCGCCGTTTCTAACAGTTGGAACTGTTTTTTCACCCTCTCCATGTGTAATTGTGTATAAACAGTTGTTGGTTCAAATGGCTGACAAGCTAACTCGAAAACGCATTAACAAACGCAAAAAACACCAAAAAAAAAGTCTTTGTTTACTTTCGTTTTACACTCACCTACACCTCCATTTTTTTTACTCGCTATGACTAGACTAGTTATGGCAAGTGCAAACAAAATGAAAGGCAGGAAGAAAGCGGCTTTTTCATCCATTTTCATCGACCCGGTCGGTATACATGACGACCCGAAGGTTGAGAGGGTCGTCCCGTATAACCGCAACCAAGATATATGGTGCAATTGGGATTTGGTGAAGTTGTTCATCGGGGAACTTAAGGCCCATTGCAAAGATCGTGGTCCATTTTAAAACTTGATTCGAACTCAACTTAAAAAAAACACACTGATAGGAAATTTTGCAAGGCGTTAAAATTAATTCCCAAATCGGATCTAGCCGAACTGGGTGGAGATGGTACAATATTTTGTTACAACATGAAAATGGTTCATGATAGAATGGCAAAATACGTGATTCAAGAAGGTTTGCCGTTTAACCACTTTGACAACCCTCGGTTAACGGCTATAATTCGAGAGACGCTTCAACCTCATTACACTTACTTAAGTCGTACCACCCTTAGACATTACTGTTTAAAATTGCGGTAATGTGCAAAATATGATTTAATCGAATTTTTTTGAACTATAGAACGGGTGTCAACTTAACTAATGATGTTTGGTCGGCACCACATGGTTTACCAGGATCCTGCCTTTGTGTCACCACTTATTGGGTCAATTCGGTATCTTGGAAAATGATGAAACGCACCATCGCGTTTGAAAACTTCTCGTATCCACATACCGCCGATAAATTGTTTGATATTCAAACTTTTAATTTAAAAAAAAAAATATTTTCAATGTTGTTTGCTAACACAACAAACAATAACACGATGGTCGATATATTATACTTAAAATATACGCTGCCTTGCTGCGGAAAGTTTTTTCATAATCGATGTGTTGCCCATATTATTAATTTGGTTGTTCAAGACGTGCTCGACCATGAAATCGTCGATGGAAGTTTAAAATTTTTAGATATATGTTATATGATATTTTTAAAAGTGGTAAGCAAAATCATCAAGAATATAAACTGTATTGTAAATCAGTCGAAAGAAAATATTAAGGTGCTAATTGGGACGTTTTGACAAGTTGAAATTCAACTTGTCATATGCTCTCGTGTGCTATAGCCCAAAAAGAAACATTAAAATCCTTTCATAATATTCTTTCGGATCATCGCGATGCCGATATGTTTCGAAATGGTGCTTAAGGTAACTACTGAATAACTCTTAGAGTTTCTTTAAATTTTCAAAATCGCAACAACTAAATTATCGAATGTTTGCTATATATCTCTTAAAATTTTTGAAAATATGAATGAACTTTTTCGAAGTATGCTGGTACCAATGAAAGAAAATTTAGAAAATATTTTGGAGACATACCACCTATGTTTACATGTAACGTCGCTTTAAACCCCTCTTTAAATGTTCGCGAAGTTGAGGCATTGATTAAAAAAATTTATGACGACTTGGATATGCATGAGATCGACTTAATGATGTTGATTAATTGTGTATAAGAATTTATACATCTTTTCGGCACTAAAATATATCCAAATAAGCGTAATATTGACAATTATATTGGGATAAATAACCACTAATGTTTATAATTTCTATTTGTAGGTAAATATATCCTTAAAGAATAAAAAGAGCTGATATACAGAGAAAAAGATAAATGGTGAAAACAGACTCAACAAACCCCATAGTGAGGCATGACCATGTCTAGAGCATACGAAGTAAAGACAATATTCAGGAAGACAAAACATGGTCACGTTAACCTCAACACACCCATGTTATCAAGAACAAAATAAAAAACAAAATAGAAGGTTCTGAAGCTTAACATGGTCGTGCCTTCCCAAAACACGCTCATGCCTACAGTACAAGAGAAAATGACAAAATTTGGACTGTTGTGGACTCACCACGGCCGTGCTTTGCTTAACACGGTTGTGTTTTCCCTTGTACGAATCTGACATGATCATTCAATGCAAGAGGACAAAAATGTCATCATAGCAAAGCACGACCGTGTCTTGGCTCCCAGATCAACCTATAAGTTGAATGATCATCTTCCACGTTCAATACATTTTCAACACCATTAAATTCACTTCACCCACCTCCTTTCTCCACCATTAATAAGGGAATTATCCCATCCATCCAACCCTTTGAAGATTAATTTGATCATGTTTGTATCTATTACTTTGATGTATAACATTATGCTTACTTTGGCTAAACTTTCATAGTATCATCTTGGTTTATAATGAATCTTAATTAAAGTTTAATAATATTAGTTAAACATGTGATCGATTTTAATAAGTAAAGGTTATGTTGCAATTATCACTTAATGAGGAATGTTATAATACTTTTAAAATATACCCCAAGTGCCAAGCGTGAGGATAAGCCGAGAAATTGCTAGTCTTTTAAGGCCTCAATGAACCTTAAATAGAAGCCAAGTTCCGAGCTTGACGATAAGCTGAGGAATTGCCACTCTTGTAAGGGCTTGGTTGATTAATTAAGTAAACTTAGAAACAGACGCCAAGATTTCGAGCTTGATAATAAGTCGGGAAATCATCATTCTTGTAAGGGTTGGTTGTGGAAAAAACATAAATCATAATATTGACATGGACCAAATGAGGTGTTAGAAGTAATTAATCATTTTAAAATGGGAACTATTGACAATGTTTGTGATAACGGATTGTTGATGTTCCTCAACTAAAATCGACTAATTACTTGTTAAGTGAGTGTGCAACATAACCTATTTTAAACAACTCTTGGGTAGTTATTACATGAGTTCTACAATTATTCACGAGTTGTGCGGTTAATACTTGGTAATGCAAGGTTAATCCTTTAGAACTCAACTAATCTTAGTTGGTGTTTTATGTATAATACAAATGTTATTTTTACTAAAATATCAAGAATAATTAATTCACTTAGTAATTTAAGGGATTGTCTTATCTTCAAAGTGAGTTATCTTATGAATATTTATTAAAACCATTTTCTTACATAAAATGATGTTTTAGTGGATGCCATAAAGTTATGCATATCTCTTTCTTTAATTATCATGGAATAACATGACTTAGGAATAAGATGTTATTCCCACATTTAATCACCATAGCAAGCTCATATCACATGTTTACTAACTTATTATTAAACCAAGTTAATCCTTTATCATCTATCAAAAATATAAAAACCCAAAAATATTGTCTTTTATTTATGCTTTTAAATTTCTCTGTAAAAAATTACTTATCAACCCAAAACCACTATGATGCTTACTTCCGATTAAAATAAGTATAACTAATTAATAGTAAAAATCAAACAAGTGTGTCCGAGGATCGAAACCTGGTTCTTTCTTATACTTTACTACATATACGATAGATAGACTTGCCTATTTGTGTGTGGTTTAATTAAGATAATAATAATTTTTATTATAAGACTAGACATCATGTGAACAAAAAACATTTGAAAACCTTAACAAACTTTTCATAAAAACTACTACATCGACATTGCACAAACTAAAGTGAAGGAAGATTTCAACAAATCCTTACAAGAACTTTATGATCATTATTTTCGCATTTATGGGCCAAGCTCAAAGGAAAATATTGTGCGGGAAACGTCTACAAGTAGGCCCGCTAAGGACAACTTATAACAATGATGAATGTTGTTTGTGATTCAACGGTTAAGCGACAAAGGGGAAACCGTCCAACAAGTGAAATCGGTCGGTAAACTACGTTGAATGGGTATCAGTCGATGACATTTGCGACTTGATGTTTTGGCTTGGTAGAAAGGAAAACAAAACGAATATCCTATTCTTTCCACCATGGTCCGTTATTTGGTAAGCGTCCAAGCTTCCATGGTAGCTCCAGAGTCTGTTTTTTCTCTTAGTGGAAGGGTATTATCGATGCGAAAAACAAAACTTACTCCGGGGTCGTTAGAGATGTGCATTTCCCTAAAGGATCATTTAGACAAGGTGGATCGTATACAAGACAAAGAAAAGTTCGAAGAGTACGAAATACCCCTTGAACGATCGATTCATGAGCAAGAGGTGAGGGAAGGACTATCTTCCGGCCTATCGGGTAAAGAAGACGAAGATGAAGACAACTAAGAAGATGGTGAAGATTTTCATGACATTCTAAGAAGTGAAGATGTTTATGTTCTAGTCAAGTTATTTGTAAACACACTCATATCCAATGTTGATAATTAATAAAAAAAGAATTTTATGTTTATTCTAGCGTTACTTTCTTTTAAAAATCAATTAATAAACATTCAAACTTTAAATTAAACAAAATTCAAATCTAAACAACTAAACATTCAAACTTAATATTAAACAACATAAACACCGAATATCTAAACTTAAAACTAAACAACATTCAAACTTAAAATTGAACAACATAAACAACTAAACATCATTCAGACTTAAAATTAAACAACTAAAAAATATTCAAAGTTACAAACTACTCTCGGTATACCAAACTCTGAACAACTCCCAAACAAATTTTTTACCAAAAGGCCTTCTATTTTCCCTTGCATGAAGCACACATGCTTCTTCAACAACACGGGGTCGGTGTTCGTTCAAACTTTCATCAAATTCCAATTTGGCCCTCCGTGCATACGATTCCTCTTGGTCAGTACTTGATTCCTTGTACGCCCAATTACAAAACCCATCTTCTCATCAAATTTATCCTTAACACGATCCCAAAAATCACGAGTCGTTTCTTGTGCTTTAGCCCTTTCATTCTCATTCCTAATGTATAGAAGACACTTTGCCAAGAGATACCCCTCGTCTTTTTAGATGATCATCTTATCTAATGAGAAGTAATTTTGAGGTGGTATAACGAATGGATGGAACCGATTCCTTTTATAGTATACATAACCGTTGGAACCAGTTTCTTACACCAATAACCCAGATTAAAACTATTAAGCAATGGTCCGGGTCGTACTATTAACCAACAGTTATAACGAATTATTAACCAACTGTTGGAACCGGTTCCTATATTCCAAATTCCAATATTTAAATTTGCACATTACAAATAATAACATATAAACAATCACTTTATTTCATTTTCATAATGACAAACATTTTATTATACAACGATAAACATTACTAAACATAAAAAGTAAAATAACAAACATCGTTCGTCACCTTCATGCCACGCCCATTGCTCCATCAGGCTTGGTTTCGGTGAGTTGCGAAGGCAGACGATTCTCCAACTTTGAGTGCATCTATACGGTTTTTTTTTCGGGCAATACTTATTGATATGTTTTCTCAAAGTGGAGTTCGACACCACTTTGAGAAATTTCCCACAGTATGAGCCATCTCTAATTCTCTATTGCGTCCGTCATAACAAACAAGTCGTAGTGTGTCCAAACCTCCGGGCATCTTGGGGTTTCGATTACCATAACAGCTTCATCATTGTTTGCAATTGCTAATGAGTTTGCGATTTAAAGTGTGTTTGAGAGTTAGACGGGCGATGCACTGAAACCTAAAGCTACCATATATATTATTGTATGTTTGTGTGTGTATTATAGCCCAAAACCGGTTCCAGTTCTTCACATAACGACTATATAGCCGTGGGAACCGGTTCCAACGGTTTAAACATATTTTAAATGATTAATTATAAAAAAAAACTGGTTGTACCCGGTTTCGGGTAGGAACCATACTCGGTCCTACCCTACCCGGTTCCAGTAGGTATTCATATGGGTATGTCAAGTCGGGTCTGGTTCCTACCCGGTTTTGGGTTAAAAGAAAAAACCCCAATTTATGCACCTCTAACCTGGATAGTTGATTTGCTAATGAAAATCATTTTTTACTGATTGAGGTTGCGTATGTATTTGTAAGTATTTTCTGTAGGTATATTTTATGTTCTTTTTTCTTATAAATACCAATAATTCTAAATCGCGAAACTAAATCAGAATCGAGCTATTTATAACGGTTTGATCTGGGTATAATTTTCAACGGTCGTTTTGGTTTTTTGATGATAAAAAAACGTTACTAACGGTTTAGCTCACGATTTAACTTAAAACCGAACCGTAAACACCCTACTACTCATTGATATCATTATTATGAAAGATAGACTCATATGTTGTTGATCTACAACTACAAGAGTGAAAAGCAGAAAAAAAAAAGATAATAAAGAAACGAATTTGCTAACTCAAGAAAAGTCCATCCATAAATATTTTAATAAATATTGTTAATTTTATCACCATTTTCCCATTATTTTTTACAAGGCATAATAATAGTATCCAACGTTATATTTCAGTAACATTTTCTGTTTCATTAACTCTAATGTGTTGCTTCCTTTGAAAAAAAAATTATATAGTTTAAGTGTTTTTTTTAAAGGCGATCCACACACCAAGATACCATTAGGTTAAATGCTCTTTGATAGAACACCTATAAATAAAGACTTTCTCGTAGTGCTTGAAACAGTTCTTGATATACAACATTAGGCTTTCTCCTAATTAGGTTTTATCTAAATATTTGCCATATTTATTTTAAAAAGAAATTAAAAATATCTAGTCGTTTATATAACGCTTGTATTGACTTTTAAGGGTACAAACATCGTGTTTGTAAGCCACTAATTCGTCACATGGGATGATTCAACTAAAAACCATTGAACTATTAAGAACCAACTGATTCAGTTTTTTTAACTTTGGTCATTTGCTTCCTAGCTAATTATTTGAGTTCTCATTTAGACGTGACACATATGAATGACATGTGAAATATGATCATATGTTATCTAGTGGTACCAACTACTTTTTGTTACATCATTGTCATCATCATCATCATCTTGATCTTTCATATAGAGTTATCTCATAGTTGGAAGTTGACTTGTGGTAACACCCACTCACAAAAGCAGTGGTTTTTCTGTCTCTAGAGTGTCTTGGTCTTCATGGACAATTTCAACCATTTCCCGTTCAAACCAATTAATCTAGATGGTCATAGCTCATATCTAGTACTCAAACTCAGCTAAAGTGGTCAAACAATAGAAGCTAAATGAGTGTCAAAACATCCAATCTTAGTTCCCCTTCATGGTTGGTATCAAAGCGCGACTCGCAATCAAACATGCCTTATTTTACACACACGTCCCACGGATGGCGCCAATGTCGAAGCACGAAATGGATCCGACCTGATCCATGACGATGTTTCCACGGATTTTCGAGATGAACGGACCACGTCTTGATCTTCTTCTCGGCTGTGCTTGAGACCTGCGATGGCTTTGGGGGGTGTTATGCGCCACACGCAGATGTTGCATGCGCGTGCGTGTAGGCTTTATGACCCGCGCCACGCGCAGCTGTTGTATGCGCGTGCGCGTAGACTGTGATATGTGTGAGCATGTGATGCGTAAGCATGTGTAATATGCGTGAGCATATGTGATGCGTGAGCATATGTGGTGCATGAGCATGTGGTATGAGGATTCCCAACTTTTAATTATGGCGCGTGTCCATATGGGATATTATGAGGATTCCCAACCTTGAAGTTTGGCGCGTAGCCATATGGGATATTATGAGGATTCCCAACCTTTGAGTTTGGCGCGTAGCCATATGGGATATTATGAGGATTCCCAACCTTGAAGTTTGGCGCGTAGCCATATGGGATATTATGAGGATTCCCAACCTTTAAGTATGGCGCGTGTCCATATGGGATATTATGAGGATTCCCAACCTTGAAGTTTGACGCGTAGCCATATGGGATATTATGAGGACTCCCAACCTTTGAGTTTGGCGCGTAGCCATATGGGATATTATGAGGACTCCCAACCTTGAAGTTTGGCGCGTAGCCATATGGGATATTATGAGGACTCCCAACCTTTGAGTTTGGCGCGTAGCCATATGGGATATTATGAGGATTCCCAACCTTGAAGTTTGGCGCGTAGCCATATGGGATATTATGAGGATTCCCAACCTTGAAGTTTGGCGCGTAGCCATATGGGATATTATGAGGATTCCCAACCTTTGAGTTTGGCGCGTAGCCATATGGGATATTATGAGGATTCCCAACCTTGAAGTTTGGCGCGTGGCCTGATGCGCGCATGCACGGCGATGGAGTGGTGACTCGTGAGTGCGCGTGCATGGCGGAGGTCTCTTGCGCAAAACCCAGATGGTGGTTTCCGCGGCGGCACATGCACGGCTGCGGAGTGAGAATCCGCGGGCGCGCGTACATGGCGGCGGAAGTCTGGTAATTTCTGGATCTGCAATTTCAGAGTCAGATCTGCAATTTTAGACCTAAAATCCAGGTCTGTAACCTAGATCTAGATCTGTAAATCATATCTAGATAGATCTGAAGCCCGGAGCAGATTTAAAAACATCACAGATCCGGAGACCTGATCATTCGAATCAGGCCGTTTCTTTTTGCACAGATCTGGAAGCCTCTTTTAGATCTATGGATCTTTTTGAGCTTTTTTAGAACAAGCCTTGAAGCCTTTTTCTGTAAACTTCCAGATCTGGGTTTTTCCTGGGAGAGATCTGACAGCCGAGATGAAGATCGAAGGGTAGTTCGTTGCCGTCCCACGGATGGCGCCAATGTCGAAGCACGAAATGGATCTGACCTGATCCATGACGATGTTTCCACGGATTTTCGAGATGAACGGACCACGTCTTGATCTTCTTCTCGGCTGTGCTTGAGACCTGCGATGGCTTTGGGGGGTGTGGAGGTGACTGCTAAGAAATCCTAAGATCTCTTGTTTACAGACACAAAAAAGTGGTGGTGGCTCTTATTGAGCATGACCACTGAATAAGGAGGTGGAGACCTCCTTATATAGAGAGTCTCATGGCCACCATCATGGTACCCTAATGGGCCTAGCCCAGTTAGGGTTACCTCCACAAAACCCCCTCAGCCCAATAACACTGTATTAGTCCATATAATAAAATAAGCCAAACATAATAAATTTAGGGTCGTAAAACCGGGTTTAGTACCATACCCCTACAGTAGTTGTAGTACTACTCATGTTTGACCATCGATCATGCTCATTTCAAATTCTCAAACTAAGTAATTGACTTGTCAAAACTTTTATCACCCATTAGATAAAATTATTATATATAAATCCAAGACTTGGCGTCACGAAGTCCGTCATGGCACACAATATCATCTTAATCAAAGATATTTTCTCTTATACAAAGTGGTTATATTATTTAGGTTAGTATCCATAAACCATGAAGTGTTTGAATGATAACTCGTCGTATTTATATATATGTTTTCCTCTACTTTGTCAGCATGCATGGTGGTTTGGTAAACGACGTGCTATGTTTATAGAGTATATTTGACTTAAAAACTATATAGATATGCATCCTTAACATTATCCTTGTTGCTACAAACTTTATGGTATTCCTTAATATATATGATTAATAAGAAAAGGTGTTTGTATTGATGATATAGGGTCAAACTCAAAGTTAACATGATGATATATTTAAATGTGTTAATTCTATAAATGTATCTTCATGCTAACTTGAGTTTGACCCTATATCGTCAATAACTTTTCTTATTATAACAATGTTAAGGATCACCATTAAGTTTGTAGCAACAAAGAATATGTCAGGAAACGAATTGATAGATGCCACACAAAATTACTAAAATACTGTTTATTAATTAAAGATCAGCATGCATGACATCATTAATTAAAAGTTTTTCATTTTGTTTATACACCATTGATTTGATAAAATCAACGGCTCAAATTAACCTTTTACATTTCTTGCGCTAAAAGGAGTTGTGAAATAATCCTCCTCATAATGGCTATCCACGTAATTTACTTAAGGGTATATTTGATAACGAGCTTTTAGTAGTTTTTAAGAGTTTTTAGTTACAAGCTTTTAAGAAAAAACTCATGTTTAAGGAAAAGTCTTGTTTGGTTTGAGTAGTTTGAAGTTTTTAGGTTATTCCAACTTGTAGGTTTACGATTTAAAATTTTATAATTTTGGTACTTGAACTTTCATCACATTTTATTAATTTATATAGTAATTAAGTTCGGTTCGAGTCATGTGTAAGACCAAGTTAGGGTTGGAACGAGTCGATACAAAAATGGCTAATTTAGTTCGGTTCGTGTTGGTACGGTTTTGAGTCGAAAGGGGTCAGGTCAGAATAGGTTTCGGATTAGAACAATGCACCGCGCGGGCACCCAACTAATTTTATTAAAAGCTCTAACTACTCTGCCAAACTCCTAAATGTTTCTAAAAAGCTATAGCTACCAGCTACAGCTAGCAGCTAGTTTTGTCAAACATACCCTAAATGTTTATTAGACCGGTAAATATATATTTTTTTAAAATAATAAAGTATATTCCATCGGTTTATCTTGTTAAGGCTATGAAAAGGATTTGATTTAGCAATTATGCCTGTTATTATCTTATTGTTTTTTCTTTTTTTCCATTTTGATAGTAAATGTTGTGGCCTTATTTGGAAATATAATATCCCATGGAACTTGATAAACATAAAAACAAACCTTCTACCTTCGTACCTCATCATCCAACAGGTCGTAATTAAAAAGAAGTGTAAAGGAGACTTTCACGATTATTCCTTATCATGAATAGTAAACTCAAATTGTAGCTAAAATATTGAAATATGTATAACAGAAACAACACGATTTAATAAATATCAAAAATAAAAACGACTTGTTTATCACTTGGCTTTGGTGGTTTGAGAGTGACAAACTGACAATTATATGTTTTATGTACAAAAAGGATAAATGATGAACCCGAGCCTCCTTTAATTATTTATTTTTAAAAAAGTATAAAATTGTATAGTGTATTTTTTTCTAAACATATCTTATCGTGTTTAAACATGTACTTGATTTGCTAGCCCTTAAAATCTAACCATAACTAAGAAGACATAAAATAGGACGGTAAGTTTTTATCGAGTTGTTAGACCTATGTCATGGTAAGTCCTTGCGAGGAGGGTTGATGGGTTGACTTGAGGTCAGGGTCACTGCAATCAAGAAGCTTTTCCGTCAAATACTGAAAAGCCTTATCTTAAAGGTTGGGATGGACTGCGGTCGTAAACTACTCTCACCTGAAAAATAAGTCTTGAAGGAAACCTCAGTAAAAATGTATCCAAAAATTTCGTTGTGGATTATCGACGAGGTCAAAAAATGTCGCTTATATTAATTTTGAAACATTGCAAGCCATTTTGGAGATCCGTCGATGTTTCAAGTAAATAACGGATGAGCTTAAAAATTCTTTTTTTAGGATTTTGTTTTACATGTTGGTGATCGATCCCAAATATCATTCGGTAACCAATCGATAAATTCTTAAACCACACCACGTGGAATTATCACCTACGAAAACCACTTTCACAGAAAGATTTCCGACAAATACATCACTAAAAGCCCTTTGATTTGTTAATGTTTTTAACTTATAAAATCATGTTACCTCTAACTTATTTAACAATGATACGCAGCCTTTTGGAGGTGGGGTATTATAGCACGGATTTAGTAGCTCTGGAAGGGTATAATATAATGTAGTGGAAATAACGTAAGCTAGCTAAAGGATCAATATTAATGATGGCAAATGATAAGAAAAAGGTTAATATACTTGTGTACAAGACGATGATCGAGGAAATTAATATTTGATACGACAAAGTAAGTCATGAAGATGATGAATATATGATGGTGACATCAATTAAGATTAAGGAAAGGAAAACCAATTTGGAATACGTATGCATATTGAAGATTAAGATTAATGGATAAGGTGGATAAAGAACGAAGAGACAGAAAATGTTTGAAAATCAAACTTTGTTGTTCCTAGTTCCTACATGCAAATCTATCCGGTCTAATATATGTTTCGATTAGGCTTTGGAAATCCGACCCAAAGGTTCCGACTTTCTTTTCCTTATAATACTACGAATATATACGAATTCAATATTATAGCGATTTTTTTTATATATGATTATTATATTTCACTAGTTTGAGTCTACTTGTTATAGGGTTTATTTAGGTTTTGTTTTTAGGGTTAATTTATTCTAAAAAGAAAAAGTTAAAAATGTGAGAAACAATAATTGATAAACATGTATTAAGTAGAGACCAAAGTAGAAATGATACAAAAGTAATAACACATATTTTCTTTTTTCACACGCAAGACTAGGAAAGAGCATTTTCAGTACCATTATCGAATTCGGTACCGAGTTGGTACCGTCGGTACCGAATCAGTACCAAGCTTTTAGTTCTCGGTATCGGTACCAATATTTTCCGAATTTTACACGGAATACCAGTACTGAACCGATACCGGTACTGAACCGGACATTTTGGTACCGGTACCATTCAAATTTACGGGATTGGTACCGGTCGGTATGGGTACCGACCGGTACCATCCCAAGCTCATCCCTAGGCAAAATACATGTTAAATAATCCATCATTTAATACGTTTATAACCCTTTCATATGAAATTTTTTAAAAAGAAGTCACTATAATAACATTCTTTTTTTATCTTTAACATGGGTATGACTTTTTTATATGAAAGTTAAAACAATTATGCCGTTGTTTCTTTATGCTAGTCATTGTGTTTATTTTTCCGTTAATGTTCCTTTCTACTTATCATTGTATTTTTTTAACACACAAAAAACTGTTGTGTAATCCAAGTATGTAAATATAACGATAGAATAACGGCAAATTATTTAATACATAAAACACAATGATTAATATATATTACACAACAATCTGAAACGGAAAACACAATAGTGAATAAATATTATACAATGACCTGAAACATAAAACACGACGGAAAATACATATTACGCAATGATCTGAACGTAATACACAATGAACATAATACTCTTTTTCTCAAATTAAGTAAATGTCACATGTCAATCCTAAACAAAAGACAATAAATGTAATACACAATGACTACAATATAACGATGAGTAGAAAAACACAATGACGAACAAAAAAAATGAGTAGAAAACGATACAATGACGAACACAAAAAAACGAGTAGAAAAAGACACAATAACGTAAGTTTTGTTTTATCTTTTATACAAGTACCAACTGAAAAACACAATGAACACAATGCACAGAAAACTCAATTGAAAAACACAATACCAACCAGTAACAAAATGTATAAAACCCACTAATTTTTTATATAACAATATGATAATTATATTAAAGACAAAATATGTTTGTTATTATGTTGATTTAAAAAAAATTGTCGTATGAATAAGTTATATATGGACGCTTTAAAATAATAAGGGAATTAACATGTGTTTTGCATATGAAGAAAGAAAATCAACAAATGTGGGTTATTTCATTTATGCCCCTGTCATAATTTTTTAGTCTTAAATTAGTCACAACCATTTATATATATGATTAATTGACTAGTTTGTTTCTCACCCTTCTCATTTTTTGTGGCATTATGTAGTTTAACTTTATTATTTGTTTTTAATCGTTTTTGCTATTTTATATTTATAATGATTTGTTTTTTTTAACTTAGTTTTGTTTTGATTTAATATGTATATATCAATTTGTTACGTTCATTATATTTTTTAACGCTTGACCTATTTCAATTTAGATGTATAGGTTTTTTAGATTTTTAAAGAACGAACATAAACGAACACGAACATGTTGATTTTTTAAACAAAAAAATATGAACACAAATATTTGTCTTATGAAAAAGAAGCGATTGATGTAGGTGACGATGTCGGGTGGTTATCGAAAGTTAACCGGTGATGGAAAGGATTGACCATGGACGAAGAATATGTATATGAGAGAAATTAAATCAGGGTTTGATGAAAAATTTTCACAAGTAAATGAGATGTTATAACCCGTTTAAGGCTATCTGGGTTTGATAAGACCCATGCCCGCGAAAATTATTGTTTGATAAGGGTTATTTCACAAATAAATGAGATGTTAATTATAATCCGCTTAAAAGGGTATCCGGATTTGTAGAGACCCTTGACCCGTGAAAATTATTGTTTGATTATGAAAGTCTTTCACACATAAATGAGATGTTACAACCCAGTTACGGACTATACGGGTTTTGTGAGACCAATATACTTGCTAATTCATGTCAAACTCATGAAAAATCTCAATTACAAATCAAACAATTTAATGGCTTAAGAGGGAATGGAGAACAACCAGAGAGCGACGCCTAAAATTTTGTGATACGCGTTTATATAGATAGATATACTCAAAGTTTAAATTAATTTCTCCCAAATAACTTGTATTGGTTAGCTTTAAAAAAAACTTAACAACGTGTTTTGTTTACTTTTCTTTTTTAACATTTCGAATTGTTTTCAAAATAAATTATTTAGTAAATGGTTTTCACATGGTTATCAGTGAACAATTATAATTAATATTAGGTCATCCGTAGTGGGGGAGTTTTGGCCCAAAGGTTTTTCAAAATGGCAAGCATACACAACTTTAAGTTTTGGCAAGCGTGCACAACTTTAAGAGGAGGCGTTTTGTGAGAAAAGGGGGGGGGGGGGGGGTAATGATTGCATGAGAGTGGTGATCTTTTTACCACTACACCATTTTTTACAAAACACTCCAATACTGATTGGACCGTCACCTGTCGCAAAACACCCAAAGCTGAAGAGTTTTGACTACGCATGTTCTTTATATCTAACTTTTTTTTTGTTATAAGATAGACTTTGTATTAAAACGAGTGTTTTACCTGGCGCGTTGCTCCCGGACAGGTTAGTAAAACCCAAACGGTAGTAAAACCAAAGCAACTGGTAAGTCCATGCGGATTTGTTAATTTTGTTACGTGCGTTATGATATCATAACTGAAATAAAACAATATATAAACAGAGGTGGACCAATGAGGTGGCGTCGGTCAGTAAAATTCGAGAGTTGATAAAACTCGAGTGTTGTCGATCCCGAGCGTTGATCTAGATGATGAGTCTACACAACTTTGGTCAGTCTCATTCACGTTTGTTACGGTACCGGAACTAAAACTGACATTCTTTTTCATTATATTCGCTACGGTACCGAAACTAAACAAAACACAATGATTCTATGCGAATCCGGCCGGTTTCACTTAACAATACAACCATCCGGCCCACACTAAAATTAATGTTGGTGGACAACAATTCTCACGTATACATTAACATACGCATACATAAACCTAAGTGACACACTTAGAAAAAAAAAACCAAAATCATATGTAAAATAAACAAAAACATATAAGTAACACACATGGCAACAAATAATCAACTTTTGCTCCATTAGAGATTCGATCATAAGTAACACACTTGTAAAATAATAATTAATTTTTACTCCAACAGAGATTCAATCCCCGGTTCCAATTCGATAGAAACATTTACCACAAATAATAAAAGCATCGTTAGGTCTTGGTTTCTCAAGTTTCCTTTTAGTGGTTTTTCCTATTAGGCAGGCCAGGCTTCAAGAAGACAAAAAAATTTTTAAGTCGAAGAAGAAAATGTTTTTGGACCTCAAGTAAAATGAGTATTAAACAATTTATAAATTTTTAAATGGTCATACTTGGTTATAATTTGAGTTGTGTAAAAAAGTTTTATATAAAAGTAAGCTTAACATGTTCCAAATGAGACTAGATACCACAACCTTTTGGTTGAGAGTAATACCTCTTCGCCACTAAGTGTTGGTACATAAATGTCAGTAGTTCATATGTCTAATGTCTGTAATCGAGTCTGTAATATTGTTTATGTATTTATTTGTTTAAAGCGAAGTTGTTGACAAGTTCGCTTAGGCGAACTTGTTAACCAAGCGAAGTTGTTGACAAGTTCGCCTAGGCGAACTTGTTGAACGAGCGAAGTTATGGACAACTTCGCCTGAGGCGAAGTTGTCGTGTATTTATATAGGTTACGGTTATTGTTTACAAAAGAGTTTAGAGTTGGTTAATTTACGTGTAATTCAGTGAGTCAAGTGACGTGAGGTCGAGAGTCTGTAAGTATCACGGTTTGAGTTATTAATATAACGTGAGTTTTGTTCGTATCGTATTCGTGTGTTCGTGTGATTGTGTTCTACGTCCGTAACGATCTACACAGGGATTCCGCACCTGTGTATATCGGGATATCTCGTGTGATCCGTCCAGGGAACCTACAATTGGTATCAGAGCTTTTGCTCGATTGTGTGGTTCGGGATATTCACGCGGGTGTAGAATTTGTCCCGTTTCGACTATTCACGGGACGAGTTTTTGGTGTTTTTGCTCATTCTAGCCTCCTACCAGTGTGTTCAAGCCTTTAAACCGTCAAAAACGTCGTTAAAATCCGATTTTCAGATCTGCAGAAAGTTTAAGTTCGTCAGGCGAAGTTGCTGTTCATCAGGCGAAGTTGCCGTCAGGATACGTAGGGTTTCAGCGAAGATATAAGGAGAAGCGAAGTTATTTACAACTTCGCCTACCTCCTCAACTTCGCCTAACTCAGCGAAGTTCTCCTCAAGTTCGCCTAGCTCAGCGAAGTTTTCTTCAAGTTCGCCTACTTTCTAAGTTCGCTTACCCTAAGCGAAGTTATTCTCAACTTCGCTCAGTCACGCGAATTTAAGAAAGATCCAGCGAAGTTATTACTTAAGCGAAGTTATCATTAACTTCGCCTACAGTACTGTTCAGAGGAAAATTTTTTTTAACTTCGCCTACTCAGAATTTTTCGGGTTTCTTAGTCTTCAAGAAGGATGTCGTCGATCAACATTTCGGAGCTTGTAAAGATGGAAGTTGAAGCGGGGGTCAGCTACAAAGGCCCCAAGGTTGCTGAAGGGAACCGATTTTGTCGCGTGGAAGGATCGGTTCATACAATACGTTAAGTACCAGGATGCGAAGATGTGGGTATGCATCCAAGATGGATATATTCCACCAGTCATGGAGTATGAGGGTCGAAACCAAATCAAGAAATACAGTAAAATGGAAGAGGAGGAGAAAAAGATGTATGAAGCCGAAAGCAAGGCCCATGCTGCAATCACAATGGCTCTTCCACAGGAGATCCTCCATACGTTCAGAAAGTATACATCGGCTAGAGAGCTTTGGGAAGCTCTTGAGAACAGATTTGAAGGAAATGTAGGTATTCGGGCTTCAAAGATAAAGTTGCTCAAAACTCAATTTTCAGTTTTTAAGTACCTAAAGAACGAATCTCTTGATGATATTATCACTCGATATTATCATCTAATGACTGAATTGAGTAACTACTCCATTTCCTACCGAGAAGAAGAGATTGTGGAAAAGCTTCTCGATGCCCTCCCACCAAAATGGGAGATGTATACTGTGCTAATGAGGGAAGACAAGGACTTCCCTACTTATTATCTAGAAACCACTGTCAACAAGCTCAGAACTTTTGAGCTTAATATGGTAAGAAAAGAAACATCTATGGATCAGGTTCAAGATCCAGGCATGTACGGTGCTAAAGTAAACTCAAATTCAAGTTCAAAGACTGATTCTGCCGCCTACTACTCGAAGGGCGAGTCTTGTGACAAGTCTTCACAGGAGGGGCATGTGTCAGTAAACTCAAATGGGGATGTTTGCTTTGTAGCCGATGGATCAAGTGGTACTCAACAGACAGCAAGCAAGATTAGTGGATCTTCAAGTTCCTCAAGCAATAATTACTCTAAGATGCCAATGAGCGTCAAATCTGCTGAAGAGCAGTTTGGCCTCTATGCTTCGTTTATTGCTTCATATGAAAACTATATTCAAGGAAAGGTTGTTGATCCAGCGATGCTGGATGAAGACTATGACCAGATCGATGCTGATGATCTGGAGGAAATGGATTTACAATGGCAAATGGCCATGATAGTGAGGAGAGTGAAGAAGTTTATGAGAAAGACGGGGAGAAAGTTTGTTGGTGGCAGGCCAGGGTTCGACAAGTCTAAGGTGAGGTGCTATAACTGTCAACAAAACAGGCACTTTGCCAAAGAATGCAGAAACGAGCGAGTTGAACGTGGTCATGGCCGGTCTGCATAGCACACTGGGAGTAGTAAAGAAGTCAATGCCATGATGTCCAGAGAAGCAGGTGAATACAACTGGAACCTGCATTCGAATGAAACTAGTGAGCAGGCAAATATGGCTAAGGTTGAGAATGAAGAATGTGAGAAGATTAACGGAGAAGAGAAAGCTACTGGTAAGGAAAAAGCTTTCATGGCAGATAACAATGATCAACTCTCCGAGGTAAGTTCTAAATCTTTTTGTACTAAATGTGAGAATTTGTCTGAGCAACTTACTACCATAACTGATCAGTATGTTCGTTTAGATGCTGAATTTAAAACTCTTAAAGAAGATCATCACTTTATGAAAGCAAGAGAAAACAGTTACAAAGTTAAAATAAAAGCGTGTGAAAAAGATGTTAAAAGCTTAAAAACAAAACTTGCTGAAAAAATTGAAGTAATTGATCTAAGTTATGAGGTTTTAGAAGAAAAGACTAAACTGATTGCTGAACGAGAAAAGCAGATTGCTGACCACCAGGTGAAAGTGGTGGAACTGAACCGAAAACTTGAACAGTTCAGAAATTCCTCAGCTATTCTTGATCACCTTGTTAGTGATCAAGGTACCTCTACAAAGAGGGGAGGAATTGGTTATCACGAGGTTCCACCACCTTATAACCACAATTACACTTTTAACCCTAGTGTTCAGAAATCTGTTGATTTTGAAGTTTCTCAGACAGTTCCAATCAAGGTTACGAGTAAAGAACCAAGTGTTAGTAGTGGCGAAACGAGTTCGCCTGTTTCAAGTGAGAAAATTTCTGTTACGAGTCCAGTCTCATCAGATTAGGATAAGTTGTCCGAATCGGGTAAGACAAAAGAGAAAGTAGTGTTACCCACTGGTGGAGAAAAAGATAAAACTTATAAAAAGAGTACTCCACTCAACCCGTACGTCCCACCTTATGTGAGACGAACGGCCGATAACACAGCCTCTACATCCAAAACAACCTTTGAAAAGAAAATGGAGCATAGGTGTTGTTTTAGGTGTAATAAGTTAGGACATCTTGTTGCAGATTGCCCGCTGACACCGAAATTCAGAGGTGTGAGGCCTATTAAAACTGAGCGTAAGCCTAATGGTAATTTTAATACTGCTAAAAATGAAAACCCTTCAAAGTTCCGAAATGTAACTAATTCAGGTTTTCACAGAAACAAACCTCAGTTTAACAATGCTAATAACCAAACCGCAAGATATAATACTGTCAATACACATAGGTTTGGAAGGCCTCACACTCAATTTCCAAGGAGATTTCCTAATAGGACTGACAGGAATTATCCAGATGCTAACTTTGGAAAGCAGAAG